>NC_089743.1:85634970-85737470 GCF_040412425.1 Macrobrachium rosenbergii | reverse complement strand
ATACATGTCTACATACATACTTACATACAAATTAAGAATATAAGAAAGAAAAATTCAAGATAATAACGCAAACACTCATTTGAACTTATGTAATATGAATCGCATTCGTTGTATTCATCCACACTAATTAATCACGACACTTACAGAAATGTCTTGATAATAAATTGACATCCGCGATGAAACAGTTTATATTTAGATATAAATTTAATTGAAGAAATAGGCTCAACTCGCAATTTACTGATCCAAACAGAGATAAATATTTCAACCTTACCGAGCCTCAACTTGCAATTTACTGATCCAAATAGAGAAAAACGTTTCAGCTTTACCGAGCCTCAACTTGCAATTTACTGATCCAAATAGAGATAAATATTTCAACTTTACCGATCTTTGAAAATATTAGGCAGACTACATCGCACATAATGTGTTATGAAAGTGGCACAAGCATTCAGATATATTATCATTATTTAGAAGATGAACCCTATTCATGTGGAACAAGCACGCAAGGACCATTGACTTGAAATTCAACCTTCCAAAGATTCTGATGTTCATTAGAAAGAATTAACAGAAGGTATTGGAAAATACAGAAAGAGGAGATCAGTTAAGAGAAAAAAATCAGATTAATTAAGAAATAAATAAATAAATAAATAAATGAAAATGTTTGTAAATTATTATAATACAATGAGAATTTTATTAGAGTAGTAATGCATTGCGTCTTCGCTTGAACGCCTGAATTCCTTTGTTACTTATTTTTGATGCTTTTTATCTTCGCCATAGCACCTCAATCTACTCGACGTTTCTACTTCCCAAATTGTTAAACAAATTATACAGAAAGATTTCACGAACCGTCTTTCGCGTCCTTGCATTAGTCGGATCTCTTTTTCTCCTCAGTGGAAGGATCTGACCTTTTCAAACTTACATCATATAAGAACGTTCTCTCTGTCTTTCTGCGTCTGCCTTCCTGTTTGTAAAGTGTCCTTCGTTTTGAAGAAGACAATCGCGCCATCCATCTCACAGTCTAAGTTTACACTTTTCCCTCACCCCAGTCTCTCTCCACGTTTCAGATTCTGTGGCAATTTCGCCGGGTTTGATGTGATGAGTCGCTTTCTCTTCAAAGAAAGTGACGCAGTTTCTTCCCGTTGCCATTGATGGATGTTCTCTCTCTCTCTCTCTTTTAGGTGTCACACTCAGAATCGTTCTTCCTTTTTATTCAGAAGGGATGAACTTCTTTACCACTCCGCTCTCTGAAGGGATGTAGAGAAATATCCTCTCTTGGTTTAGGTAAACAATCTCTCTCTCTCTCTCTCTCTCTCTCTCTCTCTCTCTCTCTCTCTCTCTCTATTCGGTGGCGTGTGTTTCAGAATTCATTCCTTTGCAATGAAAAGCGAGTGACGTCTTCAAGACATTAAACACTGCGAAAATAACTATTGTCATTAAACGACAGTCCAGCCAAGCCAAAATTCATTAACTCGTTTGACTGAACTGGTGGGCATGAAGGTGACTGCTTATTAATATCAGTTTCTCCCCTACAATTACATTAAATTACTGATAGTATATTTTGTGATTAGCTTTTGCTAGTTCTAATGTAGAAATAACATGAAAATAAGAATCGTGACTATAATAAAATAGAGAATGAAATACTCTGACTGGAACCATAACTAACATACCCAGCAAACTAAACTGATATGAATGATATAGAAAATAATTATGTTGATTCAGCAGAAGCAGGGATGGAAGGTCTAGTCTTAACTAGGCAAGAATTATTAAGTCATCCAACATTTGCTATAATGAGATCTGTACAGAAGAGGTTATGATGGAAATAAATGAGAAAATATATACAGACGAAGAAGAGATGGAAAGTCCCTCGCTTAAAATCACTTGTACTTATAAACAAAAGGGGGAATTTTTAAAAGCTTTACTTAGGTCGTACATTCGTAGTGGAGAGAAGCCTAAAGTCCTTTAAATTCCTAAGCAAGTTTCCGCTGAATAAAAGGAAGCCACCACTTCGGATACTTGTATCCAGAAGGTTAAAAGTCAAGTGTGCTGTTGAGATTCAAAAGGAGAAAACTCTTTCTTAGAATGTTTGGGTAGAAGGTCGGGAGCATGTGAGGTTATGCTTCGTCCTTAGACGCAGGTAATACTACCGACAGTACCTATCTGTTGAGCAGTATCTTAATAGCGTAGATACTGACAGTATTAACAAACATGGCCTATTTTAGTAATGTTTGACATTTTTAGTTCTAAGAGGAAAATTTTGTGCGTTGACGCTGGCACTGAGTTTAGTCAAATGTTCAACAAAGTTGAGCGCAATTTTGCCAGCATGCAATAAATTATGGAGTGTGAGTATTCACAGATATGTAGCCGTCCGTGAGGGTTTTCTAGAGTTCATCCTCTTATATGGCAACTGCTGCTCTTGTTAATTACATGGATTGATTACAAGGTTAGCAATGATTTGAAGTTGCCCCTAGTAGAATAAAACAAGTAAAAAAATGCTCCGAAGTTTCTTCGGCGCAATCGAGTTTTCTGTATAGTGTATAATGCTATATGAAACTCTCAGCCACGGCCCATGAGACTCTCAGTCGCGGCCAATGAAACTTTCAGCCACGGCCCGGTGGTGGCCTGTGCTGTTGACACCTATAGCGTTGCCAGACGCACGATCATGGCTAACCTTGACCTTAAATAAAATAAAATCCACTGAGGCTAGAGGGCTGTAATTTGTTATGTTTGATGATTGGAGGGTGGATGATCAACATACCAATTCGCAGCCCTCTAGCCTCACCAGTTTTGAAGATCTGAGGGCGGACAGAAAAAGTGTGGACGGACAGACAAATGATCATTCCAATAGTTTTCTTTTACAGAAAACTAAAAAATGGGGATAAATAGAGAAAGTAAGGAGTTTATTCGAATGGGAGGTTGTTGAAAAAAAAAAAAAAGGAAAATGGTCACCATCAATCACTCGTTAAATATAAGCACAAAGATGTGATAGTTATTATGTCCGTCGTTATAAAACAAACCAATACTGCACAAAATAAGACGCTAATCCAAAGCCACTAGTTTAAAAGCATAATCACGAAGACAAAAACATACGCACAAACGTGCAGTCCCAATGATTGAGTTTTGATTAAATCCAGCATATGGACACGGAATGACATTTATTTGATCTGCTTCACTACACGCCGGCTGCTCCCTACCATAGCTGTTGATTTGTGTGAACAAATAACGATTTAAACGTTATATTTATAAATATTGACGAGTAGGTGCAATTATCTGCACACTAAACAATGACAGAAATAAATGAATTTCTCAACTTGTAACGGAGAGAGATGGAGCTTGGTTAGTTTGTTCGTTATTCGATGACGGGATATACAGTATATTTTTATCTTTGAATTAGTTTTATAGGACTTGGTTTACGGTAAAATCTTTCCTGAAAAACTTACAAATTTATAAAGATCAGGGACTGAAGCTAATTTCTTTAGGTAAGGTTTCTGGAGCACGCTCGTCTGAAAACCAAATAAATTTCATTTGGGACTTGCTCCTCTGAAAAAAAAAAAAAAAGTCAATTTCATTTTCAACTTTGGTCATCTGAAAAACAAATATTTCATATTTGGAACTTGCTAATCTGAAAAAGAAGTGAATTTTATTTAGAACTTTGGTCATCTGAAAAACAAATATTTCATATTTGGAACTTGCTCCTCTGAAAAAGAAGTCAATTTATTTAGAACTTTGGTCATCTGAAAAACAAATATTTTATATTTGGAACTTGTTCATCTGAAAAACAAATGTTCTATGCATTTTAATTGTGTTTGATTTGCTTAATAGCAAAACACTTGTATTGGGGGAATGAAGTATTCAAATGTTTTCTTTATCACTCACCACGAGCAGACATCGATAGAGTTCAATATCAGTAAATTACAATGTTTAAAGTTAATTATTAAATAATGAAGTCTGAAAGATGTCATCCAGAAAACATTGTGTAAACTGTACTTACATTAGTATTAGATAAATTACATTGTGTTCTTGTCATTGTGGGCTTTTCAAATGAAATGCTGGAAAAAATAGTCTCCCTCTAGAAAAAAAAATAAGCAAATGTTGCCTCTATGCTCATTGTATGCATTCAGATAATTGGAAATAAACCCCTGAAATTTAATTCCTCTTCTGAGATCCAGTGATGAAAATATTAAGGAACCGGAAAGGTCCTAAATCAAGCAATCTCAGTCAAGGAAGAGGAGCAGAAACCCTTTTTTAAAACACCGAAAAGGTTGAGAGATTCATTATTATTTTCTGACTAGTTCTAATGGCTTTCCAAAAAGCTTAACGAAAGATCCAAGGAGAATTATGGAGCTCAGCATATACTTGCTACTTAAGTTTCACTTAGTAAAAGACGTGGATGACAGAAATCCATTAGACTATTACTGTACAACTATATTCAAACCAGATGCTCTAGAACATGACACTTGCATCATATAGTTTATTTAGTTACTAAGTCTATGGGCAGAACCAGCCCCATTTCAGGGAATCCCTTCCCACCCCCACCCTCTTTGGTACCCTTTGGTGCTAGAGTGATGTCTTGCCCCCACAGTATTCTTTTCTAGATAGTAAGTCATATGTATACCAAGTTTGGTTAAAATGGCTCAATGCATTTCAGAGTTATGCTGAAACATACACACACATCCATTTTTCTACATAATAATCACACCATTTACGATTCAGTGTCACTGTATGAAATGGAGACATCTTGTGTGGAACAGCTCACGAAAACATCTCATAGCAAGTTTACGATTTTTGGTGGATCTGAATTTCCCTTGCATTTATGTGTTATAGACATGTCAAAGCTCTGGATTAAAATTTTCTAAGGGGTTGGATTTTGGAAATACTTCTGTTAATAAAAACCCCTTTAAAGAAGGGGAATATTTACAATTTCTCTCTCTCTCTCTCTCTCTCTCTCTCTCTCTCTCTCTCTCTCTCTCTCTCTCTCTCTCTCTCTCTCTCTCTCTCTCGGATCCTCTTGGTGTGATGGCACCACTCCCGGCTCTGTAATGAGGAATCCGCATTAGGTTTCCGATCCTGTCTGGGAAAATTACGAGTTTCCTTAGACATTCAGGGAGACTTTTTCACCAAGGTAGTGAATTAGGTACGTGGTAATTAGTCACTGGAAAAAGGTAAAGAAAAAATAAGCGACTTGTTTGAAAACAGAGGGACTTACACCCCACTTGTATAACCCAAACGTAAGAAATTATATATCACCATACACCTTTTCCACCTCGAGAGAGTATGGTAACTGATGAATAAAACCTTCTAGGCTTAATTATACAATGGCAAGACTGCTTGCCTTTCAAACATTTTTAGTTTTCTGTAAAAGAAAACTGTTGAGATGGCTTTGTCTGTCCGTCCGCACTTTTTTCTGTCCGCCCTCAGATCTTAAAAACTATTGAGGCTAGAGGGCTGCAAATTGATATGTTGATCATCCATCCTCCAATCAGTAAACATACCAAATTGCAGCCCTCTAGCCTCAGCAGTTTTTATTTTTATTTAAGGTTAAAGTTAGTCATAATCATGCTTCTGGCAACGATATGGGATAGGCCACCACCGGCCCGTGGTTAAAGTTTCATGGGCCGCGGCTCACACAGCATTATAATGAGACCACCGAAAGATAGGTCTGTTTTCGATGGCCTTGGTTATACGATGTGCAGTTCACCGGTTTGGACGTCTTTTCACCGAAAGTTCAGCGATGATGAATATTTTTCTATCAAGAAAAAAGGAAAAAGAAATAGTTCATTCCTTCACTGTGTTTAGTATTTTTCGAAGCCAAACCCTCCCCATCCATTATCGACAGAAACGTTGAAATACAAAGGCGCATCGGGAGGTCCTTCCCCAGAGTAATCATATGGACTGAGTAAACCAGAGAAAAGAATTTCATTTGTAAGACAGCGTCAGGATTCCCCAAAGAATATTTACAAGAAAAAATGAATAAGTCAGTTGGTAAATGGCACAGCGATTCAGGAAAAGACTTGGACAGAGTTGGAGGATGATTTAGAAGAGAGAGAGAGAGAGAGAGAGAGAGAGAGAGAGAGAGAGAGAGAGAGAGAGAGAGAGATGGTATTGTCATGTACGTCTTTTTATGTCATAATTTGGGACTATATCGTTTTTTTTCCTTGTAGTGTGTGTGTGTGTGTTTGTTTGTTCAGTTTTTTAATATTTATGAAGCACGAGGTGTAATATGCCTTATTGGTGGAAAGACACCTATTTGCAAACTGCTGTCATTAATAGAGAATTTCTCTCTCTCTCTCTCTCTCTCTCTCTCTCTCTCTCTCTCTCTCTCTCTCTCTCTCTCTCTCTCTCTCTCTCTCTCTCTCTCTCTCTCTCTCTCTCTCTCTCTCTCTCCCCGTTCTACGAGAGCTTAGTGACTGAACTAAGGAATATCTTTTTAAGGAATCAGAAAACTCGTCATAGAAAATGAAAGCTAAGTTTTTTTCGCAAAATATTCGTAACTTTGACCAGACATGACTCAAGTAATTGTTCCACTCTTTTTGGAAAATTAAGATGCTTAAATAACATTGCAAATTTTTAAACTGACGTTTGCATTATTCGCTTCTATAATACTGAGCGCATATATACTTGAATTTTTTAGCTGTTTTGTGTGTTTTTTTTTTCAGTAAAAATTTTACAATTATCATTTGCTTCCTTGGTGGCTAAATCATAATTCTTCGATACAGCTGCGTCAATACAAGGATGTCTGTACGAGAAAATCGTATACTTCCATATTTTTAACACTTTCCTATTACCACTGTTTCGAAAAATAATGGATCATGTTCGGGGTGTAGTGATAAAACATGTAAAAGTCTCCTTTTCTTGCAACTAAATTATTTCAGACAGGTTTCTAAGAGAGTAACACATTCGCATATGGCGTGACGTCAAGGGAAGACGGATGACATCCGCAATTTTTCTCAAGGTGACGTTTCAGAAAGACGAAAACTCCGTGAAACGTTCCGGAGGATTTATTTCTTATTTCATAGATGTCGCTTTCTGTAACTGCGGGGAAACCGAGACGGGAAACGGACGGTGTTTTCCCCATTGCTTTTAAAAAAGGAAAACTCTTGACGCAAAGACAGGCACTTTCTGTTTCAAATTCTGTTTCAGATTCAAGGCCTGTGTTATAAAATAGTAATGTGATAGGTATCATAACGAATTATTTAAGCAACGTTATACCTAGAAAGTGGTTTCCGTAAACGTTTAATCCGCGTAGGAAAGTACTGACGTGAGTGTAGACCATCTGGAGCACTGTAGACATTGTTGAAGCGTGTTTGCAGCGTCCCTTCGGCCGAGAGCTATACCCCACTTTTTACACTTTCACTTTACCTCTAGTATAGATTCTCTCTTTCAAATGTTGCTGTCCAGCCACTCCAACTCCCTCTCTTCACTGTCATAAGCGGTGAATTCCTGAAAGTGCTTGGCCCGGTCGCTTAAATTTCATACGTCAGTCATAAACGTTTAACGTGTAATTTGAAAGCACATCGTTTATTCAAGGGACCGTTATTATGCATAATGACCAGAAATGAAATTGCATGTGACAACAGTGTTAATATCTAAATAAAACCATTAGGGTAAAGTTCAGATTGAATTTCATTTCATATTACCTTTGTCAGGTGCACGGTGAAATTATTAGCAAACAACAAGGGACTTGGAGCAGTGATAATACATGTAAATGTTAATAGCAATAGTGATAAAACATGTAAAAGTCTCTTTCTTGCAATAAATTATTTCAGACAGGTTTCTAAGTGAAAAAACATTCGCATTCGTGAAAGGAATATCTTTTCTCATGACGTTTCAGTAAACGTTTTTATTTCTTATTTCATAGATGTCGCTTTCTGTAACTGCGGGGAAACCGAGACGGGGAAACGGACGGTGTTTTCAAAAAAAGGAAAACTCTTGACGCAAAGACAGGCACTTTCTGTTTCAAATTTTTTCAGATTCAAGGCCTGTGTTATAAAATAGTAATGCATTATCAATAACGAAATTTAAGCAACGTTAAACAATAAACGTTTAATCCGTAGGAAAGTACTGACGTAAATCTGGGAAAATTGTTGAAGCGTGTTTGCAGCGTCCCTTCGGCCGAGAGCTATACCCCACTTTTTACACTTTCTGTATAGATTCTCTCTTTCAAATGTGGCTGTCCTGCCAAACTCCCTCTCTTCACTGTCATAAGCGGTGAATTTGAAAGTGCAAAATAGTCCAGTCATAAACGTTTAACGTGTAATTTGAGCACATCGTTTATTCAATGGGACCCATTATTATGCATAGTGACCAGAAATGAAATTGCTTGACAACAGTGTTAATATCTAAATAAAACCATTATGTGTAAAGTTCAGATTGAATTTCATTTCATATTACCTTTGTCAGGTGCACGGTGAAATTGAGCAAACAACAAGGTTGGATGTTGATAATACATGTAAATGTTAATAGCAATAGTGATAAAACATGTAAAAGTCTCCTTTTCTTGCAACTAAATTATTTCAGACAGGTTTCTAAGAGAGTAACACATTCGCATATGGCGTGACGTCAAGGGAAGACGGATGACATCCGCAATTTTCTCAAGGTGACGTTTCAGAAAGACGAAAAGTCCGTGAAACGTTCCGGAGGATTTATTTCTTATTTCATAGATGTCGCTTTCTGTAACTGCGGGGAAACCGAGACGGGAAACGGACGGTGTTTTCCCCATTGCTTTTAAAAAAGGAAAACTCTTGACGCAAAGACAGGCACTTTCTGTTTCAAATTCTGTTTCAGATTCAAGGCCTGTGTTATAAAACAGTGATGTGATAGGTATCATAACGAAGTATTTAAGCAACGTGATATCTAGAAAGTGGTTTTCATAAACGTTTAATCTCCGTAGGAAAGTACTGACGTGAGTGTAGACCATCTGGAGCACTGTAGACATTGTTGAAGCGTGTTTGCAGCGTCCCTTCGGCCGAGAGCTATATATTTTATATACCTCTATTATAGATTCTCTCCTTCAAATGTTGCTGTCCAGCCACTCCAACTCCCTCTCTTCACTGTCATAAGCGGTGAATGCCTGAAAGTGCTTGGCCCGGTCGCTTAAATTTCATACGTCAATCATAAACGTTTAACGTGTAATTTGAAAGCACATCGTTTATTCAAGGGACCGTTATTATGCATAATGACCAGAAATGAAATTGCATGTGACAACAGTGTTAATATCTAAATAAAACCATTAGGGTAAAGTTCAGATTGAATTTCATTTCATATTACCTTTGTCAGGTGCACGGTGAAATTATTAGCAAACAACAAGGGACTTGGAGCAGTGATAATACATGTAAATGTTAATAGCAATAACGAGAGAAGACAATTTAGTGAAAAAATATTCAAAGAATATCTTATGATAGTAATTTGTAATGA
Organism: Macrobrachium rosenbergii; assembly: GCF_040412425.1. Taxonomy (NCBI): domain Eukaryota; kingdom Metazoa; phylum Arthropoda; class Malacostraca; order Decapoda; family Palaemonidae; genus Macrobrachium; species Macrobrachium rosenbergii. Next base: position 85,728,062 of record NC_089743.1, on the reverse strand, counting down.
AGACAAATCAAGTGCGATTTTTTTTCAATATATATGCATTTTCAATGCCTAAATTAAAGAAGAAACAATAACTGTATGAAAGACAGTAAATTAAGGAAAACTTCAACTCTGCTTCTAAAGTTTGCTTTCCAAAATAGAAAGAGAAAATATCCAAAAAGCGATTAGCACAGAAGCAGCTATGAGGACCCATTATACAGATCTATGTTAAAGACTTAAGTGAATATCATATGTGTGTGGAGAGGGGTCGACTGCCTGATGGTGAGCCTCTAGTGGATGTTTTCGGCACAAGGGACTCATCCACGTTTCGACAGTGTTAGTGTGAATGAAGCATTGAACCATTGATCAGTGTTTTTTTCTCCTGGGAGGACCACTTGTTGGGGTACCACATATACTCTGTGTGTGTGTATATGTATATATATATATATATATATTATATATATATATATATATATATATATATATATATATATATATATATATATATATATATATATACTCTCAACATCAGAGCAGCAGCTCTCGAAATCGTAACTCGTAGGCGTCAGATTAAGGCATCAATACAGCTGAAGGTTTTATTCCTAATGCCGACGTTTCACAACTACATTGTTGCACTTTCAAGGCTGAAAAACAGCGAGCTGACTCAATAATTAATCATAAAAACATTTATTACAACAACTGATTAAAAACACTACAGTATTGTCTCACTTAAAATGCTAATTCTTTTAAAAATACCCGTCTGGGTAGGTCTTTCTTTTAGTGTCATGGTGCCTCTGATATTTTTAAAAGAATTAGCATTTTAAAATGAGACAATATTGTAGTGTTTTTTAATCAGTTGTTGTAATAAATGTTTTTATGATTAATTATTGAGTCAGCTCACTGTTCTTCAGCCTGAAAATGCAACAATGAGTTAAACGTATATATAAACCTTCAGCTATATATATATATATATATATATATATATATATATATATATATATATATATATATATATATATATATATATATATATATATATATATATATATATATATATATATATATGTATATTGCTAGAAGTGTTGATAAATACTTCTCTCCTCACCATGTTTTCTGTTTGGAAGATGCAGTCTCAGCCCAAGGAGACAATCCTTCTGCTTATCCTTGTTTTCCCAGTTTGAAATTAACAATAGATTCACGAGGGCCCAAAGTACCCTTCCATTATACTCCTCCTACGCCTCGCTAAAGCGTCATTCTAAACTTGCCTTTGTGATCTACTGGCCGAAGATCTATTTCAGATAATGCCTTGTCTTTGGGATAAGTACAAAGTTAAGTATACCTTAGTTTTACCAGACCACTGAGCCGATCAACAGCTCCCCTAGGGCTGGCTCAAAGGATTAGACATATTTTTCGGGGCTAAGAACCAATTGGTTACTTAGCAACGGGACCTACAGTTTATTGTGGAATCCGAACCACATTATAGTGAGAAATTGGGATAAGTACAACTATGTATAACGGTCTCCCAGTGAACTCTGTCACCTGACATGCCCGAGGAGGTCATAAAAGGTCAGGAGGGAGGGCAAGCACCAGAGAGACGCAGACCGTACATGAAAGAGGAAGCACGCCATTCATGGCCTCCTCCAAACTCCTTTGTTCTGACCAGGAGCCTCCTTATCCGGAGCCTCTCTGAGTGTACAATAAGAAGTCCCATTCATTGAGGCTGTGTTGAGGTTGATGCACGAATTCTCCACACAGCAGTTAGGTAAAGTCAGGTTGGAAGGTTCTTTGGTCCGGTCTTTTGTTCTTATTCTCATTTCCGTTCTCATTTCCGTTCCTTTCTTGTGATTGTACTAAGACCCGTTAGTTTGTTGTCGATGTAAATCATCAGAGTTAATCAGTAAATTGCCTGATCATAAATTGACTTCACACTCCATGAGTTTTCGGCAATTTTCTTTTGTACGGTTGGATTTTGTTCTGATTTATCGAGTGTTAATGTGCCTTTTCTCCACGTTTACTGGAAGGCCGTAAATACCTCTATAACTTCCCCCTGGTCCACTATGTCCACAGGCAACAATCAACTTCTCAAGCAAATTAATTATTGATTGCCTCATTCTTTGGTACCACCACAGTTATTGAATAGTTGTCAGTTAACAGATTCAAGCATTGATTGCATCATTGTTTGGCAGTCCAGTTAGTTCATTCTTGTGCCAGTTAACACCATAAGTGCCAAGAGTCAGTGTGAATGGCTCTGTGTAATTTACTCCTCTGATTCAATGTAAATACAAGTAATTAATTAAGATCTAGAATTTCTCTACTGAGTCCTTTCTATAATAGAGAGGTTTTTACACATACAGTTTTCTTGTTCTGTGAGTGTTGAGCCTCAGTCAGAATCAGCGACGTCAAGGTAAGAGTATAGATCGATCAACATTCATAGCAATATATATATATATATATATATATATATATATATATATATATATATATATATATATATATATATATATATATATATATATATACACACACACACACACACGATGTGCAAGTGATTACCTTTAATCCGGCTCGGCTGCTTCATATTTTGTGTTTCAGATCTTATCACGGAGTAAACAGTTTACAGATGGTTAATTCTTGGAGCAAGTTGCAAACGGAATTGATTTTAATCTAAACCGCGGTCCCTAATTGGCATGTAAGTCAGGTCAGGGAGCAGTGATACTGCTGTCTCTCTCTCTCTCTCTCTCTCTCTCTCTCTCTCTCTCTCTCTCTCTCTCTCTCTCTCTCTCTCTCTCTCTCTCCATGTATCTTTAATAAAACGGTTGTCTCCAAAATGGAAGCTGGTCATCTGTCATTGTTACTGACATTTCTTCTTTCTGTCATTCCTCGACAGATGCCGTGTATCTCTTTGAGTTGCCACATGTCACTTAGTGAATTAATTGAGATTGAGACTAACTCTCCTGCAAGAGGCGTCGGTATCTTGAATAAGGGAAACAATGCACTCTTGGTGTTAAGTTACACCTTAAGCCTTTTCATTAATCTTCATAGAAAAATGATCAAGTTTGAGAACACGTAGCAGGGATAAGTACTTAAACACAAACCATATCCACGTCATTTCATTTAATTATGACGTTTCAGTTTATTTACGTGTAGAATTTTCAAGAAGGAAAGAGGAGAACCAAGTCATAAAGGCAGAAATTTACAGTTAAGAGATATGCATAAATAAATTTGAAAGGTTTTTAAAAACTATAAAAATATAAAAACACTTGAAAAATACTATTTAGTCTTAACAGAAATATTATTTATTTCCACATTTTAGTGTATTTCTACATACATCTTGATTGTAAATTTCTGCCTTTGTAATGTTTTTCCCTTCTTCAGCTTTGAAAATGCTGCAGGTGAATGTAGCGAAACATTCAAGAACAGTGTCATGGTCCACAACGCATCTCAAATCCATCACGATTTCTGTAAATCTGTAAACGAAAATCTTGATAGCAACTTTGTTCAGTGTTATATTGTCATACGAGACAGAGAAAAAATTATGTTTCCTGCCTGAGCGTTGTTTTTTTTTTTTTATCTCCAGTTAAGCGGAGCAACGTCTATGAAATAGGAAATAAATCTTCTTGAAGCATTTCATGGGAAATACGTCAGTCTGAGATGGCGTCTAGAGACAAATGGCGGAGGCCATCCATCTTTCCTTGATTTAACGCCATATACAAATGTTCTCCACATTCGGAAGTCTTCATTTCACCTTCCAGTGAAAAGTAGGGGATGGCTGCACTCTTATGAGCTATTGAGGCGTAATATATTCGGATTGCAAACCAGCGGTTTCAGAGAATTACTGAAAATGAAGTTTCTGTGACATGTTTCCTATATTAAAAAGAAAACACTGCGTTACTTCAAAATAACTGCAGAAATGTTAGACAGCCTGTTTAAAAGTAGATGTTGATTCTTCGAAGTTTTTCACCGTATAAAAAAAAAAAAACACTTGAAAACTCAGATATGTGTTTAGCAAAGTAAAAAATTTAAAATCTTAAACCAGACCACTGAGCTGAAAAGCTCTCCTAGATATTTTTACGTGGCTTTAGTGGAATCCGAACAAATAGCGAGAAATGAATTTCTATCACCAGAAACAAATTCCTCTTGTTCTTCACTGGCCGGTAGTTCAGTTGTTGACTTAAAATATAGATATGTGTTTAGCAAAGAAGTAGGTAATACAAAATGTACATTACAAAAAGCAATTTAGCATTTATGACGAAAAAAATTGCAGTACAATTTAATCTTCTTTACAATAAAAACAAGTAAAAACTGCCGCGGCCCATGAAACTTTCAGCCACAGCCCAGTGGTTCTGCCCTATGGCGTTACCAGCCGCACGATGATGGCTAATTTTAACCTTAAATAAAATAAGAACTACTGAGGCTGGAGGGCTGCAATTTGGTATGTTTGATAGTTGGAGGGGGGGATAATCAACACCCCAATTTGCAGCCTCTAGCCTTTGTAGTTTTTAAGATCTGAGGGCGGACAGAAAAAGTGCTGACAGGAAAAGAGCGGACGGTCAGATAAAGCCAACTCAATAGTTTTCTTTTACAGAAAACTAAAAATCAATTAAGGTTCTTTCAGTTGCCGTGTCTATTCAGAGTTTTAGCCGTATTGTTCAAGAATTAGAAAATCTATTTCCCCTTTATTATTTGACTGAACTTGAAGAATTATACTCCTCACTGCGTTCCTTATTAAGGTTGAGTTATTGTTTATGGTAAACATTCTTTTGAAGAACTTGTTGCTGCCCAGCAGCAAAAATACTCTCGTTTTTCCTTCGCACTTTTTCTTCTTTATATCTCGCATGATCACTATTACTTAGTAATTAACTTTGATATTAAAGATAAATGTTGGGTGTGACAGATTAAAATGTTCATATGATAATATAATTAGTTCGTACATTATTATTGTTTTGTTGTTAATTTTACCTCTTGACAGTTAATCTTCCCTGACACGTACTGTACATTACTTTCAGTGACTGACACGATTAGAATGTTGACATGAAAAAAAGATGCAGATTTTAGATTCTCTTAACATAATTCGCATAGAAACATTTATCTCGAAAGGACAGACATGCAATCCTGAATTTCTTTGCAAGTTTTTCTCTTATTCTATATCCCAGCTTGAAGAGTCTCATGTCAGTTCAGAGAATATCCGTTAAAGGGACAACGGGCAACGACGTGCTTTCAGGTTCTCTCAGAAAGATTACTTCCAAACAATAGATACAATCGAGAATTTCTTTACAAGTTTTTATTGTAGTCACTATTCCGCCTTGACAAATCTCTTGTCAGAAAATAACCGAAAAAAAAGGCAGAATGGTTAACAATATGGAATTACAGTACATTGGAAAATGTCTTTCATTTGTTAGGATATAGAAGTTTTTTTTCATTCTTAGGAAAAGACTTATGAACAAGTACCTAATTGGGACTTGTATCTAAGTATGATTGATACGAAATCTAACCAACCCCTACGGTTTGTTATTTTTAAGTGAAAATTGTAATTGAGTCTAGTGAAGAAAACGTTCAACCACTTCGTCTTCGACTATCATGTGAGCATCAGAAACAAATAAAATTTATATAGAAGTTTAATTGGAATTTAATCTTCTATATTCTTCCCCAATGTCGTTCACTTTTCTTGTCGCTTTATTTCCCATTAATTTCATAATCCATTTCCAATTCATATATACCCACTCGCCCACAGGGATAGATAGAGAGAATATTAATCAAAAGTGATAGGGAGCAAGACTCTCATTTCATTCATTCAAGCGAAATTGAATCATCGATTTAAACTTGGTGAAATTGCTGCAGAGTTAAAGTAGCAGAGAGTCTGGGGTGGGGAAAGAGTCCTTATCTGATAGTGAAAAGAGATGGCGTGTTCTCCATTCTAAATAACACCCTCTTAGATTGAAAGATAGGGCAGGCAGATGGAGAATAAGTAGATGATAGAAAGAAAGGCTTCGCGAGAATAAGGCAACAGTATGAAGAGGGGGAGAAAGAGAGAAAGAAAGGAAAAAGACAGGCGAACAGATAAACAGACTCGAATTGAGACTAGACAGGACATGTAAGAAACTTATATGAACAGTTCTTAAACTTTTTGGCTCTTAGATAACATGCATGGGATCACTAATAACAGAAAAGTAAAGGGAAGTGACTCTAATTTTTGAACATCAGTTATTCACAGCAATTATAATTCGGAATTATTAAACGCAGATTATAAAAAAAAGACATAATGATTTTAACAGAGAAACAAATTAAAGGTTACACACCATCAAGAAGTATTAATATGACATCGATACGAGAGACGTACATCTCACTTCAAGTATATTATGGATGACTGAATGTGGCAGAAAAATTACATTTCCCTTTGAGCTAATGAGTATGATTGCGAGCAAATGGTCCATATTGAATGCCTCAGATTAATGATTAATTATAACAGGGTTCATGGAGATCATTAGAGCATAATATGCAATGTTATGCATTAAGTTTAATCAGTATTAAAGCGGCAGTGATGTTAGTGCAAAAGACAATGTGCTATTATCAACTGTGACTGAAGTATTGTTGCTTTTACTAAAGAAATTGGAAGGATGTTAAACATTTGGTTCAGTTCGTAAGTTTGTATGTCAGGATGACTATGCAAAGCATTGCGCGTCGATTTTCACCCAAAGTTTAACTAAAGGCATGACGCGTGACTGGCAGAAAATAGCCGGATTTTGGAACTCTTAAGCATAAGTGTTGTAGGAAAGGCAATCGTTCTCTCTCTCTCTCTCTCTCTCTCTCTCTCTCTCTCTCTCTCTCTCTCTCTCTCTCTCTCAAGAGACGACGATCACTCCCCAGAGCAGTCTGATACACCGAAAAGTATCCAAGTTTACATTAACACAGAACAAATAACAAGGAGGATACGGTTCACAAATGTAGGTTATGTAATGGAAGGTAAGGTTAAGAGAAGCCTGTATTTTTAGTACTTTTTCTGTCCGCCCCAGATCTTAAAAACTACTGAGGCTAGAGGGCTGCAAATTGGTATATTGATTATCCACCCTCCAATCATCAAACATACCAAATTGCCCTCTAGCCTCAGTAGTTTTTATTCTATTTAAGGTTAAAGTTAGCCTTAATCGTGCTTCTGGCAACGATATAGGCGATACCACCGGGCCGTGGTTAGAGTTTCCTGGCCACCTCACCGAACCAACGAAAGATAGGTCTATTTTCGGTGGCCTTGATTAACACAGTAGCAGCTGTACAGAAAACTCGTTTTCGCCGAAGAAACATCGACGCATATTTTACTTGTTATTGGTTTACCTGACTCTTTCAGGTTGCTTCCTTGTAATCAGGATTGCGTAAGTTATGTGGATTTTTACAAAGTTTTTATCAAAGTCTGACATCGAGAACAGGCAAAACATTTTTAGACTCTGGAAGAGATAGTGACGGAACTTCTAGGTGGCAGAACCCTCTCCTTCAGTCTTGTTCAGTCTTGGCGTAAGTTGGTGGCTTTAAACGCACATGTTTATATTGCATCTAATAATAATAATAATAATAATAATAATAATAATAATAATAATAATAATAATAATAATAATAATAATAATGTCACAAAGAACAAACACCGAAAAAATGAACTTTGCGCTAAATCTCGTGTTCCTACATTATCTATTGGTGGATTTTAGTATTGGTGGATTTAGTCAGGGCAATTAGAACCATTATAAATAGAAAGGAAACACTCTTTTAAATGTTTTTTCAAAAGTAATGACTGTATCAACCGAGTAGGTTTTAAATATTACTTCCTATTTATTTAGTATCCCCTTTCCTGTTGACACACAAAATCATGAGCAACATATATTCATCTCATTGCATTCCTGTTGACACACAAAATCATGAGTAACATATATTCATCTCATTGCATTCCTGTTGACACACAAAATCATGAGTAACATATTCATCTCGTTGCATTCCTGGTGACACAAAATCATAAGTAACATATATACTTCTCGTTGCATTCCTGTTGACACACAAAATCACGAGTAACATAAATTCATCTCATTGCATTCCTGTTGACACACAAAATCATGAGTAACATATATTCATCTCGTTGCATTCCATTTGACACACAAAATCATTAGCAAGTAACATACAGTATATTCCTCTCATTGAATGGAAACAGTCGTATTTTGGTATTTCTTTTTACTATAATAGATTTAAAAGGTTGCTTTTGTTGTAGATTAAGCTGGCCTTTTGCCAGCACGCCTCTTGCTCTAGGGCAGCTTATGGAGGATTAAGATGTGTTGGTGGGTTGGGAATATGCTGGATCTGTGCCAACATATTTTCAATTGCTACCTTTTAGCCAGAGTCATTGAAAAGTCTGTAATCAAGAAAACCCAATGTATTTTATAAAAAGGGTTTTTAATACCCGAGTACAACCTGATGTCTTCACACAAAATTTCCGGTAAAATTACCAGAGATATTTTGGTTATTTATTCACATTTTCCAGTACATTACTATTTCAAATTGTACAAAGAAATTTTAGAAGCCTCAAACTTAGATGGAAATTTTCTTCCCATTCGGTAATCAGAATCTTAGGAAAACGTATGAAATATCACGATTATAAGAAACGTAATGAAATCTTTGATATTAAAAAGTAACAGTACATAAAAAATAAACTCATCATGATGTAATACCACAACAACAAAACACCAAAATCTGTTGGCATTGATCATGATAATTTATGCACCCTCGGGACTGATATTGTTCTAAAAAGCTAAACTTCTGGTGTTCCAAATCTCCTCTCTGCAATTACGCTAATGATTCACGTCCAAGAACTGGATCCCTCTTCTCCCTTTGAAACCATTCAAGGTTTGAAATATTGTTTTTTTTTATTTCCGATAAAGTCTGTATAGTCACTGTATTCAACTCTCTCTCTCTCTCTCTCTCTCTCTCTCTCTCTCTCTCTCTCTCTCTCTCTCTCTCTCTCTCTCTCTCTCTCTCTCTCTCTCTCTCCCACCCAACGAATTGTAAGGTCTGTTTGTATATATATATATATATATATATATATATATATATATATATATATATATATATATATATATATATATATATATATATATATATATGTGTGAAGTGTGTGTGTGTGTGTGTGTGTGTGTGTGTGTGTGAGAGAGAGAAACTTGAACAAAGTGACTATACAGACTTTATTGGAAATAAAGAAGCCATATTTCAAACCCTGGATACCTTCAAAGTGAGCAGAGGGATTCAGTTCTTTGACGTGAATCATTTGCATAATTGCAGAGAGAAGATTTGGAACACCTGAAGTTTTGCCCTTTTTGCACCATATCAGTCCCGAGGGTGCATAAATTATCATGATCAATGCCAGTAGATTTTCGTGTTTTGATGCTGATACATTCTCGCGTACACTTTTCAGATGTGGATAAGCCCCTTGCGCCGGAAACGGCAACAATATCAAGTGCTCATATACATACACTGAAGACTCATCAGCATTGCGTCGAATTCCCTGCACGCGACGCCATTCACTTTTCTCTTCAATATATGTTTCAGAACTGATCAGTTTAAGAAAATTATCTTCTCAATTGCATTTTGAAAATCTTCAGCTTTACTCTGATATAAACGCCTCTCTCTCTCTCTCTCTCTCTCTCTCTCTCTCTCTCTCTCTCTCTCTCTCTCTCTCTCTCTCTCTTTGCTGTAAGCAATGAAAATAGATTATATGACTTCATTACAACTTGTGCAAGGAAAAATAATTTTCGATAAAAAGTAAATCTCTCTCTCTCTCTCTCTCTCTCTCTCTCTCTCTCTCTCTCTCTTCTCTCTCTCTTTGCTGTAAGGAATAAAAATAGATTATATGACTTCATTACAACTTGTGCAAGGAAAAATAATTTTCGATAAAAAGTAAATCTCTCTCTCTCTCTCTCTCTCTCTCTCTCTCTCTCTCTCTCTCTCTCTCTCTCTCTCTCTCTCTCTGCTGTAAGCAATGAAAATAGATTATATGACTTCATTACAACTTGTACAAGGAAAAATAATTTTCGATAAAAAGTAAATCTCTTATTGATAGGTCTCCAGGTAGATAACTTCGATCTCTCTCTCTCTCTCTCTCTCTCTCTCTCTCTCTCTCTCTCTCTCTCTCTCTCTCTCTCTCTCCTTCATAAGACATTTGTTGCATCTTTCATCGAGAAGCAAAGGTATTTCCTCCAGCCGTTACTTATTTTTCTTATTTTTCTTCCTCCGTGATTGTTAAGTTCTCGTTCGACAGGTCGGTATAGTTTTCGGCTAGCACACTGCTGGGCCCGCGTTCGAATCTCCGGCCGGCCAATGAAGAACTAGAGGAATTTATTTCTGGTGATAGAAATTCATTTCTCGGTATAATGTGGTTTGGATTCCACACTAAGCTGTAGGTCCCGTTGCTAGGTAACCAATTGGTTCTTAGCCACGGAAAATAAGTCTAATCCTTCGGGCCAGCCCTAGGAGAGCTGTTAATCAGCTCAGTGGTCTGGTTAAACTAAGGTATACTTAACTTTTTCCTTGATTGTTAACCTTTATTCGTTATATATCTGTTCTTTGAAAGGAATTGCCTTCATCAGTCTCTTTTAATCAGCGTCATTTGCTAACATTACGTCTGTCTAGGAATTAAAGGTAGTAAAAACTGATATTCAGTTCGAATTTTAATCAAAATATTTCCTTTTAGATATTGAGACCAATATGTAGCTAATTACAGTCCTTTGAATGATTGAATAATCAAGTAATTTTGTTAAATTGCGTATCAGTTTGTATCTCTCACCGTAAAGAAATAATAATGCCACTTACATACCACTTTTTGGTCATTATGGTTCCGCACCTTTAAAATTTCAGCTGTGAATCTGAAACAAAAAGTATCTTATTATTCTCGTTAAAACTTTTCCTTTTAGGAAAACCCGCTCTTTACCTCGAAACTTATATATAAAAATCGAAAACTTCCAAACAAAGGTTATTTTCAGTGTCATGACCATTCAGATTTCTAAATATTTCGCCAAGGAATTTTTGCCTTTATTAAATACGATGAAATTCCTCATTTCGAAGATATATTCTTCGGTTAAGTCTGAAGGCTTTCGCCGAACGAAGGCGCTCACACACACACACACACACACACACACACACACACACACACTTAAGGATCAAATTCAATACTGCTTTCTGCTGACGTCTCCTGAATTCAAGTGTACCGGTTTCATTTTCCGTTCCCTAGTATTTATTTTTTTTTTATCGTCTTTTCCGATAATTTGTCTCTCTCTCCAGACTGATTTCCATCTGGAGCCAAAATGGTTTTATAGTCGGTTGATTCAGTCCAAAATGGCTTTCAGCTGAAGAATTAAAGGAGAGAGAGAGAGAGAGAGAGAGAGAGAGAGAGAGAGAGAGAGAGAGAGAGAGAGAGAGAGAGAGAGACTATAAGAGAAAATCTCCAGCGTTGACAGCAATTTCGAATTTTGTCTTTCTCTGCCAAACGGTGTAAGAAAAACACCATGATCTAAACTTAAGACATCTCTCTCTCTCTCTCTCTCTCTCTCTCTCTCTCTCTCTCTCTCTCTCTCTCTCTCTCTCTCTCTCTCTAAATCATCCCCAAACTCTGACCTGGTCTTTTCCTGAATCGCTGTGCCTTTTACGAACTGGTATATTCTTTCTTTTTTAGTAAACATTTGGAAATCCTGACGCTGTCCTGCAACTAAAATCGTTTTCTGTGTCCATATGATTACTTGGGGGAAGGACCTGCCGATGCGTCATCGCACTTCAACGCTCCATCAAATATTGATGTGGAGAGTTTGTCTTTGACAAATATTAAATGCAGTAAAGAAATGAACTATTTCTTTCTCTTATTTTTAACTGATAGAATATTCATCATCTCTGAAATAATGTCTAACCAGGTTCATGTAAATTTCCATGTTTTTATAATTCAGTATTTTAAAAAACCTACTAGCTGATGCTCGCTGTCGCTCGCATTTACTAGTTCCCATACCCGTAGTCTACCATACCCATACCTGTACCAATATCATACCCATACCCATACCCATATCCATACCATGCCCATACCCATATCCATTCCATACCCATACCCATATCTATTCCATACCCATATCCATATCCATACCATACCCATACCTATACCCATATCCATATCCATACCATACCCATACCTATACCCATACCATACCCATATCTGTACCATACCTATACCTGTACCCTACCCATACCCAGACCATACTTATACCAGTACCCATACCTATACCTATACCCATACCCATACCATACCCATGAACATTACCATACCCATACCCATATCCATACCATACCGTTATCCATCTCCATTCCATACCCATACCCATATGTGTACCATACCCATACCTATACCCATACTATACCATAACCATACCAATACCCATACCCATATCTGTACCATATCTTTACCTATACCCATACTCATACCATACCCATACCCATATCTGTACCATACCCATGCCCATGACCATACCCATACCCATACCCATTCCATACCCATACCCATATCCAATCCCATTTACCCTCCGGTGTGCAAACAAATAAATAAACAAACGTTTCAGAGTTATAGTATTATATGTCGGAACGTCGGAACGTCAGAAACCTGTCCTGTCTCGGAACCCCAATCCGAGAGGTAGTCCAGTCCTCATTCGGGGATTCCTAAGAGGGGTTTTTGACCCACCGCACAGGGTCTTCCTCTTAGGCCTTCTGCACCGAAATAACTCTCAGGACATCAAATGTTATGGAGTCTGAAATCGGTTCCGTAACATACGAAAGACCCAAGTCTCTCTACTTTGGACAATCCTTACAAAGATATAAACATTTTGTTAATAGTACTCAATCTCAACACATTTTATTTCAACATAAAACATGGAAAATTTAAAGAAAACAGATATATGTATGTGTAACAACTGCACCATTCTTCAAGTTCTGTGCGTGTGGGGGCAGCCCAACCAAGTTAACAGTGCTCAAGAATTCTGAAGAAACACCCATTGTATTTAAACGTATTCTTGAAGACGCTCAGAAGCATTCCTGGAGAAATGGTCATTGGATTATAACCTCTTAAATTCTTAAAGACTCCAGGATGCTGTGAAGCCGTCTTCAGCTCCTAAATGGATCCAGAATCTGTCTTCGAAATCATTTCTTCCATCTCCTGGAGAAATGCCAGTTGGATTATAACGTTTTCTTAAATCTTAAAGACTACCGGATCCTGGAGCCTCCAGACACATATCTGGACACACACAGACACAGAAAGGCACCCAAACACAGACACACAGACACAGAAAGGCAGCCAAGGAAATTAATATAATAGACTATAGTACATTCACATCAGCCGTGCATTTGATGCCTAGCACCGTCCCTTACGACGCTCCTGATTGGCTAGTGGTCAGCCAATCACAGCGCTGGAAAATGGCCAGTCTGCAGTCTCTCTCAAAGCTCCGTAGAGTGAATATCTCCGCTCCGACACCTGAGGAAAATGTCTTTCAAAAGTTATAACTTTCATTACACCTCAGTTTTACCCAAAGAATAGTAGTATTTCCCAATTTCATCACTAAACATGTCAAGCCACTGGTTGAAGGATTATAATGATATATGAATTATTTACTTCAATAAACTTAATGGTAAGATATTTGATAGTGAAATAAACAAGAAATTTTTAAAGATAAAATGTATTCTTTCATTCCTTACATGGCATCGCAGTGCATTCATCATTTATCGTCTTGTGTCTCACAAAATTTTGTGAGCTTAAATGTCATGGATGGCAGGCACTTAAAAAGTATGGGTAGGGCTAATAATCAATATGAAAATAACAAGCAAGGATTAAGTAACATAAAATGCGGGATGCACGCAGATCATAGCCTATCCAGGCAACCACCCAGCTCTTTACACATTCCTAGCCCTACTGAGGAATCTGTGCTTTCGCTTGTTGGTTATTTGGGGCCATACTTGAATGACGCTTGTATGTCAGTTATAATCACTACCTATGTAAAGAACGAAGACCTTCTCTCAATTATGTTTCATGAAAAGTTTCAAAAGCAATATCAATAGGGTTGGTTTCATATTCCACATTCTATTTGTTTAAATATTCTCTATGTAGTGGACATAAAATCTTTAGTTAGTAAAGTATATTCATCTCATCACATAGACATAACCAAATATTTGGTATGTCTTTTCTATATTACAAATTTCGAAGGCTATTGCTCTGGACCGGTCCAAAGAGAATGTGCTGGCCTTATGCCAGCACGGCCCCTTGACCTCAGTCAAGAAAGAGGTGAAGGAGTTTATGAGATCTGCTGTGGACCTCGGGTTTCGTACAAAGCAACTGAATTGAATTTTATTAGGTAGCTGGAAGTATTTATGTGGCGTTCGCAATAAGAACAAGAAAAAGCGCCGTTTCTTGGCACAATCGAGTTTTCTGTACAGAGTATAATGCTGTATGAAACTCTAAGCCGCGGCCCCATGAAACTTTCAGCCACGACCCGGTGGCGACATATATTGTTGGCACCTATAGCGGTGCGAGACGCACGATCATGGCTAACTCTAACCTTAAATAAAATAAAAACTACAGTGGCTAGAGGGCTGCAGTTTGGCGTGTGTGATGATTGGAGGGTGGATGATCAGCATACCAATTTGCAGCCCTCTAGCCTGGGTAATTTTTAAGATCTGAGGGCAGATAGAAAAATGCGGACGGACAGACAAATAGCCATCTCTACAGCTTTCTTTTACAGAAAACTAAAAGTCGTTATGGTAACTTCATCGAGAATCTCTCTCTTGATTGGCTGGTGTCCTGCCTTGGTGGCTGTGTTTTGCAGAAACAAAAAAAGTTAAATTTATTATATACACAGTCTAATTGATTACAAATACTAATTAACCCATGAATAATGGAGCGAAAACTCAAAATCTGTGCTGTTCTCAATCACCCAAAAGGAAACAAGTACTCCATTTTTTGATCGGCTAATTAACGTTTTACACTAGAATAAAATTTTCTTAGATCTCTCTCTCTCTCTCTCTCTCTCTCTCTCTCTCTCTCTCTCTCCCCTCTGCAAGTATTCGTCCGTCTGTAACCACGACAACTTATTGCAAATTAACAAAAGTGTTTCAACAGCTGAATACAAGTTAATATCTTCACACAAAGATACCGGTCAAATTAACAGAGATATTTTGGTAATCATTCACATTCTCCAGGATATTACTAAGGAAAATTATACAAAAAATTAACAGCTATAAACCTAGATGGAAGTCGTATTCCCATTCGGAGCGTGATCAAAATCTTAGAAAAAATATATAAAAATATACCGATTATAAGTGGCGTATTTAATCCCTTGATGTCAAAAAGTAATAGTACTTGAAAAAGAAAATAAACTCGTGATGTAATGCCACAACAACAAAACACGAAAATCTGTTGGTATTGATCATGATAATTTATGCACCCTCGGGACTGATATGGTGCAAAACAGGCAAAACTTCAGGTGTTCCAAATCTCCTCTTTGCAATTATGCAAATAATTCACGTCAAAGAACTGGGTCCCTCTTCTCCCTTTGAAACCGTTCAAGGTTTGAAATGTTGGTTTTTATTTCAAAAAATCTGCATAGTTACTGTGTTCGAGTTTGTTTCTTGATATATATATATATATATATATATATATATATATATATTAGTACATATATATATATATATATATATATATATATATATATATATATATATACATATACATATATATGGAAATTAGAGCCCCCTCCTCTACAGCATAAAACTAAAATTGATATGACAAAAACAAAAGTAATTCAGAACAGGTATTTATAAATTTCTCTCTGAGTATTTAATATTTTGTGTGGCCTCCATCAGCCTGTACTCACTGCAGCCTGCATTCTTGAGCAGTATGATTTCAGCAAATCAAAAAGCTGGAGACTCAAACTCCATTTCCCTGAGCACTTGGTCGCCTCTCTTGCAGGTCGTCGAGGCTTCTGGTATACCATCAGTTCACTGTGCGAGCTTCAACATGATCCTTAAGATACTACCAGTGTTTTCCACACCCATTAAGGTCAGGGAGCTACCTGGAAATCCATTTGACGGGGAAGAAATTGATACCACTGTTTGAAAGCAGCTCCTGTGTCTGAAGAGCCTTGAAACATGGTGCCTTATCATGCAAAAAATGTGGCTTCTTCAACAGATAACACATTTCAGAATCTTGAGGAAAAGGAAATACCACCAATAAGCACAGTTTCTCTGAAGTATTCATCATTCCATTGACTGTCCTTTTCTTTGATAACCGCATTAACCGCTTGGCTGTGAAACAGAGAAAAAATTCCAAACATTCAGGAAATTTCACAACATGACGATAGCTCACGTCATCGCTGATATCATCCAACTTTTGCGCCCAAATGATGTCCCATTTTATGATTTGGCTTCCTGACTGTGTAAATGAAGAGAATTCATCTGATGCAGCAACATGGAGAAAAATCAACTTTATCCCAATCATTAAGAAATGAACCACAAAACCATGCATAATCTTCTCTCTGTTGCTGAGTGATGGGGCTTGCTGATAACATGAAATGGCTTGATGCAGATTTTTCAACTCGATATACCTTATCTCTTCTCTTCTTCCTTTCCTTTTTGTTTCTAGTTCAAGCGTCAATTTTTGTAAAGATCTATCTTGGTCTACCCACTGCCTCAGCTATGATGTCGTTTGACTCCTGAGAGGACTTCAGGCCTTCCAAGATTCTCACTCTTTCGCAATGACAGTCATATATATTTTTGTTCCAGTTTCTTTTAACAAAGGGTTCATCTCTTTTAATGTATTTAGCTATCCAGGAATGTGAAATGAAGGATGCGCCAGCATCCCTGGCCTCTCTGAAGGTTATAAGCCCGCATTCGGTCAATCCATCTGATTTCCTTCGAGTCGTTAGCCATGGCTGTATCTAACTCCGTCACTCAGTCTCAAAATACAAGAAATGTAAAATGAAAAATAGCTTAATAGAAACTTAAAATAATGAACTTGGAGATAGGCAGGCTATAGCAGAAAACTTCATAACTTTCCGTTTGTTCTGTGGAGGGCGTGGCTGTAATTTCGAAACACCCGGTATATATATGTATATATATATATATATATATATATATATATATATATATATATGTGTATGTGTGTGTGTGTGTGTGTGTGTGTGTGTATCAAGAAATGAAACTCGAAAACAGTGACTATACAGACTTTATTGGAAATAAAAAAAGCAATATTTCAAACCTTGAACGGTTTCAAAGGGAGAGGAGGCATCCAGTTCTTTGACGTGAATCATTTGCATAATTGCAGAGAGGAGATTTGGAACACCAGAAGTTTTGTCTTTTTAGCACCATATCAGTCCCGAGGGTGCATAAATTATCATGATCAATGCCAACAGATTTTGGTGTTTTGTTGTTGTGGTATTGCATCACGAGTTTATTTTCCTTAAGTACTGTTACTTTTTGATATCAAAGGATTAAATACGCCACTTATAATCGGTATATTTTTATATATTTTTTCTAAGATTTTGAGTACGCTCCGAATGGGAATAAGACTTCCATCTAGGTACAGAGTTGTTAAACTTTCTTTATTACAATTTTCTTATATGATATATCAAATAATTAATTTAAAATATCTGTTAATTTGACCGGTATCTTTACGTGAAGATATTAACTTGTATTCAGCTGTTGAAATACATTTGTTAATTTGCAACAGGTTGTCTTGGTTACAGAAGGAAGAATACCTGTAAGTAAGAGAGAGAGAGAGAGAGAGAGAGAGAGAGAGAGAGAGAGAGAGAGAGAGAGAGAGAGAGAGATTTCTAGTTTAAAACGTTAATTATCCGATAAAAAAAATGGAGTACTTATTTCCTTTTAGGTAATTGAGAACAGCACAGATTTTGAGTTTTTCGCGTCATTGCTCATGTGTGTTTAGTATTTGTAATTAATTAGACTATGTATGTAAGAATTTTAACTTCTTTGTTTCTGCAAAACACAGCCACCAAGGCAGGACACCAGCCAATCAAGAGAGAGATTCTCGACGACTTTTAGTTTTCTGTAAAAGAAAACTGTTGAGATGGCTATTTGTCTGTCCGTCCACTTTATATATATATATATATATATATATATATATATATATATATATATATATATATAATTATATATATAGTTTTTATCCCCTATATAGCTTTAAAATTGGATATAAACAAAAGATAGTATCCATTTTTCTTTTATTAAATGAATGGAAAAACGCCAGTTTTTAACCCCAAATGAACTACCAAACAGCTTTTTCAAATTGGATCTAAATATTTTGCAAAAAAATACCTTAGTATCCAATTAAATTCCTGATTTCGAAAATGTATTCTTTAGTTAAATATCTTATTAAATGAATGGAAAAAAAAAAAAAACATGCCACACACAGAAAGAGAGAGAGAGAGATTTCGGTATTCCATTAAGTCAACATTTTTCTAAATAAATAAAAAACACAAGAACTTCCAAACAAAGGTTATTTTCAGTTAAGTCTGAACGTTTTCTCAATAAATAAAAACACAAATATTTTGAAAAAAAATGAGAGATTAGTTATCCGTTTTTCTCAGATAAATAAAAACACACGAAATTCACAGATTTCGAAAATATATTCTTCAGTTAAGCCTGAACTCTTTTCTCATATAAATAAAAAACACGCACACACACAGAGAGAGAGAGAGAGAGAGAGAGAGAGAGAGAGAGAGAGAGAGAGAGAGAGAGAGAGAGAGAGAGAGAGAGAGAGAGAGAAATTTGAACTCTTTTCTCATATAAATAAAAACACGCACACACACACACAGAGAGAGAGAGAGAGAGAGAGAGAGAGAGAGAGAGAGAGAGAGAGAGAGATTTCGAAAATATATTCTTCAGTTAAGTCTGAACGTTTTTCTCAAATAAATAAAAAACACACGCACACACAGAAAGAGAGAGAGAGAGAGAGAGAGAGAGAGAGAGAGAGAGAGAGAGAGAGAGAGAGAGAGAGAGAGAGAGAGGAATAGAAAACTCTCATGCAATAAGAGGACAATCTTCAAATCAGTGTCCTTCCTATTCCGCTGCAGCGCCAAACTACTCCGGCATCCTTCTCAATCAAACATACAAATGAAAACACGTACACACACACTTCCAGAAAAACACTGAAACTCGGACACTGGAAATCAAAATTAATATTAATAAAGAGTTCAGCTCTCTCTCTCTCTCTCTCTCTCTCTCTCTCTCTCTCTCTCTCTCTCTCTCGCTTCTCAAACTCTGACCTGGCCGTTCCCTTCCGACTAATTCCTTTATCTCTCCTAAATATTCCTTGGGAATCCTGACGCTGGCCTACATCTGGAATCCTTTCTCTTTATTTTTTTTTTTTTTATCACGTCCATATGATTACCCTGGGGGAGACCTCTCCACGCTCCTTTGTATTTCAGCGCCCCTTCAGAAATGAACGTAAAGGGTTTTACTTTGGAAAGGATTAAGTACAGTACCCAAAGAGATATTTCATCTTTTGTTTTACTTTGATTTTATTGATAGAATATTCATTATCTTTGAAATAACGGTGAAAAGACGTCTAACCCGTTAATCTGCATCGCCATGTCTTTATAATTCAGTATGTGAAATAATTTATAACTGATTATAATATGGATACAAAAAGGGGTTTTAGCAGACTAACCCGTTAATCTAACTCGTTAATGTATATGTCTTTATAATTCAAAAATAATTTATAACTGGTCGCATATTTCAAACTTTTTATGGTCACAACTTAACAGACACAACAAATTTCGCCTTTTTATTCCAGTATGCAAGTTTCTCTCATTCCTTATTCCAACTACTCTCTGCTCATATGTCATTGGAGTGGATCACTAAACATTTGAAAACTTTGACTGATTAGTAAGGGTACGGAATTCTATACTAGGCAAGAACCCGTGCTGGCATAAGGCCTCTGGAAATGTCCTGTTTCTAAGATATCTCCTGCATGGATGTACTTTATTCCATAACAAAACAAAATGGTTTTATAAGTTGGACTTCTGAACAACGCACAGGAGCGTTGTATTTTTTTTTTGTTTTTACATTTTTTTTTATTCTTGCAAAGTCTTACTTTATCTGCACTTTTGGGGGCTTTACATTTCCTTTGAAAATATACTCACAGTATTTCCAAAATTAGTTTCTTTTGTTCCTCATTTTTTCCTAAAATCAGTCTGATTTCATCTCTCTCTCTCTCTCTCTCTCTCTCTCTCTCTCTCTCTCTCTCTCTCTCTCTCTCTCTCATACACACACACACACAAACTATACTGGATCAGAAGAAAAATTAAGAGAGGTTTATTTCAATCACCGAACGAGGGAGGGACATCAAATGAAAGTTGGTGAAAGTGACAGAAAATTTAACTAGTGGAATGATTGGGATGGGGAAAGAGTCTGCCTTTAGGATGGCCGTGATATAAATCCTAGAGAGAGAGAGAGAGAGAGAGAGAGAGAGAGAGAGAGAGAGAGAGAGAGAATAGATCACTCATGGTTCAACCATCACAGAAAGTGAAGACATTAGGAGCATGAATTACAAAAGTGAAGGCAAGATTCTTCCCAACAGCAAAACAAACGTACCTAAAGAATTAGAAGAAAAGAAGATACGAGAATGTTATCTCCTTATTCATGTGTCTTTGAAACTTTTCCCCAAACTTCGACCGGAACGTAGACAGTTTATCTTTAGGGGGGATCAGTATTCGACGAATTCAACCTCCTCCCGTAGTTCAAATCATACCCTCACTATAAAAAATCAATCTGAACACATGCTGATTTGTTATTGACACATCTCTGCGTCGAGCAATTTGAGGAATTCCGACTTTGAATGAGACAGGAAGGGTAACTAAACAGAATTATTAAAGACAGTTCCAGGAAAAAAAAAAATCCTTA
Source organism: Macrobrachium rosenbergii (assembly GCF_040412425.1). Classification (NCBI taxonomy): domain Eukaryota; kingdom Metazoa; phylum Arthropoda; class Malacostraca; order Decapoda; family Palaemonidae; genus Macrobrachium; species Macrobrachium rosenbergii. The sequence goes on along the minus strand of NC_089743.1, from coordinate 85,707,125 downwards.
TCTCGACAGTGGGATTAAAAGGTCAGGGACTAATATCGTTTGACAGTTTGATATCCACGGGACAAATGATCGCCAGAAAACAGGCAAATTTTAAGGAAATCTAATATTACAGACATTTAAGTTGAAAAATTGCTTTTGATTTGGATACGAAATATACAGGAATAGTCTAAGATTAAAGATGTCTGGATTCGTTTCACTGTGAAATACTCGTATGTATGAAGTATGTGCATAAATTTAATTGCCAATAAATTTTTACTAGAAACTTTTAGCAAAGTTAAAAGAAGTACTTCAGACAGTATTTTGCGAAGCTGTAACAATTAAACGTTATTTATAAACAATTTACTTTAGATACGAATGACATATAAGTAATTTTAGGGACACTAAATACTTAACTGGCGTCGTTTAGGTAATAGACGCAGGAAAAATTAGGAATTAATTGCAGGAGACTCATTGAAATGTTCGATTTAAACAAATAACTCGGAATTTATCTGAATATGATGGCAATCGTAATTCTTCCATCTGTGGCCTTGGTGATATAGAAATTGCCTCGAGATTTTGATCATCCTTTTGTCAAGATAATCTGTTGCACTCAGAGGCAAGTATTTTAATGCTAATTATGACTGAATTTAGAAGCCTAACCAGCATTATAACAAAATATACAGAACGAGAAGAATGTCCAGTTCTTATTCATGTTAAACATTTACTTATATAAGCAACGATAAATACTGAAATGGTAAGATCCTTTTTTAATAACATCGACATGAGCCAGGAGAGGAAAAAGAATGCAGTGAAATATCTCCACGTCAGAAGAGAAAAATCTAGGATTAAATTGGTGCACAAAGAGGAAAACATTCAATCGCTCTCTAGTTCCCTCGGGACAAATATGCAAACGAGATATGCCAAAGAGCTGGGTCTGGCGACACCTTCTGGGTTCCACAGTGTTTTGAATATTACTTTACATAATTATAATATCGCAGCTTCCATAATCACCATATCCGTATTTCCATGTAGACGCATTGTTGATGCATATTAAGCTTATGGAATATATTCATCATATACCCTTGCCTCATCAGGTGGTGGGTGGGTATGCCCACTGGCTCTTCTTTGTGGTTACCAACCCGACAACTGCCAAGAATCAGCATAGTTGCTTACTTTACGAGTCAAATGACCACATGTATAATGGGTATATTATTGTGTCATCTGTGCTCAACAACTTCGATTTCTAGAAACAATTTGTTTAACTAATTGACTGTATAATTCGAGCAGCTACTTTTTGTTTTACGATATGTGGGACAAGGTTTGTTTTTTATAGCATACAAAAGTCAATGCTAAATAAATAGTTTGATTTCCATATCCTATCTCTCTCTCTCTCTCTCTCTCTCTCTCTCTCTCTCTCTCTCTCTCTCTCTATATATATATATATATATATATATATATATATATATATATATATATATATATATATATATATATATATATATATATATATATATATATATATATATATATATATATATATGTATATATATATATATATATATATATATATATATATATATTATATATATATATATATATATATATATATATATATTTACATTAAGTTATTCCTGTTTTTGTAAAGAAAAGGGATAGGTCTCTTAAAAATAACTACAAAAACTTACTTACTGAGAAGGCTTTCAGTGCTTTGACACGAAAAATAATACAGGTTAAAAGTACTGAATTACGGAGACATCCTATTTAATAGTCATTACTTTAAAATATTAAAAGATAAACGAGTATCATATTGTCAAGCCAAAAATATGCCAGTCCTGTATTAGTGCTGAGTCTAAAAATCACCTTGAGAGGATTTACATTTTTTTTTTTTTTTTTGTTACAGAGAAGATCGTTTATTTCTCGGCTAAATCTTGGGAAGTGACATTCTATGAAATAAGAAACAGATCCTCAGAAAACGTTTCATGGAAAGTTCGTCATTCTCGACGTCGTCCCGAGAAAAATGAAGCAGCCTATCGATCTTTCCCTGATTTAACGTCCTATGAATATGTTGCACCGACGGATACCTGCCTCAAATTTTCTGCTTAGGAAAAAGGAGGTTATATCTTTCAGTTTTTAAAACAATATAACATGGAAATCTTACAATAACTTGTTTTGTATATCTTATAACAAGTTCTTATATTGCCGTGCTTTTAAATGTAATATTTGGAAAGTATTACGTAGACAACGATCATTAGTTTATATTTGTAAGACCAGAGATCTCCTTAGCAATGAATTAATGGTTGAGTAATAACTTACAAATACACATGGTGTTCTGAAATGATTGATTTGGAACGCTGATGTTCCAGAGGCCACATTCCAGTTTCACTTTATAATAAACACAGTAAAAATCATCTGTTCAAACCTTCATGGCTTCCGCTTCAAAATCTTCAATTTTTCATAATGCTGCAAGTTTTGAATGTGAAGCGAGATAGTTATTTCTGCTGTGAAAACAAACTATTCATCGAACAAAACTTCTCTCGTCCATAACCCAAGGGACAATGTAAATTTGGTTCCTTCGAACCTTCAGCATTTATTTCGAAATGTGTTGTTTTCTTGTCCAGGGCATTGCATAACACTGGCAGAAAAACAGAGAATCTCTCTCTCTCTCTCTCTCTCTCTCTCTCTCTCTCTCTCTCTCTCTCTCTCTCTCTCTCTCTCTCTCTCTCTCTCTCTCTCACAGAAAGCCACTCGAAAAACATGACCTGGCCTTCGTTCTGGTTCGATGCCCCCTTTATCTTCAATGTCTTATTTTCCTGCAAATGCTCTCTTGGGGATCAAGAAGAGCTCCCACAGGTGAAATCCCTTTTCTCCAGTTCGCTGTGTTCCATTTGATTACACAAGGGAGGAATGGCCTTATGAGAGAGGAATGTATTTTACGAAATTCTCTTCCAGTTGCTGAATAGTAAAGTGAGTCAGTTTTAGTGGAAATATCAGAGATATCACTTTGGTAATGATGAGCTTAATTTCTGGTCTCAAAGTATGCTTTGTTGTATTTTATATATATATATATTTTAGTAAAATACTGTTGAAATTTGAAATTTAATTCAGTTTCGCTATTCATTACAGGTGTGTCTTTTTAATATTTTTTGCAAAAGTTCACTTCAACAAACATGAGATTTGTGGAGGTTGAAATGAAGAAAGAAGAAATCGAACGAGATATAAGATAAGAAATGTGTGAGAGAATATATAAAGAATATATTTCTGTGAGTAGTTTTGGGAATATTTTGATTTGTTAAAAGTGCAAATTTGATTAAAACAACAAAGGATTGTCCTTAGTTTCTTATTATAAATATATATATATATATGTGTGTATATATTATAATATATATATATATATATATCGAGAGAGAGAGAGAGAGAGAGAGAGAGAAGGAGAGAGGAGACAGAAGAATCACTTTACTGAAGCGTTTGCAAACATACGCAGTGAAAACATGAGATTTGTGGAGGTTGAAATGAAGAAAGTAAGGAAATCGTCAACGAGATATAAGATAAGTGAAATGTGTGTAAGAAAATATATAAAGAATATATTTCGTGTCTGCCTGTAGTTTTGGGAAAGTTGTGTGCATATTAAGCTGATCTTGTTACGAAAGTGCCAAATTTGATTAAAACGAAGAAGAAAGGACTTATCCTTAAGGTTTCTTATATATATATATATATATATATATATATATATATATATATATATATATATATATATATATATATGTATATGTGTGTGTGTGTGTGTGTATATATGTGTATATATATGTGTATGTGTGTGTGTATATACATATATATATATATATATATATATATATATATGTGTGTGTGTATATATATATATATATACGCGACCGTGATTCATATACAAACATTAAGCTACAAGCGTCCTTTAATATCCAGTTCGCTCTACCTCGGAAATAATATATTTTCATATATGTTACCCGAAGGGGAATTTTTTTTTTTTAGTTGATAACAAGTTCGTCGTCTCGTGGGCTCGAACCACGGACGACAAGAACTCAAGATTACAGTGATGCGCATTAAACCACACGGCCATATATATATATATATATATATATATATATATATATATATATATATATATATATATATATATATATATATATATATATATATATATATATATATATATATATATATATATATATATATATATATATATATATATATATATACATATACATATATATGTATATGTGTATGTATATATGTTACATACGTGTGTGTTTGTTTATTCTCTTTGTGTATATGTGCATAATTTTTGTCTTGCTTTGAGAATGAGATTCATATGGGGAGAAATACACGCAAATTAAGGGTAGTATTTATTTTGGAATAAAACCTTTTTATTACTATTATTTCGCAATCATTAATTTAAAAAAAGTTCTGCACATAACCGTAAGAAGATAAAATCCTTTTTCGTTATCAGCTGAAAGGTAATTTCCCTCAATAACCACCTACTGTTACATCGATAATTAGAAATGTTTCAAGATCATTTACCTAATTTTCACTTGCAGCTCAAAGAACTTCGCAAAGAAGGAAATCTCTTGATCAAATACCACCGCAACAGAGGAGAAAAATTACACGCAATCGCCATCGTAATTAATGCACTCTTGAGATTGGTATGGTGCACTAAAGACAAACCAATCCGGCGTTGTGTAATCCCTCTCGGCAAACATGCAAATGCCATATCTCAGGTAACTTGATCCCACTGTAACTTTTAAAGCTGTGCGTGGTTGTCTATATTTCTTGCGTAGTTACAGTAAGGCCTCTACAATAGGATGGTCCCGTTCCTTATAAATACACGGAGATGAAATGATTTATAATAGAGTTTATATCCATTTAATTTTATGCATTGATGTGTAACCCTGTAAAAGCTTACCACAGTCTGCTTTGTGAATTCGTATAGTTTACTTTAGGCAGTTCCTGTTGTCTTCTGTGCTTGATTCCTAATCCAAGAGTATATGAGACAAAACCATAATGGATTTATTTATGGCTAGTTTCAAAAACAAAAGCATTTTGAATTTTGAACATGTTTCGATTGACAGGTAAACCAGATTGGTGAAAGGTGTTTCAAGGTGTGAACACTTCGTCAGTCTCCATGCTCTCTCTCTCTCTCTCTCTCTCTCTCTCTCTCTCTCTCTCTCTCTCTCTCTCTCTCTTCTTTAAATCTTCAGCTGAAAACAATTATGGGTAGAGCCAAAAGACTACAAAACCAAATGGGCTACAAAGGGGAATCTGCCCGCAGAGATACAAGTTATGGGAAGCGATGGGATGTAAATTAATCTGAGGGAATAGGAAATAAAACCGATACACCTGAATTCAGGAGACGTCAGCAGAAAAGAGGAATGGATTTGCTCCTCGCATAAACATTTCGGGATCAGAAGAATCCACAACTGTACTAGGGAAAAGCATTCCGCATTTTAGGTGTAGCCAAGGTAAAGCTTCCAGCAAACTGGGTAGCATTAAACCTGTTACTAGAAAATGGCTCTCTCTCTCTCTCTCTCTCTCTCTCTCTCTCTCTCTCTCTCTCTCTCTCTCTCTCTCTCTCTCTTTGATTCTTGCCCATATAAAAATCTGTCTGTTAATAAAAATATTTTAACATTAATTTGGGTTATATTCGAATAAACCGAGACTCTGGTATAAGTAGCGATTAAACTGTTAAATCAGTGTGGATGAGTATGTTCTTTTACATAATGGGAATACGATGTTTTATTTTTTCTTCTTCTTCTTCGTTTTAACGTGCTTTTTCCCATTTTTATATGGGGTAAGCACGATGCCTTCTTTTCGAAGGACTTTGATTTGGCGTTGGGGTAGGCCGTAGCCTCGATCGGCTGCCCTGCCTGACATCGCTTAGACCCCGGTAACGATGTGTACGTGTATCGTACCAATCCCCAGCTCCCTTTCTCCCAGCAGCGAGGAGAACTTGGCGGTTAGGTCGACATTTCGAGACGTGTAAGATGTCTGTTATGATTTTAGAAGATGTTGGAGTGGCTTTGTTTATGTGTGTATTAGTCTGTAACACCCATTTGCTTTCAGCAAACTTATCCGTTGATTACATACGTAATCCCGGGGTGTCTACATGGATAGCAAATTGTCCGCCTTCTTTGACTAGTCGGCTGCGGATTTGAACCCGCGCCACGGACCTCTACGAAGTCCTAGGCTGCTGCTCTACCGACTGAGCCATCGAGGCTCCACGATGTTTTATTTTTTCATTATCTAATTTCAAAATGACATAATAACCATCAACAAAAATAAGGGTGTGCTTAATCGTTACGGTGCTGTAAGCCTTGAACGAACGTTTAAGTGCAATATCTCACAAAATTAAATATTGATGACCTTCTTATAGAAATTTTTCTTCCTGAAAATATCGATAAAATGGCTGTCGCTCTTCTGACTGAAACTTGGTATTTGTGCAGTTACAGGGAGCGACACCTGTGAAATAAGAAACAAAACCTTTGAAAACGTTTCATAGAAATCACGTCATTCTCAGATGCCCTCCAGAGAAGAATGGCGGGAGTCATCCATCTTCTCTCGATTTCACGCCATGTGCAAATTGGTTGCTCGCAAATTTTACATCTGGCCCAAATTTTTACAGTTATATAAAAGTTCTGTGAATATTTTTTATATTGAAGGGAACAATATTAATGTTATAAAACAAGAGCAACAAAGAATTATTATTCTATTTTCAAAATGGGATTGGTCAGTATTACAATATATCTTATATTAATCTTATCGCAGTGAACAATTTCATTAATAGCCATCAACATACTTATCAAAGTCTAATTGGAAAGTTGGAAATCCGGATTTCTATTTACAAATGAAGTATGTTCTCAATACTGACTTCCACTGGACTTGTTTAGAATGATTATTCCAAGATTTCATGTTGTACAACTTGTTAAGCAATTATATTTAAAATTAAAGACCATTAAACACGATTATTTGTGGCGAAATGTTCGTCACATTTTTCAGATTTACTGTCATCCAGGGATCGAATTCTTTCTTACTAACCATAATCCATAATGACATTTTAATTCACACAGCTTCGAATTTCTTATGGCATCTCCACGGTGCATAATTTTTTCCACTTCAAGAAAAATAGCTTTTGATCATATCACGCGTGCATTAATGCCCTACATAACATGATTACATGTATGTGTGTGTGTATGTAGTGTATGTGCTTGTGTTTACGTACACATTATTACTTGAAGTTTCATAACTGATGGAAGATGCATATCCAAATACAAGTTGAAAGTCTTGTTCTTGTATATATTAAAAGCAGCCTCTCATTAATTTAATTAAGGAATTTTGCAGGTAGACATAACAAAGGTAAAGTTATTTTTCTTTATCTTGCGAAGGGGAATTCCTTCAGTAACAATCAATAATTACACCGATTATCAGAAATGTTCTAAAATCATTTACTTCATTTCCACTTGCATCCAAAAATACTTCCCGAAGAAAGAAATCTCTTGATCAGATTCCACCACATCAGAGAGAAAAGTTATGCGCAATCACCATCGTAATTTATTCAATCTCGAGATGGTGTTGTCTAATCCCCTCTCGGCAAATAACCAAATCCATACCTCAGGGAACAGGACCACTCTGTACCTTTCAAGAGTTTTGCAGGGTTTTCAATATTTCTTGCACAATTACTATAAGTGCTCTGCAATCCATGTGCTCGCATTCTTTACAAATCTACGGAAATGAAAATGGATTATATTAGAGTTTAGCTTTCTTGCATGAGTGGTTCAGTGTTCATCTTGCAACGCTAGGCTAATGAATCATTCATGGATTAATGCGTAACTTATACACTACCCTGCAAAAGAGGACCCGTGTCTGTTAATAAATTAGTTAAGAGGACCCGTGTCTGTTAATAAATTCGTTTAATTTACTTTAGGCAGTTCTTGCTCCTCCTATACTCGAGTCGTTCCCCCTGAGTATGTTTCACCGAAAAACTATTACGGATTTTATTCATTGTCAGTTTCTAACAGAAAAGCTTTTAGAATCTTGAAAACTTCTTAAAAGGCAAGTGAAGCTAGTTGGTGAATCGTGTTACAAGGTTCTTCTCTCTCTCTCTCTCTCTCTCTCTCTCTCTCTCTCTCTCTCTCTCTCTCTCTCTCTCTCTCATGGCTTCTTGTCTGTACCGGTAGTTGTCTGCCGACAGTAATGTACTTTTAGAACTAATATTTACAATAACCTCGGGTTTTTTACGAATAAAATTTGACATTTTTAACCATTGTGGACAAATTGGTTCTCTTGCATAATTTGAATTATTTGTTTTATCATACGTATTTTTTTTTACTTAAACAGCAATCTTAAAAAACAAAAGCGTTCCTGAGTACCACATGGCCCTACCCAGTGAATGAAGATATTCATACAGTATCTTATTAAAGAAAGAAAATATTAGTTTTTCGTTGGGTGAGTCGGTAGAGTTGTCGCCTAGCACTCTGCTAGGCCCGAGTTCGCGTCTCCGGCCGGCCAATGAAGAATTAGAGGAATGTATTTCTGGTGATAGAAATTCATTTCTCGCTATAATGTGGTTCGGATTCCACAATAAGCTGTCGGTCCCGTTGCTAGGCAACCAATTGGTTCTTAGCCACGTAAAATAAAATCTAATCCTTCGGGCCAGCCCTAGGAGAGCTATTAATCAGCTCAGTGGTCTGGTTAAACTAAGGTATACTTAACTTAAAGAAAATATTGATCCTCATTATTAAAATTTACTTCTTCTAACAATAGGAAAGGCACTGCCTTCTTCCAGACGTAAACTTGGTATTTTTGCAGTTACAGGGAGCGACATCTGTGAAATAAGAAACAAAACCTCCGAAAACGTTTCACAGAATGACGTCATTCTCAGACGCCCTCCAGAGAAGAATGGCGGCAGTCATCCATCTTCCCTTGATTTAACGCCATATGCAAATTTGTTACTCCTTTGCACATCTGCCCCTGATTTTACAATTACTAGAGTGTGATGGCCATATATTTCTTATTCAGGGGAAAAATATTGGAGTTATAAAACTATGGTAACAAGAAATTATTCAGCATATTTTTGAAGTGGGGTTGGTCATTATGAAAATACATCTTATATTTTTCTGCCACAGTGAACAGTTTAATCATTAAACAGTCAACATATCAGAGTCTAATTGGGAGCCTGAAAATCCAGTGCTCTATTTAGAAATGAAGTACAGTATGTTCTCGATAATGACTTCCGCTGCACGCATTTCGAAGTATTATATATTGAAAATTGAAGGTCATTAAACAAGATCAGTGAATGTTTTCATTTGCTAAGTTGTAATTGTTTTGAGTAAGGATGTCTTTAATTTTATTCTTCAAAATTAATATCTGAATCTGTGGTGAGGTGTTCGCCAAAGGAGTGACTCCTTTTTGACCATAATAGATTATTACATCTCACCTCTCACCTTATGTCAACGACTTTAAATCTATAATAATAAAATCCGAGTGAATCTTGTTTGTCCTCTCTTGGGTAACAGTAGGGGAGACATGACACAGCCACCCACCCCTTGCAAACCAGTTTGTCCGCCCTGGGTGGGGGCCGGGTAGGTAGAGGAACGGGAGGGTAGGGGAGACATCCAACCTCCTCCTTCAAACCTGTTTGTCCGGCCCGGGGTGGGGGCGGGGTAGGTAGGGGATCGGGAGGGTAGGGGAGACATCAGTGCCTGGTTCCAGCGCCCGTAGCGCGCCCAAACAAGCTCGTTTCGTATAATTGTGCAGAGTTTGCTCCGTGCATTTTATTCCTCACGCTAAGGAAAAGCAGATTTTGTCCGTATCACACTTGCATGAATATGGGAGATAACATGATTACAGGTGTTTATGTATGTAGTTTATAATGCTTGTGTTTATATACATAAAGTTTACCTGAATTTCGTAACTAATAGAATACACATATCCCAAATACAACTCGGCTTTGTTCTTATTAAAAAGAAAAGCAGTTTATTATAATAGTTTGCTCTCAAACAGCACATTAAAGAAGAAGAAGAAGAAGAATTACTTCAAGTAAGCAATTTTGCACACAGCCATAAGAAGATGAAATTGTTTTTCTTTATCTGACGAAGGATAATTCCTTCCATAGTCATCTACAACTACATGGGTCTGAACAAATGTAAAGTTTCCACTTTCAGCCAAAAGAACTTCTCAGAGAAGTAACTCTCTTAATCCCAAGGAGGGAAATCTCTTGATCAAATACCACCTCATCAGAAGAGAATTTATGCACCTTCGAGAATGACATGGTGCACAAAAAAGCAAACCAATCCGGTGTTGTCTAATCCCCTCTCGACAAATATGCAAATGCCATATCTCGGGGAACTGGATCCCTCTGTACCTTTTAAAGCTGTGCAGCGTTTTCAATATTTCTTACATAATTACAATAAGGCCCTTATAATCCATGTGCTCGTGTTCCTTACAGATGTTCGAAAATGAAACTGATTAATAATTGATTATGTCACCCTTGCATGAGTTGTGCAGTGTGCGGTTCACATTTGCTAGGCCAGTGGATCATGTATGGATTAATGCATAACCCCTCTACTCCCTTCATTGGTGGGTGGGTAAAGCTGTTGGCCCAGCCAGGCCAATGAAGAATTGAGGAATTTATTTCTGTGATTTCATTTAAAATAGTCTGGGCAGTTCATGTTCCTTCTGTAGTTGATTTCTCACCCTGGAGTAGATGAATCAGCTCACTGGTTAAACAGAATTGATTTTTTTGGAAAGTTTCAGAACCTGCTTAGTGAATTCATTTAGTTTATTTTGATTCTTGAACACTGTTTGATTTCTCATGACAGTTAAACAAAAGTTAATTAATTTATTTTTGGCTAGTTTCAAATAGAAACGTATTATGATTCTTGAACACTTTTTGAATGACAGTTAAACGAAGTTGTTGAAACATGTTACAAGATGCATACTCTCTCTCTCTCTCTCTCTCTCTCTCTCTCTCTCTCTCTCTCTCTCTTTGACAATATCAATATCTCAATGTCAATGGAAATATACTGTTAGAACAAAATAAAAAAAAACTTAATTTCATACGAATAAAATGTGATTATTTTTAACCACTGTGGACAAAATTGTTCTACTGCATAATGGCAATACTATCATTCGTTATATCTTTTAAAGAATGATAGTGTTCTTGAACACAACGCTTCCATACGAAATGAATGAAGATTTTCATACAATGTCTTATAAAAGAGAATATTTATCATCATCGTATTAAAAATTTTTCCTCTATAAAATATATGAAAAAGAAGACTTTCTTCTTCCTGAGTGAAACTTTATATTTGTGCAGTTACAGGGAGCGACATCTGTGAAATAAGAAACAAAACCTCTGAAGAAGTCTCATAGAAATGACGTCATTCTCAGATTCCCTCCAGAGAAGAATGGCGTGAGTCATCCATCTTCCCTTGATTTAACGCCATATGCAAATTTTGTTACTCGCTTGCACACCTGCCTCAAATTTTACAATTATAAGAGAGGGATGGCCATATATTTCTTATTCAAAGGTAAAATATTGAAGTAATAACAAGGAATTAAAAAACATATTTTCAAAAGGAACTGGTCATTGTCAAAATTACTCTGCCTCAGTGAACAATGTAATTGTAGAAAAATTAACATATTCATCTAAGTCTAAACGAAACTTTCCCCTTTGTGGGGTAGTGCTTTCACTGCATCTCGTGCGGTGCACTGTAGGCATTGCTAAAAGATGTTTGCATATGTCCCTTCGGCCCCTAGCTGCACCCACGTTTTATCTTTTTTTGATTACTTCCATTCCTTTCTTTAGTCTTGCTGTCCAGCACGTCTAATTGTTCCTTCTTAGTGAAACTGTGGGATTTTCCCTGAGGTTCCACCTTTTAGATCTTGTACTTGATTTTCTTTATATTGTGGAAATCTTTATCTTGCTGTTCAAACACTGCAACTCCCACTTTTTACTGTCTTCAGGGCTGAATGGACGAAAGTGCCCCAGGGCTAGACTTGACTGCATAAATTTCATAAAACATTCAGTGAACGGAAATCCAGATTTCCATTTAGAAATGAAGTAAGTACTGACTTACATTACGTGGCTTGAAACTGTAGTGATTATTCTGGACGAGAAGCTACCTCGTGAACAGGTTTTTTAAACCTTTTATTAAATTATTCCAGTAGTCAGTGTTGTAGAATTTATAATGTAATTATTAATATATATATAAATATAAAGACCATTGAACTGTTTTCTTTGTTCAGTTACTTTTGTTTTGTATTGAGTGAGCATCTCTTCAATTTTATTCTTCCAGTCTGATTTCTGACTTCGAAGCGAGATATTCGTCACATTGATGGGAAAATGTTTTCGTTCAAGGAGCATGTTCATCTTGAGCACTGTCCACAAAGATAATTTATAAATATATATATATATATATATATATATATATATATATATATATATATATATATATATATATATATATATATATATATATATATCTTATACCTTATATCTTATAATAAAAGTGTGTTTGTATGCATGTTTGTATGTTTGTAACTTTGTGCGTTATAGAAATCCGAACCGCTTGACCGATCTAGACAAAATTTGGCACGTGGCCATCATTTAACCCAACTTAGATAATAGGGTGGGTTTCAAACCCTAACCCCTGCCCCATTCCCCTTCCTCCATCCCCCATCCCACTTCCCTTTGTAAAGTATGTGGTAAACAAACTCTACGGGTTTATCACACCTCATTTCATGTACTTGATACCATAGAAATATATTTTTGAAACTGCTCTTCTTTCTTGTGATTAATAATTTTGTATCAAGGTTTGTGTTTAGGTTCAGTGGACGCTAAATGGGACAGTCATCACAGTAATATCTGATTAAAAGGAACAGTCAACATCTGGATAAATGGCACAGTCACTACAGTAACACCTGGATAAAAGGGACAGGCAGCACAGTAATACCTGGTAAATGGTACAGTCACCACAGTAATATTTGGATAAAAGGGGCAGTCACCACAATGATACTTGGATAAATGGGACAGTCAGCACAGTAATATCTGGATTAAAGGGACAGTCAGCACAAGGAGATGCAGGAAAATTTGGGCAGCTAATATATAATATATATATATATATATATATATATATATATATATATATATATATATATATATATATATATATATATATATATATATATATATAAATATGCATTGTGTATACATACATATATATATGTGTGTATATATATATATATGTGTATATTATATGAAATATTTATAGTATAATATCAACACGTTATCAACATTGATTAAATATATATAACAACTCAGATTTTGTGTGAAATTTCCCATTTTTTTTTTTAAGAAGTTTCGACGAAGAACCTAAACTTCCCAAAGAACAGTTGAATTGCTGTGCGTATCTTACAACAGCTGTTTCTTAAACACTTTAGACATTATTATTGAGTTAAAGGCATTTCACAGGAGTGTTCGACTGGTTAGTTTTTAGCGCAACTTGTCAACGGAAAATTTGTATTAATCTAAAAAAAGCATCCTGGGCCTGACAGGTACTTCGAGTCCAGGAACTGCGTTTCTACCCACATCCCTTCTCTCTCTCTCTCTCTCTCTCTCTCTCTCTCTCTCTCTCTCTCTGTTCCTTTGATCAGAATGAACAATGGGTGTCTTCAATATTATATTACTGTCTTTCTTCATTACAGTTTACATTTCCTATTTCTATCATTCCTCGGCAGATGTATTGTATGTCTATGAGCCTCTACATTTTGACAAGTTAAATAAGTACAGATTGAAGGTATATACATTTGGGTGTACTTAGTGAATTAGTGTTTTTACACAGGAACTGAGAATGCCTCTGCTATAAAGACAGATGAATTACAGTCGCAGTGGGAACAGTATCGTTCTCTTGAATAAGACAAACAGAACTCTGCCCACATGGAAATGCAGGCAGCATGGCTCCGATTTCAAGATGGCGGAGCACACTTGTTCAGCCCACCAGCTGACCAGTTGCACGTCACTTTTCTTTAATAATAATCATCGGAAAGTAATAACGTTTAAGAATAGATTTATAGGTTCCCAGGTTGTTATAATTCTAGTAAGACTTTTGATAAAAAGTTGCACGTTACTTTTGATTAATTATTACTATCGAAAAGTTGAGAATAAAGTTATGCTTCCAGCGCATAAAAATTCCAAAAAAAACGACTTCAGAATCAGTGAACCAAAACCCCTGAAAGCTCCCCGCGTACAAATTTAGGTTTCACATAATTCTCAGAAAGAGACGGTTACAAGGAGGGACATCTATAAAATACGAAGCAAATCCTTTAGGAGCGTCCCGAGGGCAATACGCCAGCCAGAGAGGGCGCCTAGAGAAATGGTAGAGGCCCCATCCATCTTCCCTTAATCTAAAGCCGTATAGAGATATGATCCTCCCTCGGAAATCTGCCTTAAATCTTTCATTGACAAGGATGACTTGTTTTTTTATAGTTTTAATATTGGAGAGTAAAATATTAAAATGCGGAGATGTGGAAAATGTGATCTCTGAGGTGTTATTTAGCATTTTTTTTATCTCCTAAAAGCACTTCAGCTAAACCATAGGAATATTAGTCAGTCAGCGAAAATCAGGTGATGATTCGTCTGAGATTTTCATTGATCAAAATGCATATATATATATATATATATATATATATATATATATATATATATATATATATATATATATATATATATATATATATATATATATATATAGCAAAAAGATGAAGATTAATAGCAAAATTAAAGATAAAACCTAAGATATTCGCTTACCAACGAAGTAGGTGCTCAGTGTTTCTGAAAATTCTTCTTAGCTTCGTCCCCAGTCGGGGTCGCTGTTTTTTATGGGCCTTTTCCAGATGTTTCTAACACTCACTGAACTGTTCGTTCCACAATTTGATTTTGGCAGATGTTTTACGGACGGATTCCCTTTTTGACTCCAACCTCCCTTCTCATCATAATCGGGAAAAATCCTACTTAAATTATAAAGGTGTAAACCAATACTGCAAACGCTTAAGATGCAGAAATTGCAGTGGAATTCAAGGAATTTTTGAATAAAAAAAAAAGTCAAAGTAATCTTTTACACAGTTTGTAAGTGTTCCAGATGTTTAGCTCAGTAATTTACAATTATATTTGTAACACTTTTTTTTTTTATTTGAAGTAAGACAGTCTTTACTATGATCCTTGTAAATAATGAGTAAATTGGTTTCTGTAATTTTC
Organism: Macrobrachium rosenbergii; assembly: GCF_040412425.1. Lineage (NCBI taxonomy): Eukaryota > Metazoa > Arthropoda > Malacostraca > Decapoda > Palaemonidae > Macrobrachium > Macrobrachium rosenbergii. The sequence continues at coordinate 85,691,863 of NC_089743.1, read as the reverse complement.
ATTTGGTAACGTAAATAAAGTACACCAGACTCGGCATAGACTTACAGTATACCTCCCTTGATAGCTCAGTGGGTAGAACTTTGACTGGAGGCGCTGGATAAGTATCTGTGTCGGGGGTTCGAGACTCGGCAGTACCAGTACCTTCGGTGATAATTCCCCATCGGGTTATTCCCGAGGTAGCGTGAATTTGATATTAAGAGACATTTGTAGCTTCATGATTGTATATAAATCACGTTGTGTGATAGAAAATTTCATATATATATTATATATATATATATATATATATATATATATATATATATATATATATATATATATATATATATATATATATATATATATATATATATATATATATGTATATATATTATAGCATTATTATGATTAAATTTGCTAGAAAGAGATGAAATAAAACTTCCTTTGGTAAAACTTCAGACTAAGTAGAGCACTTAATTTTTTACGGCGCCACACTTCAGTACAACGAATTCTCTTTCTTTTGTTCGGTAAATTAACGATTAAACTTTTCTTTCTGATACACAGAAGTCAGTTTTATCGAAGAGCCGAGAAGTCATAAAACGGAGGATCAGACTGCTACCGTTAAAACATCAAGAAATCTTTTCAAGTTTCCCCTTAAACAAAAACACGAAAAAAAAAAAACAATGACGCCGTTTCTTTCGCGTAATTCGCCGAAGTTTAAAGGGAGAAGACTCCATGGTTCTTGTTGATGGTGACGTCATCAGCAAAGGTTTCTCGGCAACCAGATTCCTAATAATCTGTATTGCAGCTTCGGGAACCTCGAAGTGTCATTGTGCTATTGGTGTTATTGTGTTTTCTGTCGGCGGTAATCTACTAGGCATTGTATTCAAGATTCCCTGGTACGTAGGCTACTAGGCAGTGTGTTGAAGATTCCCCGGTACATAGGCTACTAGGCCGAGTATTGAAGATTCCCTAGTACCAAGGTTACTAGGCAGTGTACTGAAGATTCCCTGGTACATAGGCTACTAGGCCGAATACTGAAGATTCCCTAGTACCAATGCTACTAGGCAACTAGGCCGAGTATTGAAGATTCCCTGGTACATAGGCTACTAGGCCGAGTATTGAAGATTCCCTAGTACCAAGGCTACTAGGCAACTAGCCGAGTATTGAAGATTCCCTGGTACATAGGCTACTAGGCCGCGTATTGAAGATTCCTTAGTGCCAAGGTTACTAGGCAACTAGGCCGAGTATTGAAGATTCACTAGTACCAGTGCTACAAGGCCAAGTATTGAAGATTCCCTAGTACCAAGGCTACTAGGCAACTAGGCCGAGTATTAAAGATTCCCTAGTAGTATCAAGGCTACTAGGCAACTAGGCCGAGTATTGAAGATTCCCTAGTACCAAGTCTACTAGGAACTAGGCTGAGTATTGAAGATCCCCTAGTACTACCAAGGCTACTAGGCAACTAGGCCGAGTATTGAAGATTCCCTAGTACCAAGGCTAGTAGGCAACTAGGCCGAGTATTGAAGATTCCCTAGTACCAAGACTACTAGGAATTAGGCCGAGTATTGAAGATTCCATAGTACTACCAAGGCTACTAGGAACTATGCCGAGTATTGAAGATTCCCTAGTACTACCCAGGCTACTAGGCAACTAAGTCGAGTATTGAAGATTCCCTAGTACCAAGGCTACTAGGCCGAGTATTGAAGATTCCCTAGTACCAAGGCTACTAGGCAGAGTATTGAAGATTCCTTAGTACGAAGTCTACTAGTCAGAATATTGAAGATTCCCTAGTACCAAGGCTACTAGGCAGAGTATTGAAGATTCCCTAGCACCAGTGCTACTAGCAGAGTTTGGATGATTCCCTAGTACCAAGGCTACTAGGCCGAGTATTGAAGATTCCCTGGTACCTGAAGAGATGGGGGTGAATAGCTGTTGAACTTGCCATTGGCGTTTTAATATTTTTATAAACTTTTAAGAATTTCATGACTTGAATAGTTTTATTTCCCGTTCGTAAAAGTTCGTGAATGAGCTTACTTAATGTAATAGCTTGGTGTAACAGGCTCATTTTTGCTTTTGTTTCTAGAACTAACTTTTTTAATTGTTGTTCTTTAGTCCTTTAGAATAATTAGATTTTATTGTTGGTAATTTAAATATCGCCAGTCTTTAGATATTTGCTGTCATAGTTTTCTGTAACCTTTTGCTTTACAACTTGATGGAAGTCTGGGCAACTTGATGGAAGTCTGAGCAACTTCAGAGCAACTTGATGGAACTATACATTTGAGAAATAAGTCAAGATTCTTAAGCCAGGTTACCTTCCCTCAAGCTAAACAAAAATGGAAGTCTTCCCTTCCCAGGTTTGGCTTAATAAATCCAAGGGAGTTATACAAGGCTGTGTTCAACGAACAAACTTTATTTCTCCACCCCTATGGGAAGGTACTGACATACATTGTTCAAACAATAAACCAACTGACAAGTTTTTCCTTGCTGGAGGTGAAGTGTATTAGTCTAGCCATTTATGGTGGTACCACTACTGTTTTTAAGATTTAAAGTGTAATGTAATTGCTTATAAAATTGTTCTAGAATTTTTTGCCTTTTTTAGTCAAGAACATCTAGTTTTGTTAATGTTGGCAATAAGATATTACAGATATTGACGTAAGCCTATGAACATTTTGAGGATATTCTTGAAATATTTTTAGTCTAACTTTTATCATGACTAACAGCAGTTTGTCAAATGTGGCAATAAAATTCTACGGAAATTAACGTAAGCTTATGATCGTTTTGTGATGTGAACTGTATATTATTTAAACAACTTTATTTAAGATTTTAAGTAAAGAACTGTTAACATTGTTGGTTTTATAAAGTTTGCTAATAAGATTATACAGAAATTAACGTAAGCTTCTAAACATTAAGCGGGATTAACTAATTACTTAAATTACCTTGGTTATTAGTAATATACTAATTTTTAAGTTCAACAGTCACACAGCTTTTTGCCTATGTGCTACTCAACTTAAAAGGACGTTCTTTTAAAAAAAATTTCAATATAAAGAATTATATTTTAGGTCATGCATTGTTTCAGGTGCAACTTTTAATTCTGATATTTTCAAAAGATTTAACGTCAGTTACAACTAACATAAAACACTTAATTCTGATATTTTCAAAAGATTTAACGTCAATTACAGCCTCGGTATGTTCATTGTTCAATTTAACGTAATTCCATTGTCAATCATTCAAAGCTATAACTTGAACAACTTTGTATTCAACGAACCAAACCATTTTTTTTCCTCCACCCCTTCAGGGGCACCGCCCCTGTAGGGGTGGAGGCCCCTCCCATGTCCTGCCCATAGGTCAGGACATGCCTCGACTCCACAGTAGTTTGATGAAGTGATAATGGGGCATGGTCTTATTGATATACTTCACGTTATACTATCAGCTGTCTTAAAATTAATGGTTCAATGGTGTAATTCAATAAATAGTATTATATGATGCACACGTAAATAGGAACATTCTCACCTTCACCCATAATGGCGGTTGCAGACGGGTAACGTCTCTTGCCATAAATTCTGTATTAAATCTTGTGCTACTGTCGTGTGGAAAATATCTTGTCAGTGATGTAATTTATGGGACCCAATGAAATAGAAAAAAAATGTTCTTATGTGAGAGTCAAAATCTATATTTTTACTCCCTTGGTCATATATTACGTTCCTCGACACTCGGCAATAAATTATCGATAAAATCTTAGTCGTTTTTCTCAACTTGGAGTCATTAACTTCGGCAAATAGTGTTTAGAACCGAGGGAGAATCACAAAATATGGTGGTTTAAGGAAGAACTTGGTGAAAGACGATCCATTGTGATCCCATAAATTGTAAAATATCACCAGAAAGGAATTGGAGACAGATCATGGGTCGTGTACGAAACAGTCACATCAAACTATCTTAACTTATCCTTTCCTTTTACTGTACTTCTTCGTGTATTTCTTTACAGTTTGCTTTCCACACCTATTCAATTGTTTCGTAGTGCGACTGCGAGGTTTTCTTGTCACACCTTTAAAAGCTAGTGTTTCATTTTCAACGCTTTGAATGACCTCTTATGTCCCAGCGCTTAGTATTTGGCCTGAATCTTACATTCAACTATTCCACTTAACTTAACCTAGCGTATTATTAAAAGGGGGACTAAGCAAAGACACCCAGAAAAATATCCCCATGGAAATGCATTTCATACAGAGAATTCTCCTTTCCAGAAGAGGGTGATCAGAATTACTGATGATTTGCCTCTGAAACAATCGTTATACGTGATCAATTAACCTGTTGGTTGTTGTAGTCTTGATGAGAGCAACTGCGATGTCCAGCTGAAGCTTCGGCTACAAGGAGGTCATCCAGGACTCTTTCCTTCACAGTTGAAGGAAAAAAATGGACATGAAAATGAGTGAAATTAAGGGGTTAACTAATTTCCACTAGCCTTGACTGCCATGTTCTGTGACTTGAAGGGCTTAAGCTGCCCTGGAGCCCTAACGTAACTATTCAGAGGGTAGTATAATTCAAAGAAACAATTGTTTACATTCTTCGGTTATGTTCACACAACCTGAAATGAGAACTTGATACCAAATACATTAGAGATACGGTTTGAGAAATAGTAGATGGGATTGATAAAAAAAAAAAACTGGATTGGCAGTGATGATCACACAGACACTGAGATGGCTTAAAAGCAATTTCACTCACAAAAATGCAAAGGTATGAAGCAAAAACTTTATCCTACCTTGAGACTCGACTAGGAGTAACACTAACGATTTATCATAGATTGAGACTACTATGATAAATGTTAGAGCTGTGCAGATGATGTACTGTTTTACCTGGTCATGGGTAACAGTATTTTTAAAATCAAAATAGGGAGTTTAATAATCACGCGAAGAGTTGGATAAACACGAAAATAATGAAGATAAATTAAGACTAAGTAGAAATTATATTAAGGGATAAAAAGGAGGGTAAAAAAAAACTACAATAGGTCTTTCTCCTCTAGATCGAGAACGGGATATGCTGTGTATCAGGTCCATAATAATATTCAGTGGTGAATTATTGTTGATTTCGTAAAAATATCAATAATTCATCACTGAATGTTATTGTGGACCTGATATACGAACTACAATAATTCTGTGCCAGTAATTAGCTTGAAAGTGCATATTAGGACCGAGGAACATAGCTTTACTAATCTATGCTCATTTAAAAGAGGAATATTAAAATAGTTGAAAATGGAAACTGTCATCCAAGAAATGTAGCTTCTCAAAAGATGCACCTTCGTGTGGATAACGTCGAAAAAATGGTGGCCGGTAGTAAAATCACGGGAAAAAAAAGTCTGAGGAAAGTCACATTAATTTATGTTGGCCGGTAATAAAGTCGCGGCGAAAAAATTCACAATATTTCTTGGGGGTCTTTATCTTTAATATTTATAGTCTCTTGTTTATGCTTATACGGTAATCCCCAAGGGGCTTGTACTCGACACGCCGCAAAAGTGGATACATACTGGCTTTTAAAAAAAATCTCCAACGGGCTTGTACTAAACACGCCGCAAAGGTGGATACATCCCGGGTTAAAACCCTTGGGGGTCGCTATCTAGGAAAGGTTATTGTGACTTTTATTCCTGTGACTTTTTTTTTTCGAGGGATATTTTTACATGGATTCGAAAATTCAAGTACATAATGAAACGAGAAAACTAGAGTACAACAGCCTCTAGTATTGAAGCAAGAATTGAATATGAAATGTTTTGGAATGCAATACGATCAAAGCTTAGAATAGAAATGTAAAATACAATACAATACCCAAGGCATAGCGCACGGGACCAATGAGAAATAAAGATTAACAAAACCAATATTCGGAATAGGTCTTTGAAAAGAATCCTGAATACACGACAGCAAACTATTCAGGTCGTTGCAAAACTAGAGAAATGACATTTCGAATAGACTTGAATTCGAAAAGTTTTGATAAGGAGCAGATTATTGAAGAAAACTGTTAAATGTAACAAAAACAATTTGGGCCCCTGGTTGAACCAAATGAACGAAAGAACGATCTAACATTAAACAAGGATAATGACGATAAGGATGGTGGCTGGGTGACTGTACCTACTTGCTTAGTTTATTCGTCCAGTTTGGAGTTTTCTTTAAGAAGGGGAAGACGAATCTTAGGGTAAAATCCCTGCGTTGGGAAAACTTGCTTATACAATTTTCTTAGGGTAAAAACTGATCTTGGGGAAAAACACAAAGATAAAATGGGTTTGATTACTGAGGGAGCCGGAATTCTTCAGTTCAGTTATGGTTAAATAAAGTAATCTGTGCCTCTGTTCGACTAACCAGCTAATTAGGTACCTTGTACTTGGACCTCTTACATTTGTGCCACAGCTTAGCTGGAGAAAAGCACGGGACTAGTAAACCTGCTGACAAACAAGAGACTGGCATTTTTAATATAATAATATAATAATATAATATATAATATATATATATATATATATATATATATATATATATATAGAGAGAGAGAGAGAGAGAGAGAGAGAGAGAGAGAGAGAGAGAGAGAGAGAGAGAGAGAGAGATAAATCTAATGAAGGAAACGGAAACACTGGAGTGCAGAAATTTCTACGCTAGGGTCCTTTATCTTATTTATATATTCATCATGTTCCATATTTTCGTGATTCAAGAGAGAGATATGGTATATATATATATATATATATATATATATATATATATATATATATATTATGTGTGTGTGTGTATATAGTATGCATATGTATATATGTGTATATGTATAAATTTCATCACTTAATTGTTCTGTGCATTAATACAATTAATAACAGGACCTCGTGTAAACTGGATGGTATCTAGCAGAGATGTTTACTCAAGAAAAGTTACAAACTTTCCAGGACTAACTGTCCTCATCGTCTGGTGGCCTTAGAATAGTCCAGCTGTATTTATATGTATATGGGGGAGGAAATTAAAGCCCTTGTTGTTCCAATTTCATGTGCTGGCTTTCTTAAATCCTTTAATTATCCTCTATCTCCTGTGTAGTCCCGCCCCCGTGACCTTGGCCTTTCTCTGCCTGCGGTTTCTTGAAGGTATGCATTGTCCACGCGGTGTCTAGTGTTTTTGCATGTCCCTTTTTCTATTATTGTTTCTATGATTTTTCTAGATAGGCTGGCCTCAAAACCGCTTCTCATGTTGCCTGCCATTATGTTAATTGCATGTTATGAAGGCATTTTCTGCAACTAATCTAACAGTTTTATTTGTGTTTTTGTATAGGTAGTTTATATTCTCCCAGTCTTTTCTTTTTTTTTCTTTTATTTAGAAATGTTCAGTGTATAATATACATAGTCTCGAGTTGCAATGTTACATGAAATTTCTCGTAACAATGTTCCTCAGTACCTCACTTAAACCTATCTTAAATTGTTTTTCTTTATTCTTATTTTACAAATGTTCATCATACAACATTTACCTTATATTTAATAACAGTTTTCTTTAATCTGGAACCATATACAATACTTAGTCATTAGCATTCAAAATGTGTGGTATTTTTCACAGTAGTGCTTGGCAACCGCCGACAACTGATTGCAGTGCCTAATGGTTTGTTTGTGTCGTTTCCCACGTTCTGTTTAGGATTTGCCGCTTTCACCTAAGTAACTCTTTTCACAGTCTAGACATGCTGCCATGTATAACCCCCACCTTACATCTTTCCCCTTTACCGAATTTTCATTCCTAACTATTTTGTTTTTGGCAACTGCCTATCAGTTTGAAATCATCTAGTTTCCTGCTAAGGGATGTAATTGAAATTATCTTAGCTTTCGCTGAGGGGACAAATTGAAATGATCTAGTTTCCTGCTGAGGGATGTAATTGAAATGATCTAGTTCCTGCTGAGGGACGTAATTGAAATGATCTAGTTTCCCGCTGAGGATGTAATTGAAATTATCTAGTTTCCCGCTGAGGGATGAATTGAAATGATCTAGTTTCCGCTGAGGGGTGCAATTGAAACATCTAGTTTCGCTGAGGGATGTAATTGAAATGATCAGTTTCTGCTGAGGGATGTAATTGAAATGATCTAGTTTCCTGCTGAGGGATATAATTGAAATGATCTAATTTCCTGCTGAGGGATGTAATTGAAATGATCTAGTTTCCTGCTGAGGGGGCAATTGAAAATGATCTAGTTTCCGCTGAGGATGTAATTGAAATGATCTAGTTCCCGCGAGGGATGTAATTGAAATGATCTAGTTTCGCTGATGTAATTGAAATGATCTAGTTTCCGTTGAGGGATGTAATTGAAATGATCTAGTTTCCTGCTGAGGGATGTAATTGTCGATCTAGTTTCCCGGTTGAGGGATGTAATTGAAATTATCTAGTTTCCTGCTGAGGGATGTAATTGAAATGATCTAGTTTCCTGCTGAGGGATGTAATTGGAAATGATTCAGTTTCCGTTGAGGGATGTAATTGAAAATGACCTAGTTTCCGCCGAGGGATGTAATTGAAATGATCTAGTTTCCTGCTGAGGGATGTAATTGAAATTATTCTAGTTTCTGCTGAGGGATGTAATGAAATGATCTAGCTTCCCTGAGGGGTGTAATTGAAATGATCTAGTTTCCGCTGAGGGATGAACTGAAACGATCTGTTTCCGTTGAGTGGGATGAATTGAAAATGATCTAGTTTCCCTGAGGGATATAATTGAAATGATCTAATTTCCTGCTGAGGGATGTAATTGAAATGATCTAGTTTCCTGCTGAGGGGTGTAATTGAAATGATCTAGTTTCCGCTGAGGGATGTAATTGAAATGATCTAGTTTCCGCTGAGGGATGTAATTGAAATGATCTAGTTTCCCGTTGAGGGATGTAATTAAAATGATCCAGTTTCGCTGAGGATGCAATTGAAAATGATCTAGTTTCCTGCTGAGGGATGTAATTGAAATGATCTAGTTTCGCCAGGAGGGGTGTAATTGAAATGATCTAGTTTCGTTGAGGGATGTAATTGAAATGATCTAGTTTCCGCTGAGGGATGCAATTGAAATTATCTAGTTTCCTGCTGAGGGATGTAATTGAAAATAATCTAGTTTCGCTGAGGGATGTAACTGAAATGATCTAGTTTCGGCTGAGGGATGTAATTGAAATTATCTAGTTTCCTGCTGAGATGTAATTGAAATGATCTAGTTTCCGTTGAGGGATGTAACTGAAATTATCTAGTTTCCCGTCAGAGGGATGTAATTGAAATTATCTAGTTTCCTGCTGAGGGATGTAATTGAAATGATCTAGTTTCCTGCTGAGGGATGTAATTGAAATGATCTAGTTTCCTGCTGAGGGATGTAATTGAAATGATCTAGTTTCCTGCTGAGGGATGTAATTGAAATTATATAGTTTCGTTGAGGGATGTACTGAAATGATCTAGTTTCCTGCTGAGGGATGTAATTGAAATGATCTAGTTTCCTGCTGAGGGATGTAATGGAAATGATCTAGTTTCCTGCTGAGGGATGTAATTGAAATTATCTAGTTTCCTGCTGAGGGATGTAATTGAAATTATCTAGTTTCCTGCTGAGGGATGTAATTGAAATTATCTAGTTTCCTGCTGAGGGATGTAATTGAAATGATCTAGTTTCCTGCTGAGGGATGTAATTGAAATTATCTAGTTTCCTGCTGAGGGATGTAACAGCGTTGTTGTCCGGGACGGTAATTACTTTCTTTCCCTTCAAATGTTCCTTTTCTTTCCCTTCCCTCTCCCCATAATAGTATTTTTTCTTTCCTTGGTGTGTCCCCTTTCCCACCAATACTTAGGGTATCCTAATCCCTTAAAATTCTCCCTCAAGTATTCCAGATTTTCATCTAAGAAGGATTGGTGGTTACAATTAACAGCCCATTTAATCGCCTTAGGGCAAAGTACTTTATAGCGGGGAAGACTGTTTTAGAAATTTTAAATGGTGATGTTGAGGTAGATAACCTTATGGGTTATCTGAAAGAATCTGATTATTTAATGAGATATTATTTAGTATATTTATTAAAGGTTTGTCATATTTATTTTATACATTAAGTATATATTTTAGATATATAATATTTATATGTATTTATTTTTTATGGTTTTTATCTAATGTCATTCTTCACATTTTACGTTCATATTTTAACACTGAATTGTACTAGTACAGTATGTTATCATTCACCTTTTCATTATCAACCACATCATTAATTTATGTTTCATCTTCATCGCTGCGCTGAAAAATCCTGATGGGTTCCGGCGCTTGGTTTTCAAGACCTAAATTTCATGATCAATCAATCATAAACAAGGAACTTGAAGTAGACATCTCAGGAATGGGCATGGCTTTATCTCCAGCTTTGAAGACCTAGCCTCATTATCAAAGTTGTAAAAACATACATATACATTAGAACATTAAAAAAGACTCGGACTGAAAAAGACACCAAAAACAATTGCAAAATGCTTGGAGAAAAGTATTACCACCGAAAGGAAAGAAGAACTAGTATCAATGAGGAACATTGAAAGTCCCTGGTTTATCACGCTAAGAAATAGGGGCGGAGGCAGTTTAATTGTTTAGCTTCGGAACCACCTTTTTGTATACAGACTCGAGGATTGCCAGCTGCTGAGGAGTGCCGACCCTTCACAGAATTTCAAAATGATCATAATCAATGTTTATTTTGCGTTTGTTTGCGTGCTCGCGAATGCTAGAAAATTCGGGTTTAGGTAACGGGAACCCAGTACAATAGCTGACGCGTCTTATAGCACTTTTAGCAACCTCCGAGAGGCACCGATATATTTCCCCTTATTGCATCGGGGTGCCAGAAAGTAAATACACCGTATTCGATGTCATCAGAGGGTCCAGTCTGTCCTTATACTTAGAAAGGGATAAGAGGATTAGTGGGAATGGGGTGACTTTCTACGGCAGGACAATACTGACGCATTAATGAATTAACTTTGGTAAGAGAGAACCATCATGTATATAAGGAAGACTCGAACAAAATGGCATTTTTGGGACTACAGGAGGCCTAATTTTTGGAGTGCGTTTAGCACTGAGGACCTTATTTAATTGTTTATAGAACATCTTGGAAGGAAAATAATTACCAGATATATCTATATAAATATTTATAGAAAATAAATGTCTGTATAGAGATATAGAGATATAGTATATATATATATATATATATATATATATATATATATATATATATATATATATGCATATATATATATATATATATATATATATATATGACATTTTTTATCACACTGTGAAGTTTATATACAATCATGAAGCTCAGTGATAGAACGTCGACTGGAGTTGCTGGATGTTCTGTGTCGGGATCAGCACCCTGGCAGTACCAATCCATTTATCTCTTATAAATTTCTTTCGGTGATCATTCCTTTATCGGGATATTCCCTGAGGTAGTGAATTTGATATTGCGACATTTACTAGCTTCATGATGATATATATATATATATATATATATATATATATATATATATATATATATATATATATATATATATATATATATATATATATATATATATATTATGGTTAAATGAATATGGATTTGTTTACTTTTGTCTCGTCTACCATTTCATATTGACACTGGAAAGAAAACCATCAATTTGATATACTTCTCTCTCTCTCTCTCTCTCTCTCTCTCTCTCTCTGGTTATTAATAGTGGAAAAACTGAAATCATGAATAGGAATATTGAAAATGCACAGGATTGTCTAATTGAAGTTTTGGTTGTAAAGCAAGAGGATAAGTTTAAATATTTAGGTACTTATTTAGATAAGGATGGTTCTCTGAGTAGAGAATTTATGGAAAGATTAAAAAAAGGCTTATCGGGCAATGGGAATGCTTAAAAATATTTAGAACGATAGCAATTTTTCTTTGCATACAAAAATCAAAATTTATAAGGTAATGGGCATGAGTCATGGTACAGTACAGTGACTTCGGATAATAAATTCGTAGCATTTGAGAATAAGGCACTCATAAGAATATTAGGAATTAACTGGAGGGATATGATATCAAATAACAGAATTAGAGAAGTAACGGGTGTGCAGCCGGTCGATGAGAGTGTTAGATTTTCACGCAGGAAGTGGCTAGGCCAAGTGGATAGAAGGCAGGGAATAGTACTAGATACACCGGGGTGGGTTGCTCTGGGTAGAAGAGATAGAGGTAGGGCCACAGGGGACGTGGTTGAGGACAATGAGGCGGGAGGCAGGAGACGAGTGTTTGGGAGATCTTGAGAATTAGCCAGAACATCAGAATGTGTGGCGCGTGAGTTCATCGAGGCTCCTATGCATCCTCGGGTACCACAGGAAATGATTGATTTATTGATGTGTGTTGAAAGAGTTATATATATATATATATATATATATATATATATATATATATATATATATATATATATATATATATATATATACATATATAATATTATATATATATATATATATATATATATATATATATATATATATATATATATATATATATATATATATATAGGAGGTGTTTGGCATCCCAGTGTGATTTTCAACCTGGCAACCCTATTTAAGACAGACAGTCACCTCAAGCTACCACAGGCCTGCCTGCCCTGAGCTTGAAATTCAACCAGGGAGTCCTATTATCCTAAGATCCTCTTACGGGTATCTTTGCATAGGCCTGGAGTGCATCACGCTTGCATATTTGCCGTGAAGGATTTAAAGATAAAGGCAAGAATGCTTTACCTTTTAGGAAATATACTTACAGTATTTATTGTAGGTTTTATTCTTTATTTTTTTACTAATATCAGATGTTCTCTTATATATGTTATTTATTTGCTTTTTTGGACTTTCATCTCATTCTGAGTATTCTCAAATATATTTTGATTAGTAGTTATATATCTGGCACCTATATTCTGCAGTTCATAAAGTGCATCATGGTAAATTTACCCCAAACACAATTTGTTTTAGCTGAATTATATATCATTATTAGAGCATTTGTTTTACATGTAAGAGGCAAGATTGGCAATCCTTGTCGCCTCAGTAGAGGCCCCAGATGAAGAATTCGAGAACGTCATTCAGCGAAGGTTCATTCCCATTTCGTTACAAGCATCGAACCTTGAATTCTGTCGCGAAAGTGATTCATGGCTTTAAGAACTAGCATTAGCGATTTTCAGCACGGAGATTCTACATTCACTTCAGTATTTCAGGACTTCAAGGTTTTCAGTGTTCATAAAAGTGCTTACATGTTCTTTTTCATCTACAGTGTAGTTTTGCATGCATAACTTTTTGATGTTTCTGTAAAGGAAAACCTCCCGGATTATTTCTGTTAACTTTGCTGAATGTTTCTACTAAACCCTGATTGACATTAAGGTTTATGCAGTTTCGCAGCTCATAAGATGATTGATTCATAGGAAGGTTGGGATTTGAAGTATTAAGGAATTATCATTTATTTTTCCGTGAAATTTATTGAGGAAATGATTTTTGCAACCTCCAAATTTCATCGTTTTTGTTAATCTTTAACACGAGCATTTTGATGCATATTTTTTGCCCAGAAATCAGAAGCATTAGTTGAACTTCCGAGGAAAATGTTTTCAGAATTAAATTTTCCTAGAACACAATAAACACGAGTCTTTGTTTAATACATTTTCTGCTGACGTAAATCAGGCCGTCAAGCAATGTGACAGGATGACTATTTACTTATGCTGTCGAATCATTTTAGCTTTCTGTAAAAAGAAAACTGTTGAGATGGCAGTGTCTGTCCGTCCGCACTTTTCTGTCCGCCCTCAGATCTTAAAAATTACTGAGGCTGGAGGGCTGCAAATTAGTATATTGATCATTCACCCTCCGATCATTAAACATTCCGAATTGCAGACCTCTAGCCTAATAGTTTTTATTTTATTTAATGTTAAAGTTAGCCATGATCGTGCGTCTGACAACGCTATAGGACAGGCCACCACCGGGTCGCGGCTGAAATTTTCATGGGCCGTGGATCATACAGCATTATACGATGTACAGAGAACTCGATTGCTCCGAAGAAACTTCGGCGCATTTCTTGTTTATTTTGTCTTATAATGTCACAGTTAACGTCAATGACTCTCAGAATGTCTTAATGTGAATAGATAAGTATGTTGTTTTAGAAATTAGAGATGAACCATATTATGATGAATGCAATCAATATTGCACCAATCGACTAATGGAATTGTAAGAGAGCCTGATGGCCGTTGTTAGAGCAGCAGCTTCGACTTCAAATCTGCAGCCGACCGGTCAGAGAGGCGGGACACTTTATCCGTGTAGACACCCTGGGATTATGTGGCGTAATCAGTAGATAGGTTTGCTTAAAAGCAAATGGGTATTACAGACTAATACACACAAACAAAGCCACCCAACATCTCCCTAAAAACATAACAGACACCTCACACGTCTCGAACTGTCGACCTCACCGCTCAACGTCTCGCTGCTGGAGAAAGGGAGCTGCGACTGACTGGCACAGCATGTATTACGCTACCGGGGTCTAAGCGATGTCAGGCAGGCAGCCGATCGAGACTACGGTCTACCCCAAAGCCAAATCAAGTCCTTCAAAGAAGGCATCGTGTCACCCCATACAAAATGGGAAAAGCACGAAAGAAGAAGAAGACCAATGGAATTGTAAGGCACGTTATTTACTACAATGAAAAGTCTCAAAGGAACATGAATATAAGGATGATACCTTTAGAAATCCTTCTTCCACTCTGAACACACCTGTTTTGTCTTCGAAGAAAACCTCTTTTACCTTCATCTTTCCATCTTATTTGTCTAATTTTTTTCCGAATGATTTGTGACAATTTTGCAAGGGTCAAACTTTCCCTCTCTCTCTTTCTATGTAGGTTTTCACGAAGGTTTTCCTATACTCTCTCCGTCTTACACTAAGGAATTTCTTATTGTCAGTCTTTTTGAATGGCGAAAGACACCATCTCTCCCCTTTCCTATGAGAAGACCTTTTCCCCACCTCAGTCTTTCCACTTGTTTAATTGTGTGTCAATTTCACCAACTTTGATTTGGTGATTCTCTTTCGCTTCAGTGAACGAAATGACATGTTGTCTCGCCTTTCTTCTGATCAAAATTTAGTGTATGTGGGGTCTGTGCTTGTGCATTGTGCGTGTGCTTGTTAGAGAGAGAGAGAGAGAGAGAGAGAGAGAGAGAGAGAGAGAGAGAGAGAGTGAGAGAGAGAGAGGTAGAGAGAGAGCATGTGTTTACCAAACAACTAAAATAAATTTGAGAAGAAAAACTGAAAATTAATTCAGAACGATAAACGGAAAAGACGATAAAAGGAATCAAATCTTCGCCGCTTTTATGTTAACAGTAAAATAGATTACATATTTTAACTGTAATTTCCATTTAATAAACCATAAAGTAAATCTCGAACAACACACATGAGAACTCCTGAAAATACAGCGATTCAGTTCGATGCTCAGAAATCCAGCTTTCTAAGGCCCTGATCATATTTTGATTCTTAGACTGAAGTGTTTCCATCCAAGTAGCATTTCAAGAAGAGACGAACTTATGCAAGCATAGACCATCAACTCAAGAGTGGCAAAGAGTGAAAGGGAGAAAGAAGTCTGCTTCGGAACTCCGAAGGATTAAGAGTACCGTTTTGTTTGCCCGCATTCTCCTTGGCTGTGGTTCGCGGAGTTGAGAAATGGGAGTTGAGTTACGATAGAAAGATGAGAAACCTGCAGACAGAGTGATATGAAAAGGAGCATATTGTTATTTTGTTCAGGTGCACTCATAATGATTATACAGTACATACACGCACGCATATGTACAAATGTGTATAATATATATTATACATTATATATATATATATATATATATATATATATATATATATATATATATATATATATATATATATATATATATATATGTATGGCGCGGTGGTAACGTCCACTGAGTCGTTGAATGGGTCCATGTCAAGGGGTTCAGCGTCCCAGTGGTACCTGTTCATTTATCACTTATATAAATTCTTCGGTGATAATTCTCCATCGGAGATACTCGAGGTAGCGTGAATTTTGATATTAAACGACATTTGTAGCTTTCAGATTGTGGTTATAAATCACGATGTGATAAAATTTCATATATATATATATATATATATATATATATATATATATATATATATATATATATATATATATATATATATACATATATATATATATATACATATATATACATACATATATATATGTATATATATATATATATACATATATATACATATATATATATTATACAATATATATGAGTTATTTTTACTATATTTATGATAAAACCAACAGAAAATTCTTCAGTTATTGAATTAATAAAACATGAAAAATGAGTCCTCGATTTATAAGATTTTTCGCCATTATTTCAATGATGAACATTTTATCTCTTCAATACTTCCAGCAAAATACCTCCTGAACTATTTCTCTTGACTTTGCGAAATATTTCTAGTGAATACTGAATGACAGTGAAGTTTTTGCACAGATTCCCAATATCTTTTGGTTACTACATTTTATTATTTTTTCTAAGTCAAACTCTTCACAATTATTCTTGAAGGGAGCGCTGAAATATAAAGTAGAAATAAAAGATCTTGCCTGCAATAATATTTGTGGAACTTAGCCAACCAGAGAAAAGGAATTTCCCTGTATAATATAAATGAAAGAAAACTGTCAGTTTCCTACCTTGGCTCTTCCACAGTGACATCTGAGCTTATTCGAAATAAATTCAAAACCAGTCAATCAAAGTCATTTTAAGCGTCATGGCTATGTAAAATTCCAAGTATTTTGATTAAGTATTCCTAACTTTATTTTCAGATTTCAAAGAGATATTCCGCAGTTCAGGAAAAACTTTTCATCGAACGAAGGCAGAGAGAGAGAGAGAGAGAAAGAGAGAGAATCTCAAGCAATGGCAGCACAGTTTTCAAATCAGTATCTGAGGGCTTCTTAATGAAACGGAAAACTGACAGTACTCATTTACACTGTCAGAAAAATACAGAAATTCAAACATTGGAAAAGTAAGAGGAATAGGAATGAAGATTTAAATATCTCTCTCTCTCTCTCTCTCTCTCTCTCTCTCTCTCTCTCTTTAGTTCCTCATTGGATGGGTCGGTATCAAGTTCTCGGCTAGCACTTTGCCGGACCCATGTTCTACACTCTCCACTGGCCAATGAAGAATTAAAGAATTTATTTCTGGTGATAGAAATTCATTTCGTTATAATGTGGTTCGATCCCACAGTGTTGTAGTCCCAGGGTTGCTAGGTAACCAATTGGTTCTTAGCCACATAAAATAAATCTAACCTTCAAGCCAGTCTCCTGGAGAGCTACTAATCACCTTCAGTGGCCTGGTTAAACTAAGGTATACTTAACCTCTCTCTCTCTCTCTCTCTCTCTCTCTCTCTCTCTCTCTCAACAAACTCTGACTTTTCCTTTCCCAGTATCATTGGTCTCTTTACAAACAGACTCTTTCTGTTTTTTTTTTTTTTTTTTTTCTTGAAAATCTTCCCAGCAAATTCTGGAATGTACCTCTACATCTGGAATCCCAGTCGTCCGTTTTGCTATGCCCATATTATTACTGTATGGAAAACCTCCCGATGCACCCTTCTATTTCAACGTTCCCACCTAAAATAAAAGTGGATTGTTTGACTTTGAAAAATATTAAGTACTGTAAGAAAGGAGATATCTCTTTCTTCAGATTTTTTTCTGGTAAAATATTCATATCTTGATAACAGCGAAAAGACGCCAGAACGGTTTAACCCAAATCCCTTGTTTTATTTTTTTTTATTTACTGTTGATTGCAATATGGCAATAGAGAAGAAAGTACCTTTGCACGTTATCTCTCTCATTTTTACGAAACTATTTTAACGTAAATAAAAACCGTCCCTCTTCGTTTAGGTGTACAGGTATCTCTCTTTTCTTTATTTTTATTTGATTTATTTAAAGTATATTTCCATAAGAGAACTATGGAAGACAAGCAAAGAGGTCAGTAAGAGTACGAGGTTCATAACCTGGCCTCCTACCCCTTTCCAAAACAAAAACCACTCTGGATAAGTATCCATGTTTTACATAGGTGGCCCTACTTGACTTGGAACTAGTCTGTGAATGTCCCTTTGATATATCTCTCCTGATGGATGGAGATGGATGTGCCCTAATTTAAGACTTCCAATATATGACCGTGGTTGGTGAACAATGAACTGAGACGCTGTTTTTGACCTTGTGAACCGTTCATATATTATTTAAGTCTTACGTTACTGACCTATTATTTCTTTACATTTAATGCCTATTATTAATATGTTTTCTTTACATTTAATGCCTATTATTAATATATTAGCTCAATAATAAAAATGAAAGTAATAACTCTTGCGGTATATCGTTCCGATTTCATCTAACTCATACACACACACACACTCACAAGAACACACAAGATTAGTAACTCTCGTCCTTAATGTGACTAACGTTGTAGATTAAGGTCCACATATAAATGAAAAACGTGAATTTTCGTGATTTTTCCATTTGCCACGCGCTTCATTTAGGCGATGATAGGCTAAAGGCATTTTTCCACAAACACATACGGCAGGATGTTGGTGACTAATGATGGGAAGTAACAGCTGCCCAGTACTTGTACAGTAGCTAACACTTTTTCCGAGATTGTATAAATGTTTTGTTATTCTGTACTTGGCATTTATCTCTACTTGTGCAATGGGAATGTGAACCTGGTACGCTCGTATGGACGAGCGAAAAAATCTTTTCTCTTTATTGCTTTGTTGGAGAGACATTCCTGTTCCTGGCGTTTTAGGAGCTCAGGTAAGTGGCTAAGCAATATGGGGGTTTTGTTACAAATGCCTTGCTCTGGACTTTTGAATAAATTCGTTGATTGGGCTACAGGGATTGTGTATCATAAAACAAATCACTCATGCAGATCTAAAAACGACTAAAAAAGAAGTTTTCAAGTACAAAAATAATATTATGTATTATATACACTATATATATATATATATATATATATATATATATATATATATATATATATATATATATATATATAAAACTAGCTGGCCAACCCGGCGCTGCCCATCAAAACTCTAAATGACAACCGATAAACTCACTCACTCTCTCTCTCTCTCTCTCTCTCTCTCTCTCTCTCTCTCTCTCCCTTCCATGTTAAGATAGTTGCTTCAGTTACAGTGCCCAACATTTCTGACATTTTATATTTCACCCCTTCCCACCCCCATTCCTGTCAGGGTTGAACTTGCACTTAAAGGGTAACGGGAGTGTCACTATCCATATCAGCCACCTCGGAAACTAGACAAGATCTTTGCTGGACTGGTCGATATCGTTCTCGGCTAGCACTCTGCAGGGCCGGCGTTCGAATCTCCGGCCGGCCAGTGAAGAATTGGTTCTTAGCCACGTAAAATAAGTCTAATCCTTCAGGCCAGCCCTCCCTAGGAGAGCTGGTAATCAGCTCAGTGGTCTGGTTAAACTAAGATACACTTAATTATGTATTAGACACTACTCTCGGTCATTTTTGACATTGTATTTTTCACTCCTTCTCACTCCCCCCACTTCCTACTGGGGCTGAACTTGGACTTAAAGGGCATCAGGAGTGTCACTCTTCATCTCAGGACCTCGGAAACTATGAACTAGACACTGATATCTGCCTTTTTGATTATTTTTGCATATCACCCCCTTTGGTGCTAGTGATGCCTCCCCCCCCCCCCAGTAGTCTTTTCCAGATAGTAAGTCATATGTATACCAAGTTTGGTTGAAATTGCTCAATGCATTTCAGAGTTATGCTGGAACATACACACACACACACATCCATCCATTTATATACATCCATCCATTTATATTTAAATATAATTATATGTATATACTGTATATATATATATATATATATATATATATATATATATATATATATATGTGTGTGTGTGTGTGTGTGTGTGTGTGTGTGTACTGTATATATATATAAAAATTGTACACATTTTGGATACGCATGTCAGCTATTTTCTTGGACGAATACATGTTCAGTCTCTCTCTCTCTCTCTCTCTCTCTTCACACGTAGACACGCATACAACATGGGTTAAAAAACCGTTAAAAGAATGAGGGAGAGAGTACGGAGTTTCGTTCACTGAAGCGAGAGAGAATCATCAGTTAGAATTTGGGGAAAGTGACGCAAAATTTAACTAGAGGAAAGATTGCTGTGGGGAGAGGAGATATGCTGTCTTTTTCCATCCAAAACAACCGACGCTCAGAGAGGCTCGTCAGTTCAATCAGGGTGAAACTTTCACAAATGGTAAAAACATTAGGTAAATGAGGTGCAAAAGTAAAGGTAACATGTAAAAAATGCGCCGAAGTTTCTTTGGCACAATCGAGTTTTCTGTACAGAGTGTGATGCTGTATGAAACTCTCAGCCACGGCCCGTGAAACTCTCAGCCGCGGCCCATGAAACTTTCAGCCACGGCTCGGTGGTGGCCTGTGTTGTTGGCACCTATAGCGGTGCCAGACGCACGATCATGGCTAACGTTATCCCTGAAGAAAATAAAAATTACTTAGACTAGAGGGCTGCAGTTTTATATGTTTGATGATTGGAGGGTGAATGACGAACATACCAGTTTGTAGCCCTCTAGCCTTAGTAGTTTTTAAGATCTGAGGGCGGAGGAACCAATAGCCATCTCAATAGTTTTCTTTTACACAACTAAAAAATGTTATCCAGAGTCAATACAGAAGGACGTTTAGAAATTAAAAGGAGAGAAAATATAAGAATGTTACCTCAAGATTTATGTCACTTTGAAACTTGTTACTTGTTTATTTGAATTTCGGCCTATTCCGTCTATGAAAACTATCTGAAATCGTCACTTATTTGTTTATTTTTGGCACAGCAGTGACTGAAGACGGGTGTTTTTAATGAATTTTTGAATATTGAAATATTTTCACCGGACTTAAAATTCCTTCTTGGTTCTCGAAAAGCATATAAAAACAAAGAATCTTACTTTCTTAGGTCTTTCCTAGAAACTTGAAAGCACGTATGAGATTTTCTTATCATTTCAAGGACTCTTTTCCCCAACCGAGACTCAGTAATTGCTGAGACTTCATCCTTTTTCGTTATTAATGCCTCGAATTTCCTTCGTCTTTTTTTCGTCCCACACTGAAGATTTATAAAAGCATTTCATCTGCAACCATTCAGAAGAAGCATCTGTGGTCAATTCTGTTCCCAGTTCTAGCGTTCTCCCTTAATCTTCTCCAACATTATTCATTTAGTGCAAGATTCGCTATGGACTTATGAGAATCTACAAGTTGTGATTTTTTTAGCGCAGTGTTACAGTGCAACCCTTAGTTATATAATTTGCTGAATATTCACAGCAATATGGATCATCTCCCGTACTCTTGACAGGACATTTTCGTTCTGTCGCCACACTTTTTGACAACAGAGACTAACAGTGACGTGATATCTGTCTGTAACATTTTCTGTCTTTTACTGGGTTTTATGTTATCGTGATTGTTATGAATTCAGTCTCTCACAACTGGTTCACAGTGCAGCTTGCTCATTAGAAATAATTGCAATCTCTCTCACAAGACTTCTCGATACAGCAAATATGAATTTTAGGCAAACAAGTTGTTTCCGAGGTTGTTAATATTACGCAGTAAAAATTGCCAATTTTACCTGCAATATCATCGCTACTCTACTCAGGCTCAAACTTCATAACCAATTACTTGTACGTAAATCTGATGTCAGGAACTTGAATTTTTCCACAAGACTCAGATATGTCTTCTTTCATTTAATACTCCTCTCATTACTTGAAGGTAGATTCTTCTAATTAATCTTCTTCTTCTTCACTGAACTAGGACACGATGGACTCCATGCATCAATTTTTAACACCCTCTCCAATCTTACCAATGACCTTATCTTTCGCTTCAGCCACCTTAACAGCGATGTCACCTACCTGCCCTTAAGTCTACTTTTGAGTACTTTTCAAAAATTCATACTCAGTTTCCAAATAATCTCCTTCTCTCGGCAGTTTTAAAACATCATTACGCCAAACATCGCAGATTCCATTTACTTTTGGTAGATTTTCACTTTTCAGTGAATCATGACTGGTATATTTCATGTGATCTCTTGCACCACGAAACGCTTACCCTACCAAGACGCTACCCTTAGCCCCTTGGCGCAAACAGCGATTGTTCATCGTGAGGGGGCATTTATGATCTTACTGAATTGGCTTCAGTCACCAACTAATCACTGTTTAGCTTCCCATACAACCACGAAATAACATATTGTGAGACACCAGATGCAGTGCCGAAAAATGAGTGCGACCTCATCCACTAATTACTCTCATTGCTCCACATTGTTGAGAACGGAAAGTTAGAGACCTTATGTATTTAGTATTCGACAAGTTTAGCCTTTTATGGGATTCGTTCGGACAGTATCATGGAAATAACAGAGATGACAATGATCCTTATAATAGAACCAAAAAGTCAGAAGGACCAACGATAGACAGCTTAATACACGACATCTAAAATGAAATCAAAAAGAGGACACGTGTGTATTGGAGGATAGTCTGATTTTTGTGTTATGTTCTAGGAAGCTTTTTTTTTTTTTTTAAATCCTTCAAACATTTCAGGAACTGATTTAATGCATTTCAGTTTTGGACACAAAATATGCATCGAAAGGGCCAGGTTAAAGATTAATAAGAGTGATGAAATGCTGACGTTAATGAACAAACATTTTGTGTATATAAAGAGAAAAATAAATGGTAATCCATTAACCATCCTGTGAATTCATCATACTGAGAGCATTAAAGCTATGCGCGAACTTGAACGCCAAACTCAACGAAATAGTGTACACAGTATTTTACAAAAACATAAAAAAAAAAATTAATCTTCATTCATATATAATTCTCTGTAGTTACTGAAGGACGTGTAATGAAATTTATCAACATACTCTCCCTTAATTACTTGATTTGAATCAAACATCTCCGCTTAAAAGAGTCCTAATACCCGTATTAAAAATTACATTTACTTACTTAAGACTAATGTAAAACATCCAGTTTGCATAATTAACTTCCTGAGTAAATTAACATGATTCCAGTATTGATTTGTACATCAGGGGCCTCTACATAAATTATAAATACCGCCTCTATTACCGCTTACATATCGAACAAGCATCGTACTGCCACTTTGGTATTTAATAACTATAAACACTAATCTAAGGGAATTTTACCAAGATGCATTTTGGAAAATAGAATTTAGGTCTCATATCAATCACTACTAAATCAAAATATAGTATTTAACAATTATCAAAAATGATAAGGACGTTCTGCTCTTATTCCTAATAAAGTTATTAGTTTATAGATGAAAATATCATAAATATGAAGATGATAAGAAAATAATATAAATATAAAGATAATAAGAAACTTGATCAAATATATACGTAAATAGTAATAAAACATAAAATATTGCTAAAATAAGAAAAAGGATAATGAAATGCCTCCATAACAGAAGAGAGAAATCTTGAACTAATTTAGCGCATTTCACAAAGGGCAAAATATTCTATCCATCTTAAATTCCGTCACGGCAGGTGTTAAAACCCGGGGAGCTTAATTTCTTGACACCTTGTGAAGGCGTACAATGTTGTCAGTACCACTCAACACAATTATAACAAGGCCTTATTGTCATCTAAAGTATTTTTCGTACTCAAACCTCCATGCGATTCAGTCTAGAACCACCGACCTGTATATATGCTTAAATTTTTTAAACTGATGTCAGATATTCATCTCCGTCGTGAAAACAAAATATTTATACAACGAACGCACCCCTCTCGTCCGTAACCCAAAGGACACTGCAATTCTAAATTATTCGACGTCCAAAGGTTTTCCTCTGCCGCCTCCTAAATCCTCCGCATTATTTTTTAATGCGTTTTCTCGTTTCTGAACCGAGCAAACCACACTGACAGAAAAACAGGAATTCTCTCTCTCTCTCTCTCTCTCTCTCTGTGTGTGTGTGTGTGTGTGTGTGTGTGTGACACTCAAGAAGAAACATCTGGTCCTTCTTCTACCTCATTGGTTCTTGTACCTTCCACGTCTTATTTTCCTGGAAACGTTCTTTAGGGAATTATGCAGGTGTTTCTTATATTGCCGAAATCCCATCACTCAGGTTTGCTATGTCCCATTTGTTTACCGGAGGAAAGAAAGGGCTCATGAGAGAAATACTTCCTTTATACTTTTCATTCTTGCTGAACAGTGAATGTTCATTACCACTGAAATATTGTGGATGCGTCTGCACCAACGCTAAATTCAATTTCCCTGCTTTCATAGTTAATTTTATGTAAACATAAAACAAAACCTTTGAAATGTAGTTGTGATGCACAGAGAGAGAGAGAGAGAGAGAGAGAGAGAGAGAGAGAGAGAGAGAGAGAGAGAGAGAGAGAGAGAGAGAGAAAGTTGAGTATATCTTAGTTTAACCAGACCACTGAGCTTGTTAACAGCTCTCCTAGAGCTGGCCCGAAGGATTAGATTTATTTTACGTGGCTAAGAACCAACTGGTTACCTAGCAATGGGACCTACAGCTTATTGTGGAATCCGAACCACATTATGACGAGAAATTAATTTCTATCACCAGAAATAAATTCCTCTAATTCTGCATTGGCCGCCCGGAGAGAGAGAGAGAGAGAGAGAGAGAGAGAGAGAGAGAGAGAGAGAATATGTTAATCAAAAACAAAACTGAGTGATAGTTTGAAAACTAAATCAAAAGTCAGAAACAGACAGATAGCTAGAGATTCATGAAACAATTGTACGAAACCCAAAAAGATAAAAAAATAGAGGATCAGCAAAAACAAAGACAATCAAACAAGTCCGGTGTCCTCAACCTCCGAAGAACTGAAACTCAAAAATATTCGTCCAGATTTTTTTCTGGAGCTTTCTGTAAGAAACAATAAACAATATTCTTGTTATTACACATTAAAAAAATCTGTACTTTGTAAACTCAGTCCGGTAAGACGGTTCAAAATGTAAATAAACCAAACCCCAGCAGATTTAATCTAAAATATCTTAAGATTTTCAAAGGTATATATCTTTACGTCACACATTCACTTTTAAGCATCATTTTGAGTGTAACGTTTACTGTGGATGAACCTAATTATCAGTAATTATGACAAAGAAACAAATTCTTCGTAAGAAAGAGATGTTGGATGTTTCTTATTGCATGGAAAGCTATGTAGTATTGGCACTATTTTCTGTATGTATATATATATATATATATATATATATATATATATATATATATATATATACATATATATATATATATATATATATATATGTGTGTGTGTGTGTGTGTGATTTTTCCTGTTAATAAAGATTTTTTTATTAATAAAGGAAATCATAGTTATATGCAAGTCCTGACTTTCTTAGTATGAAAGGCAATTTTTTATATCATTTTAAACTCATTATTTAAAAAAAGCAGATTTATGCAGTCAAAACTAGGCCAACCTCTCTTTCTTTATCAGATAAAGGGTGATTCTTAAATAATAAGCAGCACATTTAAACCGAACATAAGAAAGGTACTAATTATCACTTACTTCAATTACATTTGCAGCTATAAGCATCTCTCGAAGGAGGAAAACTCATGGTCAATGCCAGCATATCATAATATAAAAATTATAAACGATTACCATGGTAATCTTATGCACTCTCGAGATTGGTATGTTGCTCAAAAGACAGACCAATCGGTCAAAGTCCGTCTCGGCAAATTATCAAATATAAATATTTCTGGGAACTGAGTCCCTCGTCACCTTTTAAAGCTGTTCAGTGTTTACTCTATTACCTTTGTTATTACAGTAAGGCCTGTATAACGTCTGTATTCATATTAGCATATTAGTAATGTCTAAGCAAATTGAAAATCTATTTACTTAGTATGTGAGGTTATGGCCATTTATATATATATATATATATATATATATATATATATATATATATATATATATATATATATATATATATATATATATATATATATATATATATATATATATATATATATATGTATGTATGTATATAAAAGCTTTAAGATAAAACGTCCTTTAATATCAATTCGCTCTACGTCTGAAATAATATATTTTCGTATATATTACCTATTGCTACCCAAGGAGGATTGTTTTTTTTTTTTTTGGTTGATAAGTAGTTAGACTACAGTGACGCGCATTTAACTACACGGCCATCAAGGGAGGTATAAGTTGATACCGACTCCCACCTACAAATTCACTGTCGAACTCATCAGAAGCCCTGAGTTCTTGTCTTTCGTGGTTCGAACTCTACGAGACGACGAACTTATCATCAACTGAAAAAAATTCTCGCAATATATGTGAATATATATTATTTCCGAGTGTAGAGCAGAATTGATATTAAAGGACGTTTAGTTTAATGCTTGTAAAATGAATCGGTGATGATAAAATTCATATATATATAAAGATATATATATATATATATATATATATATATATATATATATATATATATATATAATTATATATATATATATATATATATATATAAGAGTATATATATATATATATATATAATTATATATATATATATATATATATATATATATATATATATATATATATATATAGACAGAGAGAGAGAGACAGCGAGTGGGTTATTCATTATTGGAATTATGAGATACCGAGAAGCACGTCAACAATTTTAATTTTGATGCTTTCACTTATGGTTGCTGAAAAAGTAATATCGCTGAGCTAAAACTTTGATTTATACCAAATCCCTTTAATTCATTAAACGTCTTCAATCCAATATAGAATTTCCTACGATCAAGGTTCTTCTTCTCGAAACCCCAAAGAAGAAGACCGCCTGCTCCCTGAATGAATCTCGTTTTTATCAGCAGTTACAGGGAGCGACATCTATGAAATAAGAAGTAAATCCTCTGAAAACGTTTCAGGAAGTTACGTCATTCTCAGATTCCACCCAGAGGGATATGACGGATGCCATCCGTCTTCCCTTAACTTAACGCCATTGGCAGATACGTAACTCTACCGGAAATCTGTCTCGTGCTTTGCAATGATGGAAAAGATACTTCCATGGCTTAATATTGAACCGAGTAATATTCACTTTGTAAGGTCCAAGATCCTTGAAATATATTGAGAGGTCGGCTCACCGAGCGAAAATACGTTCCCTTTGCGCATGACGTCACGCTTCGGACAGTCTCCCCTTACAGCACAGTTGTTATGGAAAAATGTGCTTAGTCACAACGTAAACATCATGTTAGACTGTTGTGTTTTTTTTTTTTTTTTTTTTGTTTTTCATGTTGCCTCACCCAGCCAGCTGTGGGCTCCTAAGGAGAAAGTAAGCTGTTGTTTTCATTGACTTTCTTTTTGCACTCCTGCTAGTCTTCTGTTTCTTTTAGTTTTCTGTAAAAGAAAACTATTGTGCCGACTTTGTGTGCCCGTCTGCACTTAATTTTGTCCGTACTTTCTGTCCACACTTCTTTCTGTCCGAACGTTTTCTGTCTACCCTCATATCTTATAAACTACTGAGGCTAGAGGTCTGCCAATTGGTATGTTGATCATCCATTCTCCAATCATCAAACATACCAAATTGCAGCCATCTAGCCTCGGTAGTTTTTATTTTATTTAAGGTTAAAGTCAGCCACAATCGTGCTTCTGGCAACGATATAGGATAGGCCACCACGGGGCCGTGGTTCAAGTTTCATGGGCCGCGGCTTATACAGCATTATACCGAGACCAACGAAAGATAGATCTATTTTCGGTGGCCTTTATTATTCGCTGTAGCAGCTGTACAGAAAACTCTATTGCGCCGAAAAAACTTCGGCGCATTTTTTACTTGTTTAGTCATGCCGATAATGTTGTTGAGGTGCCGCATTCTAAAAAACACTTGATATTTTGGCGAAAATCTCAACAACCTCGTCAGGAACGCCAACTACAGCAGATTTCATTTCAGCAGCCAATATTTTTATGCATTCCGTTCCTGGCCTAAAACCATTGCCATGAATTGCTGTAAAAATTTCTCTAAAAATTTTACGTTTGGAATAAAATTCGTCTGATGGCGCATGGAGTTTTCCTTCACTTATCTAATGGACCCATGTTCTCTGACGTCTTGCTCTTAACAGCGTAACGTATATTTGGATATTTCACGGAAAACATTTTCACTACATATTCACCGATATATCTTAAGGACTCTTCTTCGATAACAGATCCCATTGTGTCCTGATTTCTGACATTTAGCGAATTTCTGTTTCTCAGAAAACACTTCGTCATTCTTAAGATCCACATCAAATTCCCAGGTCTCTAAAGTTATGTTTGTCATACATATTTCAAGGCCAGTTCCTGTCATGAGAAGTTTTTATTAGGTCCTTTTCCATTACGTCCAGATGATACCATTTCATGGGATAGCGGGTCAAGGTTTTCTACTTTGTCGTATTTGTCTTATCAATGCAAGTTCAATATCTCTACCTATAGCAAAAAGGTTTTTCAATCTATATTTAAATTGAACTTCATTGGGATGATTATGTGAACCCCTCATCTGCCTAATGCTGCCAAAAAACACTTTCAAGACAGTCTTGATTTAATCTCCGCGTCATAATAAAAGAAATGTCGCGATTTTTTTAGTATGTTATGTAGCCCAATCATTGAGTGGCAAGATAATATCACGCCTTTTTGGAATTTGTAAAGGCAATTAATTTTGGGTTTCTTTACCTTCATTCCCGGCATAACATCAATCATTTTTTGTAAAGTACTTTTCCGGCTATCCAAATTTAATCCAAATGCTTTGCGGGCTTTTATGTCGTTGAACATCACAGAGGGAATGCATGATATCGACCCATTTATTCACTTGTAGGTATACATTGGCAGCTCCCCACCTGTTGCTCGCTAGTGCTTTTCTCCTAAAAATACAATGCCTTTGTACCTAAAAATAACAATGTCTTTAAGCCACATACATTGATATTTCATTAATTTTATATGCTAAAGCATACTCTGATATGGTTTTCATTAGCATTCTCATGGATACAGGAATCAGATACATTCTTTTTTATCCATTTTCCTTAAGAAAACCGTGGTCCAAAAAATAATTTCTGGCAATTTTATCAGATGGGAGCATCAGCAAATATGAACACTTTATCAGCCTGCTTGCTTTAAAAAAGTTGTCAGGTTAAGGGGATCAACCCGAATTCTTTCCAAACCTGCAGTTTAATAGGTCCGAGGTCATGGACAATAGCCACAACGGCAAAGCCAGCTTTTCCAACATTTATAATAATATATATTAGTCAGTTTTTTATGCACACTGGAGTCATTGTATTGGTAGTATATGAGTTGTTTCCATCCCGTCAAACCTCTTAACATAACTACTTGAACCTTATCATGAGGTTCATATAAAACGTCCATCCCTTTGCCATAACTCCACTTAGTAGCCATATTCATTTCATCAGATGAAATTACGGCAAGTTGTTTTGTTTCCGTCATTATTTCTGATTTTGCCTTTTATCTAAAAGAACATGTAAAATAGGTACCAGATTTCAACAAAGACGGTATTAAAAGAGCTGCACACAAGGTTATATGCTTTGAAAAACATATGCAATATTTCAGTTTTAATTAACCGTAGGAATAGTCAAGCCTCCCTCCCTCTCTCTCTCTCTCTCTCTCTCTCTCTCTCTCTCTCTCTCTCTCTCTCTCTCCAAACGCTCGAGCAATTAACTCAAAACTAAATGACAAACGTTCTACCTTTTAGAAGATGACATTAAGGGATGATATAATATGCCTTCACTGACCAGTGACAGCGTTGAATTACGTAATTCACTATTAATCGACTGTTGTGGGTTGAAGCCGAGAGAGAGAGAAAGAGAGAGAGAGAGAGAAGACGTGTGTTTACCTCATCTTCCCACACCCAAAGTCCTATGACTGACGTCACTCCTCTCTCGGTGGTCTTACCTACATGCGCATGAGCGGACCTCTCAGAGTGTATTTGAGGAACCTTGGTAAGGTCCATAACGGCATCGAAATGTGGATATATGTTTTCTAGGGAATTTTTATCTATTTTAAAATCTAAATAGTGATTCAGATACGATAAAGAATTCTTATATAGTGAATATAAACGACAATGATAATTCACTTATATTCGCTGAAGAATTATCATTTAGTTGATATAAACTACGATTATAATTCTAAAAGATTTTCACCGGATAGAAAACAAATTCTCGTATAGGGGAAGTATAGTTTAATCTGTCTATGCATTTAAATGAGAAGCTCCTGTTTTTTTATCTTTAGGCGAATCAATTACATTTCTGCATATGAAAGGAGGTATTTCTTATCTTGGTTTAAAAGAAATACTATGTTTGTCTAATGCAAACATTTCAGGTCTCCTGCTTCTTTTAGTGGTGTGTTGCAATTGTCCTTAAGAGATTATCCTTATTTTTAGTCTTGTTGCTTCAAAGGTTTAACACCAGAAACAATAATATCGCTACGAACAGATTTCAAAGACTTTATATACATTACAATTTAACGGTAATAATAACAAATATCATAACTTTAACTTGATAAACAAGAGAAGGAGGATGTTTAAAACTTCATGCACGGGTCGCTAACTTTGAAAGATTCCTGTTAAAATAAGTTAAAATTCAGTTAAAATTATATTAATTAATAAATTCGAATCTTACGACGAAAAAACAGGGACGTTAACTTAGCTAATGGATGTGTAACACAAGACACGAATTCAAGGCCCAATATTAAGTGGTTTTGAAGAGAGAGAGAGAGAGAGAGAGAGAGAGTAAAGCAGTGACACCACTGTATCAGAACAGTGTCTTTACATCAAAGGAGCGGGCTATAACTTTCGTTACACTCTTAAAACAAACCAACAAATGCTTAACGAACGCTTACTCTGTAAGAAACAGAGGTTCATATGCAATGATAACAAACATTATTCGGATAAAATATCTCTCTCTCTCTCTCTCTCTCTCTCTGTTCCAGTCACTAAACGTCGCTTCTCCTTTTTTCATCTCTCTCTCTCTCTCTCTCTCTCTCTCTCTGTTCCAGTCACTAAACGTCGCTTCTCCTTTTTTCATCTCTCTCTCTCTCTCTCTCTCTCTCTCTCTCTCTCTCTCTCTCTCTCTCTCTCTCTCTTTATCACTAAACGTCCTTCTCCTTTTTATCTCTCTCTCTCTCTCTCTCTCTCTCTCTCTCTCTCTCTCTCTCTTTATTCCAGTCACTAAACGTCGCTTCTCCTCTCTCTCTCTCTCTCTCTCTCTCTCTCTCTCTCTCTCTCTCTCTCTCTCTCTCTTATTCCAGTCACTAAACGTCTCCTCTCTCTCTCTCTCTCTCTCTCTCTCTCTCTCTCTCTCTCTCTCTCTCTCTCTCTCTCTCTCTCTCTCTTTCTCTTTACTCCAGTCACTAAATGTCGATCTCTCTCTCTCTCTCTCTCTCTCTCTCTCTTTCTCTTTACTCCAGTCACTAAATGTCTTTTTTCATTCTCTCTCTCCTCTCTCTCTCTCTCTCTCTCTCTCTCTCTCTCTCTCTCTCTCTCTCTCTCTCTCTCTTTTATTCCAGTCACTAAACGTCGCTTCTCCTCAGAACAAAAGATTATACAATCAAAAGAAAATGAAAAGGAATCTAGAAGAAATGACACTACAAAATATCAAGAAAACCCTAAAATTTTTATTCATATGCAAAAAAATGAATAAAATAAGAGTAGAAATAGGCCCTCTAAGAATTGAAGGGCGATTAACGAATGAAAAAAGGAAATATGTAACATATTAGCAGAAAGATATAAGAGTGAATTTACACCTAAATTGAAAATGAAGATAATGAACAGAAATAAGAGATGAAAATACTGAATACTTATCAGATATAGATATTACAGAAGCCGATATTGTGCAGGCTATTAATGAAATTAAAAATGGATCAGCAGCAGGACCAGATGGAGTACCTGTCATATTGTTAAAGAAAGTGGTTCATTCAATCGCAAAGCCAGCAATATTATTAAGACAAAGTATAGATACAGGCAAGATTTATGATGAGCATAAATTAGCATATATTACTCCCTACTTTCAAAAGTGGTTCAAGACTAGAGGCAAGTAATTATAGGCCTGTGAGTCTGACATCTCATATTATGAAAGTATATGAAAGGGTAATAAAAAAATATAATGAAACATTTAATGAAAAATAGATTGTTCAATATAGGACAACATGGTTTTGTACCCGGAAAGTACACAAACCCAACTGTTAGTCCACCATGAAAGCATATATAAAAATATGATAAATGAAAAAGATACAGATGTGGTTTACCTAGACTTTGCAAAAGACAAGGTAGATCATAATATATTAGCGAAAAAATTAGAAAACATAACATTGTTGACAAAGTAGGAAGATGGATAAAAGAATTTTTGCAAACAGAAAACAGATAGTGATTGCAAACGATGAGAAATCGGATGAAGCTACGGTAATATCCAGTGTACTCTGTTAGCTGCTTGCTGTTTGTGATTATGATTGCAGACATAGACAGTAATGTTAAGGACTCAGTAGTAAGTTTCTGACACAAGAATAAGTAGAGAAATTGCTTGTGATGAAGATAGGAACTCGCTACAAAGAGACCTAAATAAAATATATAAATGGGCAGAGATAAATAGGATGGTATTTAACTCTGATAAATTTGAATCAATGAACTATGGTGATAAAGTAGGAATGCTATATGCATATAAAGGACCTAATAATGAGACAATCACAAACAAGGAAGCAGTTAAAGACCTCTATGTTATGCAATGATCAAATAGCAATTCTATTGGCAAAATGCATAGCAAAAATCCGGCACTCAAAACAAGAAAAGCTGAACACATGATTATGCTTTATAAAACGTTCTACGTAGTCCACTTGAATATTGCAATATAATATGGTACCCACACTACCAAAAGGATATTGCACAAATAGAGAGTGTACAAAGGTCATTTACAGCTAGAATAGAAGAAGTTAAGGACCTTGACTACTCAATTCTTAAATTTATATAGTCTTGAAAGGAGAAGAGAACGCTACATGGTAATTCAAGCATGGAAACAGATAGAAGGAATTACCGAAAATATCATGGAACTAAAATTATCAAAAGAGCAAGCAGAGGTAGATTAATAGTGCTATACCAGGAAAATTATGAAAGCACACAGGACATTAATCCACCACGCACCAGCATCGATAATGCAGCGTCTATTCAATGCGCTACCAGCTCATCTGAGGAACATAACAGGAGTGAGCGTAGATGTGTTTAAGAATAAGCTCGACAAATATCTAAGATGCATCCCAGACCATCCAAGACTGGAAGATGCAAAATATACCGGAAGATGCGTTAGCAACTCTCTGGTAGACATCAAAGGCGCCTCACACTCTCTGGGGCAACCAGAACGAATTGTAAGGTCTGTAAGGTAAGGTCTCTATCTCTCTCTCTCTCTCTCTCTCTCTCTCTCTCTCTCTCTCTCTCTCTCTTCTATTCCAGTCACTAAACGTCGCTTCTCCTTTTTCTCTCTCTCTCTCTCTCTCTCTCTCTCTCTCTCTCTCTTCTCTCTCTCTCTCTCACTAAACACTAAACGTCTTCTCCTTTTTCTCTCTCTCTCTCTCTCTCTCTCTCTCTCTCTCTCTCTCTCTCTCTCTCTCTCTTTATTCCAGTCACTAAACGTCGCTTCTCCTCTCTCTCTCTCTCTCTCTCTCTCTCTCTCTCTCTCTCTCTCTCTCTCTCTCTCTCTTTACTCAGTCACTAAATGTCATTCTCAGTTTTCATCTCTCTCTCTCTCTCTCTCTCTCTCTCTCTCTCTCTCTCTCTCTCTCTCTCTCTCTCTCTTTATTCTCACTAAACTCTTCTCTCTCTCTCTCTCTCTCTCTCTCTCTCTCTCTCTCTCTCTCTCTATTCCAGTCACTAAACGCCGCTTCTCCTTTTTCCAGATAGTTTCTTCTTTTAAGAAGTGATTCTGCGTATTCTTTCTCGTCAGTATTCCTTTGGGAATCATGATTCCGTTCTTCTGTTGAAATCCCTTGTCTGATTCCTCTTGTGTGGTTTGCCGATTCCCATATGATTCCCTCTGGGAAGGACGCTCGGCGTTTCGTTGAAGTTCAGGCTCGCATCAAAGGAAATATATTTTACGAAAACATACCGAATGAAGTTGTTGTATAAGATAAGTGTTCGTCTTTTCCCTTTTTGCATATTTACGGAATAATCTCCCTAACTAAATGATTTAGGCTGTCACATCCAAATACAGAACTTGACTTCCATGCTTTCGTAATTTAGTATTTACTGCACTTTTCAGCTGGTTAGAATTTGGTCATAAAGACGAAAGAAATAATGGTTTATTTTGCCGATGACCATGAACATGCATTGAAATACCATAAGAGTCTTATTTCATTTCTCCAGTATTCCCATTTGTATACCAGTATTCACCTCTCTTTATATTTTAGGAACTCTGCTAGGCCCGAG
This sequence comes from Macrobrachium rosenbergii, assembly GCF_040412425.1. Taxonomy (NCBI): domain Eukaryota; kingdom Metazoa; phylum Arthropoda; class Malacostraca; order Decapoda; family Palaemonidae; genus Macrobrachium; species Macrobrachium rosenbergii. The sequence continues at coordinate 85,657,414 of NC_089743.1, read as the reverse complement.
TTCGAGTCTCCGGCCGGCCAATGAAGAATTAGAGGAATTTATTTCTGGTGATAGAAATTCATTTCTCGGTATAATGTGGTTCGGATTCCACAATAAGCTGTAGGTCCCGTTGCTAGGGAACCAAGTGGCTCTTAGCCACGTAAAATAAATCTAATCCTTCGGGCCAGCCCTAGGAGAGCTGTTAATCAGCTCAGTGGTCCGGTTAAACTAAGGTATGCTTAACTTAACTTTCTCTTTATGTTCTCTGATTTCAACATTACTTTTACATTGATTCTCGCACACTTACACACTAACAACATTTGTCAAAAGCAGGAGAAAGAGTGTATATCATTTCATACGGTGAAACGAGAGCGAGTCATTAAATCAGAATTGATGAAGTCTCTTTAACATGTAAGCAGTGAAAACAAAAATTGGAACACTGTAAGTTAAGCATATCTTAGTTTAACCAGACCACTAAGCTCATTAACAGCTCTCCTAGGGCTGGCCCGAAGGATTAGATTTACTTAACGTGGCAAAGAACCAACTGGTTACCTAGCAACGGGACCTACAGCTTATTGTGGAATCCGAACCACATTATGACGGGAACTGAATTTCTATCACCAGAAATAAATTCCTCTAATTCTTCATTGGCCGGTCGGAGAGTCGAACGCTGGGCCAACAGCGTGCTAGCCGAGAGCTCTACCCACCCCTCCAATGAAGAACTGAATAGCTGAGAATGATGGTGTTTCTGTCTTCAGGCAGACATTCGGACGAGGGAGTAAAAGCGAGAGAGAAAAACTTGTCAAATGTAAACAGTGAAAACAGTTGGTAAATGAGTTGCAAAAGGCCACTGCTAGTCGTTCATTTAAAGCTCTAGTAGAGAAGCTCTAGTAGAGAAGAAAGGTGGTAAGAATAGGAAACCTGAGTTTGAATACTATCTGGATCTGTATACAACTCTTCCGGTCAAATTCCAGATGGAAAATATTTTTCATCATATAAAAGATCAATTTCTGTGCCCTAGGAGAGCTGTTAATCAGCTCAGTGGTCTGGTCCAGTGATTCTTAAACTGGGGGGCGCGCCCCCATAGGGGGGCGCCAGAAGCTTCCAAGGGGGGCGCAAGCAGAGTTGCCAGATGGTGCCTATTACTGTTTTAATTTGTGATGTTAATTACAAAATTGCCAAAAACGTTATCACTGCTTCCATATATTTTCCATTTATTATCTCAAAACATGCCAAAAATTCAAAATTTTAGTCAATTTTAATTTCAAATCTTGTTTGTGAATTGTCTTTTATTGTTATGATAAGTATAATAGCATACAAATAGACAACATATTGTTTATAGATTAAAGTTGCCAAAAATTTCATGGGTAGGGGGGCGTGGGGTCTATACATAATGCAGAGGGGGGCGCAAGGCAGAAAAAGTTTAAGAACCACTGGGTTAAACTAATGTATACTTAACTTATTTGTGCGTCAGTAACTATAGGAATCAGCCTTTTGATACTTACTGTTACAATAGAGGAAGAGGGCTTATAATGATTAAAACGAGGAACACATCCAATTCCTAAGAGAGATCAAAATCAGAAATCCTTCGTAGCTCGTAGATACTGAAAATAAAAATGAGAAGGATAAGAGGGCAGCTATCACTAAAGGAGAATATGCAAAATTTATTGCTTTTACGAAGCTTTAACGCCGCTGACTTGACGTATGTTGAAAGTATGCAAATGGTGTGCAGCACAAAATATGCGACGAAGTGCTCACGCTGATGATTAATGAATGGGGTGATTAATAGAAACTGCAGGGACGCATTTGCAATATATACATTTATTTGACATAACAAAATAACAAAGAATTGTGTAACAGATCATCCCCATATGCAGCCAATTAAAAAAATAACAAAAAGAAATACATGAAACTGTATTTTTCAGGTTCATTAAAACGTAAATAATATTATACACATTCTAATATGGATGCATGGCATAGGATCAGTAATTTTGGGAACTCTCAAAACTTGCACGTCCTTAGTTTGCTAATTGAGTATAAGACCACGAATTAGCGAGCCGGTAATAACCTTCGGGAAAATTAGGAAATACTGTCATGACATGTCAGATGTTAGTAATTAGCTTGAATTGCATCAAGGAATATTGAGATTCTCTGTTCCCTCATTTGTGTCTACTGCTCTCTTTATAAAGAATATAGATATTAATCTTTACATTGCTCATTTTGTAGCTACAATAAAATTTGCGTATCGAAACAGTTATTCTTATCCTAAGATATAAAAGTAATTGTAAATATAATTTCAAGAGTAATTTGCCCAGATGTAATTCACCCGAGCATTGAATTTTCATGTCACGTTTATAAATCAGTCGGAAGTCAAATTATAAATCCTATAAATGTTCAAAACTTGGTAAAAGTCACATTCTTTTCCTACCCGTAAGCAACTACTGTAGTGTACTTAAATATGAATGACAATCAACATTAAGAAATCAGTCACATAACTTACAGTAATACCTGATAGTTCTTTTGTTACATAAGAAAAAATGCTACCAACGCGTAAGTCAAAAATCCATTAGCAATCGCCATGGTAATTTATGCACCCTCCAGATTGATCTGGTGCACAAAAGGCTGAACATTCTGGTGTTCTGTAATCCTCCCTACACAAATATGCAAATGCCATGTCTCAGAGAACTGGATCCCAGTACGCCTTCAGGAGCTGATCAGGGTTTTGAATAATACTCGGTTAATTATAATAAAATTTGTATACTCGATGTTTTCGTGTTAGGACATTGTTGTGTCTAAAAAAAAAATTTTAATTCTTATTATATCTTGTTGTGTCTGTAATGCATGGTAGTAATATATATATATATATATATATATATATATATATATATATATATATGTGTGTGTGTGTGTGTATCTTCTACAGCAATCAGTATCCATCAAGAGGGAGTGGCGCAAGAAAATAACAAGAGAGGAAAGTACCACATTTGCCTTATAACCGAAGAATTGTGGTTGAAGCTCCCCACCAGAAATCTTCCAGGACATCAGACGCTTCTCACACCAACATTGGCTCACCAGCAATGCCTACATTTACTGTGCCATTCAACTTGTACGCACTAGAGTTACCTGTATATCAAGAAGCATCCTTTTTTTATATAAACCCTCTGCATCCCATTCAGTTCAAAGTCCACTAGTACCCACCCATTCCAGTCTCCTTGCAGTTGTCGAACTGACACACTCTTTCCACCACTATTGGTCATTAGTCTTTCCACAGGACCAGATTTTCTCAAAATTGTCTGATCCACCCTTTCATCTACTTTTTACCAACTAGTTATCTACATATATCTTACCCTTTCAATTTTTTTAACACCTCAAAAACCAGTCGGGAAGTTAATGTTCACAGGCTTTGTCTTTCTATATTTCTTTTAAAAAGACATCGATTCAGTTCGTTACTCGGACTTTATTACCAAGCCATTGACGAAGGCTTGGAAATAAAGTCGAAACCGGTCAGACCTACACCCTGTCTCTTTATTTTTCACTTGTTTTGTGATATATATATACATATATTATATATATATATATATATATATATATATATATATATATATATATATATATATATATATATATATATATATATGTACGTTTTGGCATTCTCTATTTGTCAGTTTTCTACTTGTGCATAAGATAAAGAAGGCTGGTGAATGATCTGTGGATGAAAGAAACCCTTGTTTTTTATTGAATTGTTGCAGAGACATCCTTTTCCAAGCGAATTAAAAGCTGGGATTAAATGAATGTGCAACTGAAAGGGTTCTGCTACAAATGCTCTGAGCTGAACTTTCAAAATAAATTTTTTGGCTAGAACGGTTTCATAGCTTAAAACTGTTCACTCTTGTAGATCTCCCCAGCATGTTAGACTAAAAAAGTTTTTCTAAGTACAAAGATAGTATTATGTATTATATACATATATATATATATATATATATATATATATATATATATATATATATGTATATATATATGTATATATATATATATAGATATATATATATATATATATATATATATATATATATATATATATATATATATATTATATATATATATATATATATATATATATATATATATATATATATATATATATATATATATATATATATTTCTTACTGGCTTCTGAGGGGATGACTGTGTACTGGGCCTTGAAGTAATATTTTATCCTTACAAGAAAACCCCTTGCAAACACATAAGCTGATAAAACGCAAGATTAAGCAATAAATTGAAGGTCGCCAAGTGAAAGTGATTTACTTAACAGTAATTTATTATTTACAATAACAACATGGAAGAAATTACCAAGGAAAAATGGACACTTTCACTAAATTAATTAACATGGAAATAACACAACAGCAGTGATTGAGTGACGTGGACAGTGCATCACAATTACGACTACTGGAACAGCAGTGATTGAGTGACGTGGACAATGCATCACAATTACGACTACTGGAACAGCAGTGACTGAGTGACGTGGACAGTGCATCACAATTACGACAACTGGCCACGTAAAAGCGGTCCTTGAAGCCAATTAGGCAATATTTCTATCAACCCTGGTAGGGCAGATTCTTCAGGCAATAGGAAAAACAGAAGCACTGATAACACTCCTGGAATGAGACAGTTCCAGGTAAGACTAACAGTGAGACTATACTCTGTAAGTGAATAAATGCAAAAGTTGGAGGGAAATTCAATGTTTAAGTTGAAAAGACAAGAAGTTACTGAGACAATAAAATGTGCGAGAGAGAGATGATAAAACGAGTCAAAGAAAAGATACTGGCCAACCTATTTCCCTTCTGGGGCACGTACCTTCCTTTCTTCCTGGTTTTGCTTGCACAGACAACCTTACGTTAATGTGACCCAAATTACTGGTGACGTCCGGGAATTGGCACAATCTATCTAGTGTGGGAAAGTGTGAGAAAGTGTGAGTGGCGCAGTCACCCTGCTCTGGGGTTATTCGGGCAAAGGTCACCCGTGAGTAACAACTGCTAGTTGGAGTTGAACTGAACTGAAGATGGCAGTTGTTGCTGGAGGTATCACTCCAGGCGGCAACGTCGGTGTATACCTGAGGACTAGGAAACAGGTGCGTCCAGAAGAAGGGTCCAGAGGACTCAGCTGGAGATACATTGAATCTTAAGATTAATACAGGAAAACATCTATCTATCCCCCATGTGTGTTTCTATGGGACACACAAAGGCCCTTGAAGCAGGTTAGACTGTGAATGGTCAAAACTCTCCTGTCACTCATAGGTCTATGGGTTTACCCATATCACCTACTGTCTGGTATTTTCTCCTTACGGTGATATATACATATATATATACATATATATATATACATATACGTGTAATTAGCTAAATGCCATCTTAATGTATTGAATTCTCCACATTTTTGGATACGCATGTCACTACAAAGCCTTAGTGTTCATACATATACTGTATATACCTGCCGAATTCAGACACATTTATTAGGGCTATTTTCTTGGACGAATACATGTTTTCTCTCTCTCTCTCTCTCTCTCTCTCTCTCTCTCTCTCTCTCTCTCTCTCTCTCTTTCACCCACACTGACACACATACCCACGCAAAACATAGACGAAGAAAGAGGAAGAGAGCATGCCGTTTTATTCACTGAAGCAAGAGAGAATCATCAGATGAAAATTTGTGAAACTGACACAAAATTCAACTAGTGGCCCGATTGGAATGGGAAGAGGGCCTTCCTTTAGGATAGAGGAGATATGGTGTCTTTCTCCATTCAAAATAACCGACTCAGAGAGACTCGTCAGTTCACTCAGGGTGAAACTTTCACATATGTTAGTGAATACGCTAGGTAAATGAGTTGGGAAAGTGGAGTCAATGTAGAGTGCTCCTTACAAGTTGAAAGGCGAGAGTTTTTGCTGGGTAATATTAGGTACTTTTTACTTGTTTATTTGCAATTTGGCCCACTCCGTTTATGAAAACACTCATAAATCATCATTATTGTTTATTTTTGGTATAGCAGTTAATGAGCAAGAGTGTTTTTAATCAACTTTTTAATATAGAAATATTCTCACTGGATTTCATGTATCCAACTTGGTTCTTGAAAATAATATAAAAACAAGGATTTCTGCTCCTTCGGCTCTTCTGCCTTTCCTATAAACATGTAAAATCGTATTTCAAGGATTTTTATCGTTATTGGGTTCACCTAACCAAGAATCAGTAAGTGAATAGACATCAAAATTTTTCTTCATCAAGGTTTCGAATTTATGATGTGTTTTTTCCACACACTTAAGACTTATAAGACCACATTTTGTTTGCAAATATTCAGAAGACGTATCTATGTTCATTTCTGATTCTAATCCTACCAATCTCCTGCTTTAATGATCTCCATCATTATTCATTTACTGCAGGATTCGCTACAGATTTTTGGAATCTACAGTTTAAGATGTTTTATAAAATATTGTTACGGCCCTTTGTCTTATGATGGGCTGAACATTTTCGGAAATATGGATCATACTCTCTCTCCCTGGCAGGGATTTTCTGTTCTCTGTAACAACACCTTTTACAACAGAAAGTAACGGTGAAGTGATATAAGTCTGTTACGTTATATGTTCCTTACTTGAAGTTTATCTTATGTTATTATGAACCAGGTTGTTTGCGAGATTAGCAATATTACGTTGTCAATATTATCAGTTTCACCTGCAATATCATCGCTGTTCCACTGAAGCTCAAACTTCATAACCAATTATTTGCACGAAAATCTGTTGACAGGAACTTGAATTTCTCGGCAAGCCTCAGTTATGTCTTATTTTCCTTGAACGCTCCACTCATCACCTTCAGGTCGATTTTTCTTATTAGTCCTCTTCTTTTTTGACCGAACTAGGACGCGAAGAATACACGTATTAATATTTAATACCTCTTCGATCTTACCAATGAACTCGTCTTTCACTTCATCCACCCTTACAACAATATCACCTACCTGCTATTATATCTACTTTTAATTACTTTTCAAAAGTTCATTCTCAATTTCAAATAATCTCCTTCTATCAGCCATTTTAAAACATTATCTCACTTCACATCGTAGATTCCATTTACTTATTTATGGATCTTCACTTTTCAGTGAATTGTGATTGGCATATTTCTTGTGACCCCTTGCACTAAAAAAAAACTTATCCTACCAAGACACTGGCCTTGCCCCTTGGCGCAAACGTCGATTGTTCGTCGTGAGGGGGCATTTATGATCTTATTAAATTAGCTTCAGTCACCAAATAATCACTGGTTAACTTCCCATGCAGTCACATAATAACATATTTTGAAACACCAGATGCAGTAGCTTACCGAAAAATCACGCAAGTCCGCCCTAGACCCACTAATTCCTCTCGCTGCTCCACATTGCTGAAAAAAAAGTATATCTTAGTTTAACCAGACCACTGAGGTGATTAACAGCTCTCAGTGGAAAGTTGGAGACCTTATCTGCTTTATGTTTTAGAATTCATTAAGTTCAGCTTTTTACGAGGTTCATTCTAATTCCCCATTTCTGTACGTCAGGAATTCAGACTGTATGCAACAGGCACTGTAGCTGACGTCAGCAGTATCAGGGAAATATCAGAAACGAAAATGATCTTGATAACATTACTAAAATGTCAGGGAGGTCCATCGATTTACAGCTTGATTTACGACAAATGAAAAATAAATTAAAAAGAGAATTCGTGTTCTGCAGAGGGATAGCCAGATTATTGCATTACGTTCTAGGAAGCTCTAATCCAGCAAACATTTTAGGAACTGCTATAATGCATTTCAGTTTTGGACACAAAACATCCATCAAAAAGGCCAGGTTAAAGATTAATGATAGTGATGAAACTGTGAAGTTACGTGAGCAAACATTTTGTGTATATGCAGAGAAAAATGAATTCTAATCCATTACCCAACCAGTATGATTTTATTCATCATACTGAGAGCGTGAAATCTGTGCGCGAACTTGAATGCCAAAATTAGCGAAATGGTGTACACGGTGTTTTACAGAAACATCAAAAATTCACCATTATCCATATACGAGCATAATTCTCTGTAGCTGCTAAACGACATCTAAGGAATATTATTAACAATCTTATTCTTCTTAATTAGTTAATGTGAATCCAACAACTCCACTTAGAGTCGCTAATTTCCGTTTTAAAAATTACAGTTACTTACATAAGACTAATTTGAAACATCCGATTTGCATAATTAGCTTCCTGTGTAAATTAACATCGTTTCAATATTAATTTATACATCAGGGGCCTCTACTGAGGTTATAAATGCCGCCCCTGCTACAGCTTACTTATCGGACATGCACTACACTGCCATTAGTAATCTGATAACCATAAACGCTAGTTTAAGGAAGTTTTACCAAGTTGAATTTTGTTCAATACAGGATTTAGGTACCAGAACGCCAAATCAAAGTCCTTCAAAAGAAGGCATCGTGGTTACCCCATGTAAAAATGGGAAAAAGCACGTTAAAACGAAGAAGAATTATTAAATCAAAATATAATATTTAACAGCATTAAAAATGAGCAGAAAGTTTAGTTCTGTTTCGTATTAAAATTATTAATTTATTAATGAATATAATAATGTAGAGACAATAAGAAATGCAATCACATATTTACATCAGATATTAGTGACATCAGATATTAGTAAAATAACGATAAAGAAAAGAAACACCTTCATATCAGAGGAGAGAAATCTGGAGCTAATGTAGTGCATTTTACAAAAAGGCAAAATATTTTTATGTAAAGCCAGTTTTAGCAGTCATAATTCAAATCAATCAATCAAAATCTAGTCTTCTTCAACTCCCTCACGGCTTTTATGCAAATGTGATATTCCAGAGAACTTAATTTCCTGACACTTGAAATGCGCAGCGTTGTCAATATAAATCAAAATTATTATAAAAAGGCCTGTATAGTCATTTAGAGTTCCTTGCGTACCCCAACCTCCATGGAATTCAGTCTCAAATCACAGGCTTTTTTTTATATGCTTGAAAGCTTAAATGTGAATTGATATATTCATCTCCGTCGTGCAAACAAAATATTTATTCACCGAACGCACGCCTGCCTCTCGTCTGTAACCCAAAGGACATTGCAATTTTAAACCATTTGGCGTCCAGAGCTTTTCCTCGGCAACATCCTAAATCTTCCGCATTACTTTGTAATGCGTTTTCTTGTTTCAGAATCGAGCGAACCACGCTGACAGGAAAACAGATTTCTCTCTCTCTCTCTCTCTCTCTCTCTCTGTGAGACACTCGAGAAGAATCATCTGGTTCTTCTTCTGCTTCGTTGCTTCTTTTTACCCTCTGTCTTATTTGCTCCTTTTATTGTTCTGTCGTATTTTCCTGCAAATGCTCTTTTCTTATTTTCCTGCAATTGTTCTTTTGGGGATTATGAAGGTGTTTGTGCTATAAGTGAAATCCCTTGTATCTGGTTCGTTGTGTTCCATTTCATAACCCGAGGGAAGGGTGGGCTCGTGAGAGAAATACTGCCTTTATACTTTTTTTATTCTTGCCGAATGCCAAACATTCATTCTTACTGAAGTATAATGGATACTTCTTCAGCGTTGAGTTGCATGTTTTCTTAATTAATCTTCTGTAAACATTTAGACGATAACTTTGAAATGAAATTCAATTTCTTGTTAGTTTTCTGCAAAAGGAAGCTATTGTGCCGGCTTTGTCCGTCCGTCCACACTTTTTGCTGTCCGCACTTTTCTGTCCACACTTTTTCTGTCCGCCCTCAGATCTTAAAAACTACTGAGGCTAGAGGGATGCAAATTGGTATGTTGATCATCCACACTCCAATCATCAAACATACCAAATTGCAGCCCTGCCTCAGTAGTTTTACTTTTATTTAAGGTTCAGTTAGCCATAATCGTGCTTCTGGCAGCGGTATAGGATTGGCCACCACCCGGCCGTGTTTTAAGTTTCATGGGCCGTGGCTCATACAGCATTATACCGAGACCACCGAAAGATAGATCTATTTTCGGTGGCCTTGATTGTACGCTGTAGCGGCTGTACAGAAAACTTGATCGCGCCGACGAAACTTCGGCGCAATTTTTACTTGTTTTTAACTTTTATAAGTTTAAATTTTTCTCCTCATTTACTCGCATCATTTCAACAAGGATAGAGAGAGCATCACCAAGAGGAAGACAGGGTGATGATAGGAAAAGTAGTCAAAAGCCAGAGACGGATACAAGTACAGTTAGACAGATTGAAAAAAGAAACTCTACGCGAAACTCGGTTTTTTTTTTTATCACTTTTGCAGTTTTCCGTTGGCACAGAATATAAACTTACCATTACCTTGGGTGGAAAGGTTCTATACGCAGTAATTTCCATCTGTTCAGTTGATTTTGAAATCTGTCAAAACCAAAGCTAAGGAGATTTAAGTGAATATATTTTAATATTTTAAATACGTATTTCCTTACTTCATAAATTCAATTTTAATGACCAGTTTAAGAGTCAGGGTTATGGCCGCTACAATAAGTTAAGATTAATTTTAACAAAGAAACAACGTAGTCTACTATCTGTGTAGCAAGATGAAAGGGCAACAGAAGGTTCCATTGACAGCATAATTCTGGAAAGTTTTGTTGCTATTGTGTGTGGGTGTGTGTGTTTGTATAATATATATATATATATATATATATATATATATATATATATATATATATATATATATATATATATATATATATATATATAATGGATGTATATGTGTATGTGTGTGTGTTTGTATGTTCTAGCATAACACTGAAACGCATCGAGCAATCACAACCAAACTTGGTATACATATGACTTACTATCTGGGAAAGAATACTGTGGGGGGTAAGACATCACTGGCACCAAAGAGGGGTGGGGGTGGGAAGGGAGTGACATTTAAAAATAACCGAAAATGTAGATATTAGTGTCTAATCCATAGTTTTCAAGGTTGCTGAGATGAATAGTGACATTCCTGGTGCCCTTTAAGTCCAAGTTCAGCCCCATAATAAGGAGGGGGTTTGAAGGGGTGGGAAGGGGGTGACATGTAAAAATAACCAAAAACTACAAATATTAGTTTCTAATCCATAGTTTTCAAGGCCGCTGAGATGAATAGTGACACTCCTGATGCCCTTTAAATCCAAGTTCAGCCCCGATAGGAAGGGGGATGAGAAGGGTAAAAATAACCGAAAACAACAGATATTAGTGACTAATCTGTAGTTTTCAAGGTCGCAGAGATGAATAGTGACACTCCCGATGACCTTTAAGTCCAAGTTTAGCACCGATACGAATGAGGGGTGAGAAGGGGTGAAATATAAAATATCATAAATGAATGCTGGGCAATGTAATTGAAGCAGCTATCTTAACAGGAAAGGGAGAGGAACTGAGAGAGAGAGAGAGAGAGAGAGAATAGATGGCTGTTGGGATAGAGAGAGAAAGGGAGAGTTTATCAATTATCATTCAGAGTTTTCCTGGGCAGCGGCAGGTTGGTCGGCTAGTATATATATAATATAAAGCTAATTTTTTCAAGAAGTCAATTTTATACAGTCAAAGAACACTAAGTTCTAGTTCTTTTATTATATGAAGGATAGTATTTTGATAATCTGCTACATTTACATCGATCATAAAAAGGTACTAAAGATCATTTACTTCATTTACATCTGCAGTCAGTAATCTCAAAGAAGGAAATCTTATGATCAAATGCCAACATATCAAAATAGAAGAACTGAAATCAATTACCATGGTGATTTATCCAACCTCGAGATAGATATGTTGATCAATTGGCAAACCAATCAGGTGTTGCCTAATCCCCTCTCGCCAAATATGCAAATGCCATATCTTAGGGAAATGGGTCCCTTCTAACCTTTTGTGTACATTATATACAGTATATTTATATACTGTATATATACGGTATAATATATATATATATATATATATATATATATATATATATATATATATATATATATATATATATATACTGTTTATATATATATCCCTGTTTAACTTAAAACGGACGTTTCACATCACATGATGCATCAAGGATGAAAGCTGGTACATAATAAAACTGGAATATGTATCAACGGAGCCTTGTTCCTGTTCCCTGGTGTAAATATGTATGTATATATATATATATATATATATATATATATATATATATATATATATATATATATATTTATATATATATATATTTATATATGCACACATTTTTGGGGGCTTTGTTTGTCTAGTAGTCTTGAGATGGCCGTATCCAGAGGAAATAAAGATGGACAAAAATTTGAAGCATCCTTTCTTGACCAAAGTAACGAATCAAGTACCGGTGGTGGCCCGCTGCTCTTGAGGAGAAGGCCATTGGACTAACACCCCCATCCCAAACAATGGCTGAGAACCGGAAGGGCAATACCTTCCGGAGCCACCCCTCTAAGGGGAAAGGTGGTGGAGCATCAGGCTCGACTTTGTAACGACCAAGGTTCGTTCTGATTCTGCCCCCGTCAGTTGAACTAGCTATTAATGCGTACCAGCGTCAGCTGAGATTTAAATAAAGGGTATGGGGCTAGCAGCTTCATACCAAAGGCCCTGCTGAGTACCTGCGGCCTAACGCCTTCGGATGTCACCTTCATCTAAGGGGAAAAGGTCGTGTATTGAATATATATTTCCATGAATATATAGTTTCATGAGAATGTCTCCATTGCTTTCCAGTTCTTTAACCAAGTCCTTTGTCTCTGAAAGATCAAAATATGACCAGCTGACCTTTGCTGTCTCCATCCTGCATCTGGTAAAAAGTCGACAAAGATACAGCTTAAAAAAAAAAAAAAAAAAATATGCTACAGCCTGGCACTGAATTTTTTAGAGCCGCAGAGGTGGTGATTCTTTTTTTCATAGATTCACATTTTTCGAGATGTTTTATGTATAATCATATTTTCGCAGAGTATTTTACTGGGTTTTTCATATCTTTCAAAAGTTATTGATTTTAAGGGTTTAGTCGAATACTAACAAAATTCTTCCATAATTTTTTTTATTCACAAAGTTTTTGAGTTTAACGTTTGCTTTTCATTTTCCATCATAGAAAGTGAGTGGTCCTCTGAATGCAATGTTAAATTTTTATTTGTTTCCTTTTACGAGCAACTGAAACTTAATTTATGCTTTTGTTTTCCCATTTTTCGGTTTTTCTTGATTTCTTCTGGTCTGTTCTAGGTAAGGACGTGAGGTGGCGTCTAATTTATCTCACTGAATGAAAAGATAAGCAAAAAATCCATTCTAGAGAGGACAGGATCTGTGTCTAAACTGTTACGGATGATGTAACAAAGAATTTCCAGCTGTGGTCTACTGTGAACCATATATAAGTATTAATCTTCATTCTTCTGTGTCTCACGACTTTTTTTTTAGTGTTTTCTTCAACCATAATTCCCCTTTCTTATCACGTGTACCCAACCTCATCTTGAAGATATTTTCTAGTCAGAATTCCTCCTCCTCTCTCTCTCTCTCTCTCTCTGTTTTTCCTTCTTGGTTATTGTTACGCAGGAATTTATGGCGGGCCACATGTTACTAATGGTCAGAAGAGAGAATGTGTGTAAGATCGGGAAGGCTGCCGATGTTTACTTCAGGATGGGAATTCACGTTACTTGTTGGTCTCTTCTGAAAAATTTCATTGAACATCTGTTTCAATCTCAGATTGTGTCTGTGGTTTACCATACCTATTTAACATTTAGTTGAATATCTTTTTTCTTTCAGTTTTGTTGTGAAGGGATCCTGCTCTCCATGGTCCGATAGACTTACGAACAATCCACTCTCAAATTTCATTTATTCTGCCGACCAGTGCAGTTCGTGAAATATGTTCCTTTGTTGAAATATCCATAGGTTAAGAAAACTTGCGTCATCACTCGATTTGCACTGACACATGACTTACTTTTTTCTTAAATCTGAAAAAAAATCCTTACGATTGTATTTTCCAGGAAAGGAATATAAAGAAAAACAAGAGTGAAATTAACCTTACGAACGTGAATACCCCTAGCTCGTGCGAAATTTTACATTAAATATTTACCAATTTTGTCTCGGCATTAATTTAACCGTACTTAGCGAAACACTGAACCAAAAATTCGTCGGTCTTGTAAGAATTTCATTAATTTTTGTATTGTATATTTCATTATTGATTGCATTGTTCCATGCACTGAGAGAAACAATAATAATTTCTTTATAAACCGTTCTAGTTGTCTTTAGGCTAATGTTTGTCTGTCTTTATGTATTTCTCTCTCACTCTGTTTCTTCAAAACTCATTATGGAAAAATGTTTTAAACCCTAAAAAAGTAAATATTCTTCTTTGATTCTGTGTTTGTTTGTACGTTTGAGTCTCGAATTTAGTCGCTCGCCTAAATTGTAGTTATAAGAAGTTTAGAAAAATTACGATTTGTTTGTTCACACTGCTAACTTTCTGTATTCCGCTTGTATTCGTAATTGCCCTTCCTCTTTGGTAAATTGTCATAATTATAATCATCATTTTCAATGGTTTTTATGCATTAAAAGATTTTGCCCAAACAGTTATGGTATTCGATTAAAATTATTGTAAGAATGTTAATAATTCTTGGCCTATCTATCTCCTCATGGTCATCCTGCCTCGTTGATCTACCATGGCTTAAGCACATAATTTCAATATTGCAATATGACACTGTTATTCCGGTCATTTCAATATTGCAATATGACACTATTATTTCGGTCATGTCCGGAAAAGTCACTCGGAAAAACGAGGGTAATTTTGTTTGGTTTTCGAATTAGCGTCAAATTGATCAAGGTCATAATTTCCATGCCGTGAATTATGGCGGTAATTTTATTTCTGTTGTTGAAGGCAATTTATGCAGTGAGTAGTGAGAGGTTTTTAATTCGTATTTCCGGGTGGGGAATTTGAATGCACGTCTTCGTTGTCATCACGAAATTTCACCAAAGTTTTGTTTTGAGAAAAATAAATGAATTTTCCTTTGTAGTTTCCACTTATATGAAAACAGAATCTGGCTTCAGTAATCTATAGCTAAAAAGGTGTCACTACAGTTATAAATTTTAACTGTACTCTGTCATATAAATTATAACTCACTACAGTTATAATTTATGTCAGAGTACATATAAATTATAACTGTAGTGACAGTTATAATTTATGTACTCTTTCGTCACTACAGTTATAATTTACATGTACTCTGTCATATGAATTATAACTGTAGTGACAGTTATAATTTATATGACAGAGTACAGTTATAACTGTCACTACAGTTATAATTTAGATGACAAAGTAACATCATATAAGATTTCCATTTATGTACTCTGTCATATAAATTATAACTGTAGTGACAGTTATAACTGCAGTCTGTCATATAAATTATAACTGTCACTACAGTTGTAATTTATATGACAGAGTACATAAAAGAAAATCTTATATGATGTTACTCTGTTTTCTTTGTCACAAATTAGCAGTTGCTTCCTCGTGTCGGCCTACCTACTGTCCATATCCCTGCAAATCCTTAGATTCGGTAGTATATAGCCCATGCGATATAAAGGTCCTGGTTTTGTTTTGAGAAGGCAAATCTGCAAGTAAATAAGTTTTGTAAAATGGACCTGAAATAAAATTTCCAAAAGAAGACATCAATTTCTATAAGGGTTGAAAAAAAGTTAAGTATATCTTAGTTTAACCAGACCACTGAGCTGATTAACAGCTCTCCTAGGGCTGGCCCGAAGGATTAGACTTATTTTACGTGGCTAAGAACCAATTGGTTACCTAGCAACGGAGAAACTACAAGTAAAAGCATTTGTCAGAATGACGCTTCTTGGGGATAAAACATTGTAGTAAATTCGTCTAAAAACTACTTCTCTATCTTACTTTCTTACGAAGATGCTTCATGTAGTGTAACATACACACACAGTGTATATACACACACTATATATATATATATATATATATATATATATATATATATATATATATATATATATATATATATATAAGCGAATCTCATAGAAAATGACAGGCAGAAATTAGTACTCAAGCGCTTTCACGTTTTGTTAACCCATCATCTGGCACAAATGAGACACAGATGAAAAGAAGGTTACATCGTGATATTATATATATATATATATATATATATATATATATATATATATATATATATATATATATATATATATATACAGACAAATAAATGACGAAATGTAAACATTATGATTCATGAATATTCATATATACGGTCTCTCTCTCTCTCTCTCTCTCTCTCTCTCTCTCTCTCTCTCTCTCTCTCTCTCTCTCCTCCCAAAGCAACCAGTGGCACTTTCATCAGCAGGTTAATGGAAAGGGTGAAGTCGAATCCTTTTTCTTTTCTTTTTTTTTTTTGCAAAGGAGTGAAATTCAAATACCGCAACTCAAAATAAAAAGAAAATAAAATCCCCAATACTCGAAACCAAATACAGAATTGCTGTTATAGTGTAAAGGATTCGTTAGGGAGTGAAATATTCGTCAGTTATTGTGTGCATCTTTAAATATCCAATGTGAGCCAGAATTCAGGATGAGATTCTTAACAATATTTTCGATGGCTTGATATCCAGACATCTACACCTTCCCTCCTAGTGGACAATATTTATGGACGTGGAAAATATTCACATGCTTTAAAAGGGAAAGTAAATTTTTTGCCAATATTAATAAATTTTCTTTTGTAAAAGCTTCACACCATTAATTTGATAAGGAGATATGTAGCAAAATGTAATGGCCAGTTATAACAAAAATTTAAACACCAATCGCAGCAGGAGGAAATGCCATCTAAATGGCAAATGAGACTCATCTGCCATTTAAATAGCATTTCCTCCTGCCATTAGAAGACTCTAATGGCAGCCACGTCTTCATTGCTGTGGAATTTCAAGGAAACAATGGCATTCTTGCTGTCGTGCGTGTAATGGATGATACCGGACATCGAGGTACATTCTCATACCCTGTACATTTTGCAAAATACAGAAATAACAAGACGGTATTTTTGTATGAGTGGTTGAAAGAAGTTTGGGGGTTTGAAGCTGACGTCTGCTCGCGCCAGTAAGGCGCTGCCTTAAGCAACGTAAAAGCAGGATGCATCCTTGCAGGAATTACTATCATAATTTTTTGGTAAGATTAAAAGGGGCCATAGTGAGGTCTAAGCCCACTTTGGTCAACTTGGACCTGTCAAACTAGGCTGGTTCAGGTTAAAGTATGGAAGGTTAACGTGTGTCCTTGTAAGCTTTGCTGTCATAATTTTTAC
Organism: Macrobrachium rosenbergii; assembly: GCF_040412425.1. NCBI lineage: Eukaryota > Metazoa > Arthropoda > Malacostraca > Decapoda > Palaemonidae > Macrobrachium > Macrobrachium rosenbergii. The sequence goes on along the minus strand of NC_089743.1, from coordinate 85,640,161 downwards.
GTTTGGTTAAGGTGGGCCCAGGGAGGGAAGCTGAGGCCGCCCCCGCCATTCAGGTGGGATATGTCGCGTGGTGTTAGCTTTGGTCTGCTAAAGGAATGTGAGGATGTATCACTGTAATTTCCATTGTTACCATTGTCATATTCTCGTGATATTCATGTGAATTGTATGAGGTTGGTCATTCCATTAACACTAATAATACATACATATATATAAATAAATGAATATGGATAAATATATATATATATATATATATATATATATATATATATATATTATATATAGATATATATATATATATATATATATATATATATATATATATATATATATATATATATATATATATGGATAAATATATATAATATATATATATATATATATATATATATATATATATATATATATATATATAATATATTATATAGATATATATATATATATATATATATATATATATATATATATATATATATATATATATATATATATATATATAGCGAATCCTTACAGAAAGTGACAGGCAGCAGACGATGGTTAATAAACGTGAAAGCGCTTGGTGCCAAACTTCTGCCTGCCATTTTCCTATGGGATGGATTATCCACGGAAGTCACATGCATCTACTGTGATTTTTTACATACATACATACATATATATATATATATATATATATATATATATATATATATATATATATATATATATGTGTGTGTGTGAATGTGTTTTATGAAGTCGTGACATTCCTGTTGGTCGCGAAAGCAGTGTGATGATCAGTGTTGGAAAGTGTGTTTACTCATGTGATTAGTGGCGACACATCAGCGCCCATGTAATTAAGAATCCATTAACCTGAGGTGGGGTTATGTCGCCTAGCGACAGGCCATTAGAGCGGATATGTGTCCACATTCCTCTTGGGAACATTCTAGAAGGAATTTCTAGTTTTAACTGGTTTATAGGTGGGGCATTGAGGCATGTGGCTTCGTTTGTACATACCTGTGTGCGCCTCGAGCTTAGACCTTTTGTGAAATAATATTTTATTTTGCTTTGAGCTGTGACATAGCTAGGTTGCTTGGGTTCGAATTGTCGCCTGATTGGTGAGTGTTGAAGACAGACATTGGTTGCACTATTTTCTATTTTTATTTTGTATCATTGATTGCATTATTTTTCCTCTTGTACTATTTTTTATTCTCATGTATTTTGATGGTGTGAAAACATATTGTGCCCAGGGTTAATAGGGCATATTTCTCTTTCTGCAGATGTTTCACATCTGTGGGCATCAATTACACAGGTGTGCCATGTATGACAAATATGGGTGCATGTATGAGCTTATTAGAATTTGACTGTTGTGGGAATATAGCCAATTGAGACTGGTACAATGGGCTTAAAAATGAGGGGCCTGTTGTAGTGACAATGTAGAAACGGGAGATAGTCTCATTAGTGTTAAAATGGTGTAATGCTTTTGGGAAGTCCTTTATTTTCTTGTATTTTTTTTTACATTTTCGTACATTGTGACTGGTTACGATAATTAACTTGTTTATGTTAGTTTTTTTTTTTTGAAGAATAAACTTTATTTTTGTAAAGGAGGTTTAATTTCACACGTGAAAGGATTTATTTAGAATTGAGAGAAAGAGAGAGTGTGAGAAGGACTCTTTCCAGTTGCCACATGAGAAGTTTTTGTCAAGACTGACTCGGGGAAGGACACGCTTACCAATGGGATCTCGAGGGTGTAACATATTTATAACATATATATATATATATATATATATATATATATATATATATATATACACATATATATATAAAATGGATGTATGCATGTGTGTGTGAATGTTCCAGCATAACTCTGAAATGCATTGAGCAATTTCAACCAAACTTGGTATTCATATGACTTACTATCTGTGGGGGTAAGACATCACTGGCACCAAAGGGGGTGTGGATGGGAAGGGGGTGATGTAAAAATAGCCGAAAACGACAGATATTAGTATCTAATCCTTAGTTTTCAAGGTTGCTGACATGAATAGTGACACTCCCTCTAAGTCCAAGTCCAGCCCTGATAGGAATCGGGTGCAAGAAAGGGTGTGAAATGGGTGACATGTAAAAATAACTGAAAACGATAGATAATAGTGCCTAATCCATAGTTTTCGAGGTCGCTAAGATGAATAGTGACACTCCTGATGCCCTTTCAGTTCAAGCTCAGCCCCGATAGGAAGGGGAGGCGTGGGAAGGGATGGGGAGGGGGTGATATGCAAAAATAACTGAAAACAACAGCTATTAGTGTCTAATCCATAGTTATTGAGGTTGATGAGATGAATAGTGACAGTCCTGAAGCCCTCAAAGTCCAAGTTCACCCCACATAGGAAGAGGGGGTGAGGAGTGGGAAGGGGGTGACATGGAAAAATAACTGAAAACGACAGATGTCAGTGTCTAAGCCATAGTTTTTAAGGTTGCTGAGATGAATAGTGACACTCCCAATGCTCTTTAAGTCCAAGTTCAGGTCTGATAGGAATGGGGGTTTAGAAGGGGTGGGAAGGGGATGACATGTAAAAATAACAGAAAACAATAGATAGCAATGTCCAATCCATAGTTTTCAAGGTTGCTGAGATGAATAGTAGACACCCCCGATGACCTTTAAGTCCAAGTTCAGCCCCGATAAGAATGGGGGGTGAGAAGGGGTGAAATATAAAATGTCAAAATTTCTTGTCAATGTAATTGAAGCAACTATCTGCACAGGAAAAGAGAGAGAGAGAGAGAGAGAGAGAGAGAGAGAGAGAGAGAGAGAGAGAGTTTATCAGTCGTCATTCAGAGCTTTCCTGGGCAAAGCGGTTGATCAGCTGGTGTGTGTGTGTGTGTATATATATATATATATATATATATATATATATATATATATATATATATATATATATATATATATATATATATATATGTGTATATATATATATATATATGTATATATATATATATGTATATGTATATATATATGTATATATATATATATATATATATATATATATATATATATATATATATATATATATATATAATGCATAGATTTGCTTTTACTTGTTTATCTCCCTGTCCCTTCTCAGTTTTCAATATAGTCGCAGTCTCATGATTGCGAAAGACTTCCTCTTCAATCATACGAGGCTGTCTCATCTTCATAGGAATTTCATGCATCAGAGTTTCCAAATTTCATTGCACAAAACCTGTCTTTTACCTTCATTCTTTTTCCTCGTCAGAATTGCTTTTATATTGTCATACAATATTTTCATCAAAACAACTGAGTCTTACGAGAGGTTTTAATCTTGGTATGGCAAAGTATGAACTGGATTCCTTGGTAGTAGGACGTAATGGAACAGATGGATAATAATAATAATAATAATAATAATAATAATAATAATAATAATAATGAGTGAAAACTAGAAGAACACAATGTCAGAGAAGCTGGATAGCTAGGCGGAAAGCCTGGCGGTTGGTGACTGAAAGCTTCGCCTACAGTGTCTTGTAAGGCACACTATAGGCGGTACCTCTCTTTTGATGATGAATGTACTAGAAAATTCATGACCTCTCACCTTCTCCGTTTAGACAAATTTACAGTATTGGAACTAAATCTTTTGTCGCTTTGCCATTGTTATTTATGACGAATATATGACTAGTTCTCTAGAAATAGCTCCCGTCAGTTATAAAAGATACAATACATTTTTTCTCCTAAATGTTCTTTTAATCAGGATATGATGACCATTCTAACTGAGAAATAACAGAAGATTGACATATAAAATTAAAATGTTAATTATTTAAATTCCGCTGCTGTCACGAAAAAGCCCATGCGTTATTTAAAATTATGTAAACTCACTGATAAAAAACCGCATTCTCTCCATTGCTAGATAATTTGTTATATCCTCGCACATATTTATTGAAATCTATTACATAAAATAATTAGCAATATATTCATAGGGATCAGAACCAATAAATAAGTGCTATTATCATCGTTAATTTCCGTTTTCCAGAATTTTTATGATGGGCGAAGCGCTTTTGAGAGATTTTTATACACTTTTATTTAGCTTGCTTTTGTGGGTCAAATCATGCAACCCAATTTTCGACCTGTTCCCTTCGCCCGATGGAATTGAAATTTTTCATGGTTACTCAATCCCAGTGACAATACAACCATACATGATCAGTATGTCAGCAGTGACCTCTAGTGACCCTACAGTGACCTCTCCCAGTATCTCAAGATGTGTATGAATTGAATAAATCTACGGATTTTCATACCATTTTGACATGGTGTGATAAGCTAATAACTTTATGGATTTTTCAAACCTTCTTTGACTCGACAGGGTATTATAAATTAGAATATCAAGTTCAATTTCGTTAACTACAATCATAAATCGGTTACTATGTCTGTCAAGACTAAAAACTCTAAAAGAAAAATATATGAAAAAAAATTTTAAATACACTCTTATTGAAATGCGCTAAAAAGTAAAATATATTTTTTGGGACACGCCAGGATTTCTTACAATTAAACAAGCCTACGAAAATAAAAGCATGGGGGCCAAACATGAAAGTAAATGCTACGAAAAAATAAGAAATATATATTTTTACTTGTAGCATTTCCTTGTATGTTTATGCCCACGCTTTATTTTTATAGACATGATTAATTGTAAGAAAATCGTAGTGTCTCAAAAAAATATTTTTTACCTTTTAGTGCATTTTAATAAAAGGTGTTTATATATATATATATATATATATATATATATATATATATATATATATATATATATATATATATATATATATATTTATATATATACATATATATATATATATATATATATATATATATATATATATATATATATATATTAGCATAACCATGTTTTCACTAACTTACATCACAGTCATTCTGTGATTTATTATTATCATGCTTATTATCACAAGACAATGATGTAGGAGTTATTGGTAATTGGTATGACTGACGTTATCTTTGCTGTTGGAAAAGTGAAGAAAGCTCAAACCAGCGGTGATAAAGAACTGAGTTCAAGTCATGTGATTAATTCTAGCAGTAAAATTCAAGTCTATTCATCCTTTTTATATACGGCAATAGTTAGTCGTAGCTTATTGCCAAAAAATACAGTTTTTGGTAACATGTTCCTTTCTGATCAAAAACTAAATGAGCTTATGTAATTGTATCAGATAACTA
>NC_089743.1:85624970-85629970 GCF_040412425.1 Macrobrachium rosenbergii | reverse complement strand
CCTTTATTCCTCACATCGTTGGAATGTGGAAAAGCCTCCCAGAGGACGTCTTGCAATTGAAACTTTAGAAGTTCAAGCGAAAATGCAGTGCATTGCTACCGTAATACTATCCTTCTTGCATTTTGATAATTTTTTTATTTGTTTATCTGTTCATTAATTATTTTTTAATTTTTTTTAATAAGTGGCATCTCTTCTTTGTGTATTTCCCTTTACTTCCTCTTACTTCGTCTTAATGAACACCATATTCTTTGGAGGCTTGGATCTCATGTCAGTGTCCCCTGTGGGCTTGTTTGATATAAATAGGTTGCATCCACTGATTAATAATAATAATAATAATAATAATAATAATAATAATAATAATAATAATAATAATAATAATAATAATAATAAATAAATAAATATTGTATTTATATATTGTATGTATATATATATATATATATATATATATATATATATATATATATATATATTATATATAATAATAATATATATATATAATAATAATTTATTATTGTTATGGTTTATGAATTGTCATTATTAAATCAAGTTACAAAAATTGTGAAAATTTTAGATGGTGTTAGTATATAAATATATGTACACCCACTCGTGTGTGTATATACTGTGTGTATATATATATATATATATATATATATATATATATATATATATATATATATATATATATGTGTGTGTGTGTGTATATGAGTGGGTGCACATATAGTTGTATCTACTATATACTATCTAAAATTTTCTAAAATTTAATTGTATTTTGATTTAATAATGACAATGCATAAACCATAACCGAATAACTGAAATTATTATTTATATATATATATATATATACATACATACATATATATACAATATTTATTTATTTATTTATTATTATTATTATTATTATTATTTATTATTATTATTATTATTAATCAGTAGATGCAACCTATTTTATATGAAATCAAATTACAAAATCTTTTGAAAATTTTAGATAGTATATAGTAGATACACTATACGTGCATATATATATAAAGAGAGTATATATATATATATATGTATATATATGTATATATTATATATATATATATATATATATATATATATATATGTATGTGTGTGTGTGTGTGTGTGTGTGGGTGTGTGTGTGTACATATATATAGGAGTTTTAGATACAATTTCCACTGAAGGCCTTGAAATACAAAAAAGGAACTTCTCTTTCCTAGGTGGGATTCTAATCCACTCTTGTTAAAGATCTTTGTCACGCAGTTGGTTAGAATTATTGGATAACGAGAGATCAAGAAATTAATATATATGGCTTCACTTTAATAAACTTAAGCCTTGAATATTTAGCTTTTCTATAAAACTGGTGATGTAGCTAATAGAAAAATATAAAATCACTCAATGTAAGAAATATGACGTCACTCTAAAAATACGAATTATGAATTACGAAGGCCTTCAGAGCAATATGCAAAAAAAGCCTTGGAAACCCAAGCATTAGAACACGCCTAATTTGCATACATCCAATCGGGCTCACCGTGGCTCCGCTGAATGCCTTAACTTTGCTGTGTAGAGGACAATCTGAATGATTTAAAAGACCAGGATAAGGTTTATTGACGTTCGCTCCTCCACATTTTGACTGAAGGTAAATTTGCATAAATCCAATATACCCTTGGTTTCTTACGCAATGAGCAGTGTTGCCATCTCAACGTCAGTATGATATTAAGATAATGAAGACTCGGGTTTTAGTTTTCTGTAAAAGAAAACTATTGAGATGGCTGTTTGTCTGTCCGTCCACACTTTTTCTGTCCGCCCTTAGATCCTAAAAACTACTGAGGCTAGAGGGCTGCAAATTGGTATGTTGATCATCCACCCTCCAATCATCAAACGTACCAAATTGCAGCCCTCTAGCCTCAGTAGTTTTCATGATATTTAAGGTGAAAGTTAGCCATGATCGTGGCTAAAAGTTTTATGGGCCGCGGCTGAGTTTCATGGGCCGTGGCGGAGAATTTCATACAGCATTACACTCTGTACAGGAAACTCTATTACTCCGAAGAAACTACGGCGTATTTTTTACTTGTTTTCTGTTTAATTTCCACTCCATTGAAATATAGTTATACACTCCTTGATATGAGAAAATTAAGTACCATACTTGAAAGTATATTTAATTAGCTTAAAAAGTTATTGTTTTCTTTCAGAATATGTTGTAACATTTTACTTTTATCTTGTTTATTATTAAAAAAGAGTGGTAACTTAAGAAGTAGATATTTACTGAAAACATTATAAGTTAAACACGGACGTTCCAGATGGAGTATTACATCCTTAAATATTCCTCAGTACTTTCAGTTATGCACACACACACATTATATATATATATATATATATATATATATATATATATATATATATATATATATATATATATATATATATATATATATATATATGTGTGTGTGTGTACACACACACACACAACCACCACAAATCCTTAATATCTGCATAACCACAAAGCCATCATTGAAAGCCTTGAATACGAGCGAAGGCATAATGGGGATCCGGAACCAGCATCAGTTCAGCAAATGAGATCAGCAATAAACCACCAATTACCCGAGAAGGTCGCTCTAGATGTTATGTTTCCAAGCTTAAAGTTTTGGACGTACCAGGATGAAGCCAGGTTGGAGTAGGTTTGAAATATTACTCTCCTTTGTTTTCTGATGAAATGTGGCATTGTTATGAGCTCTTTAAACGTCCTTCCCCTCAATGGCTTGATCGTTCCATGCATCACCTCAAAAGTTGTAAAATTCTTGGGCTGTTAATTCTAGAAATCAGTTTCCATGGGTACATTTCATCCGAACATTTTGACAATGGTTGCCCTTTAGGGTAGGTGGTCAACATTCCCTTCTTTCGATCGTGTTGTTAGTTGATAGGAATATCTGTATCGCTAATTATAGCAGCTTGCCAATCGAACATGACACAGTCAGTTGCATAACGTCAGGTAGCGACCATGTACCCATGTTTTCAGATCTTGGTTTGATCCCTGATCACCTTTCCTGCCGAGCGCAACCAGATTTGCTGAACAATAGCACCAATATGTAATAAATGTGCTGTAGAACTTGTCGGTTCCAGATGACCTTTATTCCTCACACCGTTGGACTGTGGAACAGTCTCCTTGAGGATGTCATGCAGCTGGTACTTCAAAAGTTCCAGCGAAGATGCATTGCATTATTCTAATACCCTTCTCCTTGCATTTAATATATTTCTTATATCTTTCTTAATTTATTAATTTATTTTTTTTTTTTTTTTAATATGTGAGATCTCTTCTGTCTGTATTTCTCTTTACCTCGTACTTCTTCCTAATGAACACCATATTCTTTGGAAGTTTGAATTTCAAGTCAATAGTTCCTGTGAGCTTGTTCCAAATGAATAGGGTTCATCTTCTGAATAATAATAATAATAATAATAATAATAATAATAATAATAATAATAATCATGCGATTATATGTCGGTAATAAAGACAATAATAATAATAATAATAATAATAATAATAATAATAATAATAATAATAATAATAATAATAATAATAATAATAATAATAATAGCTGTTTCTCCGGCATTGAATATACGAGCTACACGCTGATGAACATTACTAGTCATTTCAGGGACAGCGAGTCATCGTTTTTCTCAAATATCTTTCAAACTAATTACCTGATCGAAATGGTACTTTGACACAGCGTACAAGGCACTTCACGCTAATGTTTGGTAATCCAATGCATTGTCAAATGGTGTTAATTAAGGCATTTACTCTTGATTTACATGGTGTTGCCAAGCATCGCCAACCTATGCATTCGAACGTCCTTTATCCCCATCCCGTCCCTCCCTCTCCCTTCCCTCCCTCTCCCTTCCCCTCCTAAGCCCTCCCTCAACCCACTTTCCTGGCCTCCCCGTCAGCCGCCCCCCCCCCTTCCTGTCTATTATATTATATTGAGTAATATTGGATGTTATAAATATGTTGGTTTTAGTAGATTCTGTGTTCATTTAATTATTGTTATTGTATTTTCTTAAGTTACATAAATGCAAGTAGGCTAAAGAGCATATGACCTTCACCTTGTTCACCCAATAAAATGTACCTACTATCACAGTCTCCTAAATCCTTTACCCCTCGTATCAAGGTGTTGACTACGAGCAGGTAGGATAAGGTATCCTAAATTAAATCTCACAGTTTAACCTACAACCCAGTGTATATTAACATTACTAATATAGAGTGGAGAAGGAATTATGAAATCTCTCAAACAGTCTTCAGATATCACTCAAAATGCTCCATCATTCCACAAGCGCCCTCTCTCTCTCTTCAAACATTTCTCATCACCTCAAATGCTTCCAACATTTCCACAAGCATCACTCAAATGTTCCATCATTCCACAAGCATCTCTCTCTCTCTCTCTCTCTCTCTCTCTCTCTCTCAAACATACAAGCATCACTCAAAAGTGCACCATTATTCCACAAGCATCTCTCTCTCTCTCTCTCTCTCTCAAACATGCTACAAGCATCACTCAAAGTGCACCATTATTCCACAAGCATCTCTCTCTCTCTCTCTCTCTCTCTCTCTCTCTCTCTCTCTCTTCTCTCTCTCTCTCTCTCTCTGACGTGTATTAAGTATTATCATAGGCTGAAAAGTGATGCAAAAAATTGAGAATATCACTGTGACTCTGTTCACAGTCTTTGTCACTATCAAGAAACAAATCATCCTCGTTATCACTCTCGATGTTGATAATGACGGGATCTACAGGTTTGTGGATGTCATCCGTGGACCAGTACTCGTCCCCAGGCTCTATACCATCTCACTGCACCTTCCCACACCTCCATTTTTGCTCCAGAACGCCGAGGATACTATTAACAGAAAACGTTGGTAAAAATTAACCATTATTATGGTCGTACGTCAAACCTCGCTATCCTTTTCATCATGTTTATTGCATATTGCAAGTTACAGAGGTATGGGGGGGGGAGAGATG
>NC_089743.1:85607470-85619970 GCF_040412425.1 Macrobrachium rosenbergii | reverse complement strand
CATTAGTTATAGAGAGTATTTAAAGATAAATCATTATAGATTTATCTTTAAATATATGTACATATACATAACTGTGGATTTGCTTCTCCATTTTAAGATTCATGCTACTATGAGTATTTTTTAATAATAATAATAATAATAATAATAATAATAATAATAATAATAATAATAATAATAATAATGTGTGATTTTATTGTGAATTTCAATATCCAACCTGTAAAATGAAAGGGACTAAGGACATATCTCCCTGTCCAGTAGAGTGATAATTTTTAAATGATTTTTAATATATTAATGGACAAAAAAAAATAATTCTGACGAAAATGAACTTAAAGCAAAAATTCGTGGAAGCATCGACGCAGAATGATTCGATCTGTGTCATTTCTGAAATAATCCTTAATTTAATTTTTACATTTGAGGGTCGCTACACCGCGGACAGGTTTATCCACGTTAGCGAAGTTAATGAATTTCGCCCTTGTCAAAAATTCGAAATTAATTAGACCCGAAAAAGGAACGCGTTAATTATGCAGCCAAAATCATAATCGGGAAAACAGAAAAAATTGAGGGAAGGATATCAACGAGTGCATGTCATTAAAAGTTATAAAGCAGTTAATAAAATTAATATGCATGCCGCAATCATTCAGTCGGTGTGTAAATATAAATTGCACAAACACATACATAGACCTGCATTATTATATATATATATATATATATATATATATATATATATATATATATATATATATATATATACTATATACTTGTGTGTGTGCGCGTCTGCGCATGCGTTTGTGTGGATTTATATTTACATACCGACTGAATGATTGCGGCATGCATATTAATTTTTATTAAGCCCTTTAATATCACTTGCAATATACTGTATATACATGTATATATATCTATGTGCATATATACATGTATATATGTACACACATATATATGTATATATATATATATATATACATATATATGTATGAGATATATGTATATTTATATATGTGTGTGTTTATTTATACATGTATATATACACACACACATATATATATTATTTATATATATATATATATATATATATATATATATATATATATATATATATATATATATATATATAAACATATATCTCAAGTGTCATTTCAGTTGTCAGGAGGGATTCACAGAACCGCTGAAATATCACTGTATTTATTCAGTTCTAAGCCCACAGCTGTATCCACCATCCTTAGTCGTCTTCAGGGTAAATCCAGACTCACAACAAAGTTGCATTTCAATTCCCAGGGATTTTGAAAAGCAAGAACCAAAAAAGAAATTTTCAAAATTTGAAAATTTTCTACAAACCACATCGTTTAGAAAAACGATTAAAATTCCAAAGACCAGTTAATCAGTGTCTCTCTATGAATATCCCGCAGAAGTTTGGCTCATCTATGAAATTTGTAATCAAGTAGGACCGTGCATTACTCCTGGCCTACCCGTCAACGGTCCACTCACCTGCAAGTAGGAAGTTGAGCCAGAGTCTGGGAAGGTCAATTAAAGTTGTAACAGTAAAAGAATAATAATAATAATAATATCGCCACATCGCCACAAACACAGATTTCACAGATTTTCAATAACTAACCGTATTATTATTGCTAAGAGAGTCACAATTCGTGAAAAACAACAATCTGTGTAATAAAAATCCACAATTATATGGTAAATATATTACTGTATAACATAAACAAAGACTTTCGAACACTTGAACGGTGTTCCTCATCAGTGGTAATGTTAAAATGTAAAATGATTTTACATTTTAACGTTAGCACTGATGGGGAACACCTTTCAAGTGTTCGAAAGTCTTAAACATTTGTTTATTATATATAACCTGTTCAAGTGGTGATATATTTGTTTATTTACATAGTAATATATATACTATATAATTGTGGATTATTATTATTATTTATTATTATTATTATTATTATTATTATTATTATTATTATTATTATTATTATTATTATTCATAAGTTGAACCCAATTCTTATAGAACAAGCCCACAGGGGCCATTGACTTGAAATTCAAGCTTCCAAAGAATATGGTGTTCATTAGGAAGAAGTAAGAGGTATAGGGAATACAGAAGGAAGAGATCTCACTTATTTAAAAAGAAAAAAATATAAAAAATTAATAAAAAGATAATAATAACAATGATCATAACTTTAACTTGATAAACAAGAGAAGGAGGGGGTTTACAACTTTAAATGGTGCGCTAACTTTAAAAGTGTCCAGTTGATAAAAATAAAATTCAGTGATAATACTAAAAACAGACTCTGATTTTACGACGAAAAGAAACTTGGCTAATGGATGTAAAACAAGACATATTCATGGCCCAATATTAGGCGTTTTTGAAGACGAATTCTCCGAAAGATGGGGAGAGAGAGAGAGAGAGAGAGAGAGAGAGAGAGAGAGAGAGAGAGAGAGAGGCCAAAGCAATAATGACATCACCGTTTTCATAACAATTGACTCAACATCAAAGAGGCTGTATATATCTTTAGTCACATTCCTAAAAAAAAAAACGAATGTTTATCAAACACTTGCTCTGTATGAAACAAGGGTTCATATTCAAAGATTACAAACATAATGCAGATGAAATCTCTCTCTCTCTCTCTCTCTCTCTCTCTCTCTCTCTCTCTCTCTCTCTCTCTCTTCCAGTCTCTAAACGTCGCTTCTCCTTTTTCCAGGTAGTTTCTTTTTTTTAAGAATCGATTCCGCGTATTCTTTCTCGTCAGTATTCCTTTGGGAATCATGATTCCGTTCTTCTGCTGAAATTCCCTTTCTGATTCCTCTTGTGTGGTTTGCTGTTCCCCATATTCCCTGTGGGAAGGACGCTCGGCATTTCGTGGGAGTTCATGGCTTGCATCAAAGGACGCTAGAACCTATTGAATGATGTTGTTGCATGAGATAAAATTTCTTCTTTTTTTTTATTTGCTGGATATTCTCTTCACTAAGAAAACAAGGATGTCACTCTCAAAATGTAGAGATTTCTCTTTTTTTATCTACTGGATATTCTTCTTCACTAAGGAAACAAGGTTGTCACTCTCAAAATGCAGAGTTCAACTTACATGCTTTATTTCATAATTTAGCATTTCAAGTCATTTACACTTGAATACAGTTTGGTCATAATGATGAAAGGAGTAAGGTTTTCTTTGATGATTTCCATGAATATGCATCGATATGGTGTTGGACCTTTATTTCATTTCTTCATTATTCCCATCTATATACCAGCATTCACCTCCCTTTATATTCTCTGATTTCAACATTACTTTTACAATCATTTGCGCACGTTCACACACTAACAATATTTGTCAACAGCAGGGGAATGACTGTAATTATTTCATTCACTGAAGTGAGAGCTGGTCATGAAATAAAAATTTGGTGAAATTACTACTTTTGTAAACTGTGAAAAAACTGGAACACAGAAAATCTATTAATTTAGAACAGATAAGAGAGAAAGTTTGTGTTTCTCTTTTCAAAATGTCAGGCATTCGGAAGGAAGAGAAAAAGAGAGAAAGAAAGCTTGTCAAATCTCCACACATTTTACAATTTCGAAATTTCTTTCACAGCAAATACCATGTAAAAAGCCCATCTTCACAGTCTCAATCTTTTTTTTTACATTTCATTTGAATTCGGCATCCAGACTCCACTTCCATAAAGGAGAGTTGACTCACCAGGCTTTTCATGTGTTCCACCTTTGGCTTCATACATACTTTAGGCCTTTTCAATCTGTTTTGCACGTTCTAATACCTGCTATGTTTCACTTATTTGGTGATTCACTTCTTCTGTAATCCATTCTTATACTATCTATACCATTTACTAGGTTTATTTTCCTTTTAGAATTATTACTTTGCTTCCCCTTCCTTTTACTCTCATAATTTTACTGTGTATTACATTTAGACTCAGATTTCTCATACAAATACCTTCAGACTTTTTCATTAGTTTCGGAAGTGTCATTCGTTTTTTCCCTATTCACTATGCATTTTTTATTTCACAATTCTATGCAAGTTCTGTAGACATATCCTTGTTTCAGACACACTTTTACGCCAAATCAGTCACAAGATATATATTGTACATGTATTCCAATACAGACTTTCCTTTCATCGTAAAAACTATTAATAACTCAACAATTTATCCCTTATACTATGCAGTCTTATCATAACCTTCGTTTAGGCTTATTTATACAACATGCAGCATTTACCCTTTACTTTCAGAGTTCTCCCTAAAGTGATTCTGGAACTTCTTTCATAAATCACTCCTGTTATGCAAAGTAATGCTTTGCTACTATACTTCTCATATTTTCTTATATTATGCTTATTTTTACGCAAGGGGCCTATTATTCCTCTCATCCACGCCTTTCGAGATCTTCCCATATCCAAATTTACCTTCAACTCTTGGTTAGCCACATAAACAACTCATTTGCAATCCCATCAATGTCCGGCCTCTCCCCTTTCAATAAATCTGTGATTGCCATTCTTATACGTCAGCAATCATTTTTAAAATGATTCTTAAACTTACACTAACCCCTTCCATTCTTGTATCATTCATCAGTTTTTTTTTATCTTCTATACTCGACAAATATTTAAAACATACTCTCCACTGAAACAGCCCTGCTCGTATTTCAGATATCATCTCTCCATTTGTATTTTTTATTCTGAGATCTATTGGTAACTGAACTTTTTCTCTGCATTGATTACCTTGTAGCGCCACTTCTTCCTCAAGTTCTCACTCACCTTCCAACTATTTGTATATTACTTAGCTTTTCTCTTACACTTCCTTCAAGGCTAACCTTTTATTCACTTAATGTATACCTGCTCTGTCATGCAGCGTCTCATCGTATTATCTCCGCTTTTTCCGTTATTACGCCTAATATTTCCTCATCCAACCACTTATTGTATATATATATATATATATATATATATATATATATATATATATATATATATATATATATATATATATATATATATATGCATACACATATGTATATATAGTTATATATATTAAATTGTATATGCATATGTATATATATATATATATATATATATATATATATATATATATATATATATATATATATATATATATATTATACATATATATACAGTGCTTTCAAAGATGAAATCATCGTCTGGATATTATACATTGATACCAGAGTATTTATGATACCGTGCCAATAGTGATTAGTTTGAAGGATCAAGACGAAAAAGTCATGATATCAGGTACGACATCTGTACGCAAACTATCTCCATTTTCAAACGCAAGTTTTGAATTCAGAAAAAAAGACTCCTTCATTAAAACTTTTACTGCCATAAAATGCAAGGAATCAGAAGACGGTCTCTTACCTGACTGAGCCCTGGTTTTCCCCGCAGTTACAGCGAGCGACATCTATGGAATAAGAAAGGAATCCTCTAAAAACGTCTCGGGGAGATCGTCATTCGCAGATGTTACCGAAGGAAAATGGAAGGCGCCATCAATCTTCCTGTGATTTAACAACGTGCGCAGATGCGCTGCCGAGACGGACATCAGACCCAGATTTTATAAATAGGAGAAACATATTTTTATTAATTTCTTTTGCAGTTTTTAATTAACATGTTTAGAAAACTCAGTGGCACCAAATACACAGTGAATGTTATTATGCGCTACCCAGACCGAAATCAGACTCAAATTCTGTAAATATGAGAAACATATTCCTTTTAATTTCCTTTGCAAATTTTTAATAATATATTTGTTACAGGGCAGCACAAAACATCCTGTGAATACTGTACGTGTTCTATATAATCTAAGCCTGAAATATTTTACAATTATGAGATATTCCTCCAGAACTTATTAACTAAATATAAAATTTCATTAGTAAGTAAAGGGAAAATGGTATTATGAAATATAGCGCATGATTAATATAGGATTTTTTTCGTATTCTAAAGTTCCGTACGTGACTTCAGCGGCACCGACGAATTATTAAATAGTTAACGAAACTCTTCAATGTGATATTTATTTCTAGGTTTATATTCGGTTCCTGGAAGTTGAAATAATTTGGATATATCAGTTATGAATATTTGTGTGGATATTACTTTCTGGTCATGAAATTAAGTCATTATTACTAACAAAGTCCAATGTATAACCAAATATTGACAAAGTCGTTTTATCAAGTATTTATTTATGAAATATATGTTTAAATTCCTTTGCTTCACGTTTATTAAAGGTGAGTAATTACTTAGAGACAAATTAATTGAATCAGTGATACGCGATCCAGTTTGTTGTTATGAATATTGAAGTAGTTGGTACGTTTTTCTTATTTGCTTTAAATGCCAAAGAGGAATAAATAAATTATGATAAACGTAGAAGAGTAAAGGCAAGAAAATATGATATACAAGTGTTATAGGAAAGAAAAATATCAAGATGGTATCACAAATACTTTCCAATCTGTTCATGTATATCTTGCAACATTCAAAATCATTACAAATCACCTTAAGATTGATATCACTCAAAATTATATTCATTCAAAGCATAAAAAATTCAGACATTTATATAAATAGTCATGAATTTCATCCAGTAAATGAGTAGGATAAATCTGCATCTTAATTTGTGTCATTAACTTTATGTATTTTATATATATATATATATATATATATATATATATATATATATATATATATATATATATATGTGTGTGTGTGTGTGTGTGTGTGTGTGTGTATATATATATATATATATATATATATATATATATATATATATATATATATATATATATATATATATATATATATATATACACACACACACACATGCATCTTGCTTTATCATTAGGTATAAGGAGAAAGGACTCATGAATTGTAATACATATATACTTAAAAAAATAAGTTCAGTACATTTTAAAGATGAAGAAAAATTATCTGATCATATATATATATATATATATATATATATATATATATATATATATATATATATATATATATATATATATATATATTGAGAGAGAGAGAGAGAGAGAGAGAGAGAGAGAGAGAGAGAGAGAATTATATGTATGTATGTATGTATTTATTTATTATATTATATATATATATATATATATATATATATATATATATATATATATATATATATATATATATATATATATATATATATATATATATATATATATATATATATGCAAAGAGCATTACGAATAATACAGAATCAAATATTAGAAAAAATAACTCGCGCAAAAGTGCACCAAAATGCAAGTAAGAGTCCAGTGATTATACGGACGTTAATGTAATTAAGCAAATAATATTCAAAACTCTGAACAGCTTCCAAAGGCGTACCGGGAGTGAGTTCTTTTCGATATGCCATTTGCATATTTGCCGAGAGGGGACTAGACACCGCCAAAATGCACTGTTATTTTTGCACCATATCAATCTGGAGGGTGCATAAATTGCAATGATGAGAGCTCATAGGTTGTCTCATGTGAATTAATAAAATTACTCGTATTTTATCTTTTTTTTTTATTATTATTAAATGTTTGTAACAGTAATGGAAATCGCCATGTGTTTCATATCATAGTTGTATTGGTGAAAGATTTCCATAAGAATTAACATATTTTATAAAATTAAGAATTAACATATCTTATAAAATTAATTCTTAATTTTCCAAGATATGTTAATTCTTAAAATTCTCATTCATCTCGTTTAATGTATCTGAACTGATTGTCCTGAAAAGTGTTTCTCATACATGTGAAGTTACAATCAGAATAATGAACAATCCTTTTTCAACAGAGTTTCTTGGTTAGTGAATTATAAATATTTCCTGTCTGGAAAATAGGATTTAATCCTCCTCGATTAAGCAGAAGATGAACAATAATAGATTAAGAGTATCAGAATATCCAGATACAACCGGACGTGGACCTGACGCTTTGCGTTTTCGTATCACTCAAGTATTATTCAAGTATTTCCCTGTACTTAATTCACCTATGAGAATCTCTTTCATAAAAGTGATTGTATCCGATTAGGCAAATGAGGACAAGGCATGCTTTACCACGCTGCACATGACTGCTTGTTCGTCATTTGTTGTAAGTTAAAATTTAATTAACATGTGTTCGGATAAATGATTACATTATCTCTCCATATTAACTTGGGGAAAATATGCCGAGGAGAGACGGAATTGATTCTAAGTTTTACCAGAGAACTATCGTCTCACGATTTATTGAATTTCATTCTATTTCCAAGTGGTTTGTCTTTTTTGTGAATCAGTATTTACGTTAATGTCGTTAAAAGAGAACTAAAAGACCATTAAGGTTAAAAGCAAGATTCCATATCATAAAATAAAATCTGTTTGAAAATGACGTGAAAATGAAATGAAGATCATAACAGAAAGGGAACTCATTCAACAAATATGACTGTTATGTTGACAAATAGACATTAATGTATTTAAAATAAAAAAAGTAAATGAAAGGAAATTTATTACTCCATACATCTTTGTAAAAGTTTACTTCAGCCTCTCTTATTGTACAAAATTGCAAGCATGTTTTTGTAGTTTCCAACTTTCCCTGACATAATCAATCATTACTTGACATGAGCAGGAAGAAACTTCCTCCCGCCATTGTCAGCTGATCATTTGGTTTCATCTCATCATTTTCACCTCTGTCTTCAGTTAATGTGCCTCTTGCACTTCCCGTTACAATTACTGTAAATGTTTTACGTCCCGAAAATATTCATTGTAATAATATCCAAATAAATATATAGATACACATACCGTTTCTGTGTGTAACAACGACAGTCTACGGAAAATGAACTCCACCATTTTCCCTTAATAAGTATGCAGAATGGAGGGCATACCTGGGTCGGGGCTTCTGGGCGGTACGTATCGTCCTGTGGGTCGGGCCTTGCCATTTCGGCCATCTCTAATGATGCCACCGTTTGCTTCGGAAGGCGTCTACTAGTGTCTCATAGTCGTGACAGTTACGCCCCAAAATAATGACACAAACTTTTCAAGCGCGAAACTACTATATCCATTTCAGGGACCGCGAGTCATCGTTTTTCTCAAATATCTTTTAAACTAATTATTTGATTGAAATGGTAATTTGACACGGCGTACAAGACACCTCGCTAATTTTTGGTAATACAGTGCATTATCAAATGGTGTTAGTTAAGGCGTTTACTCTTGCCTTTTAAAGGCAAAGTCGCATGAGTCAGCAGGATTATTCTACGCAATCGAACGTCCGCTATCCCCCATAGACAGGAAAGGTGGGGGCGGAGATGGGGAGGCCAGGAAAGTGGGTTGAGGGAGTTATGAGGAGGGGAAGGGAGAGGGAGGCACGGGATGGGGATAATGGACGTTCGAATGCATAGTTTGGCGATGCTTGGCAACACCATGTAAATCAAGAGTAAACGCCTTAACTAAAACAATTTGACAATGCACTATATTACCCGAAATTAGCGGGAGGTGTCTTGTACACTGTGACAAAACAACATTTCTATTAAAAAATTGGTTTGAAAGATATTTGAGAAAAACGACGACTCGCGGTCCCTGAAATGACTAGTAGGTAGTATTAAAGACGCAGCGTTTCTGCTTTAAGTGGTTTGGAAAATGTTGTGTAACGCCAAGAGCAAATTTGAAAGAGAAATGACCTTACGCTTACCACATTTGTTATCTTTCTTATTCTCATTGCTAACAACGTTGACTTGTTACTGTGTCAAACGTCTTTAATATCCTAGGTCAACTTCGTTTTCATTTTTTTTTTATTTTCACCTCCTGTGCAGTACCTAAGTTTCGTGAAAGTTACACCAATGTTATATGCAATGGTCTCTCTCTCTCTCTCTCTCTCTCTCTCTCTCTCTCTCTCTCTCTCTCTCTGACTATCAAAGATTTACAACTTCACCCTTACTTTCGATAAAGCTCTCTCTCTCTCTCTCTCTCTCTCTCTCTCTCTCTCTCTCTCTCTCTCTCTCTCTCTCTCTCTCTCTCTGACTTTTAATGGCCTACAACTTCCATCTTACTTACTTTAGATAAAAACTCTCTCTCTCTCTCTCTCTCTCTCTCTCTGACTTTAATGGCCTACAACTTCCCTCTCTCTACTCTCTCTCTCTCTCGCTGACAGACTGTTATTCTGAAAGGAAAGACACACCATCCTTTCCCCAATCCAGTCTTCCCGCAACTTAAATTTGAGGCAATTTCACAAAGTTTGATTTGATGACTCGCTGTGTCTTCTGAAAGAAATTGTCTCCCCATCCGCCTGGCTATTGATGGATATTCTCTCTCTCTCTCTCTCTCTCTCTCTCTCTCTCTCTCTCTCTCTCTCTCTTAAAATTCAGACTCACAAATTATCTTCCTTTCTACAATTTGGCGGTGAATTTCTCACCGTCTCTCGCTGATAGGAAATGGAAAGGCATTCATTCTTTTTTTCTGACAAGGAAAACAACAGGCTCTCTCAAAATGGAGTCTTGTGTTTCCGCTAGCGCTGTGCAATGTGAGTATCATGTCATGTCGACATTAATAGGCTGTAAAAAACCTTCATTGTAATTCACCACTCTTTAAGCCGGAGCCATATCTCGTTGGGACTTTGTTGAGCAATGTGGTCATTCAGCTGATGTGCCTGAAATGCCTGGAACGCCCTGCTGTGGGTGGGAGGAGTAGAAGCTGTTTAGTCTTCTTTAAATTCCTACAGGACAGGTTCCGGAACTAGCAAGTAAAGTATTGCTGTGAGGCGGGACTTTCATGAAGCATAAGAAGTACAGTTATTATTATTATTATTATTATTATTATTATTATTATTATTATTATTATTATTATTATTATACAAAGCCCTCAAAAGGATTTCTAGAATAATTTACCCCTAGATAAGAAGTGAACACCGGAGCAAGGTGAAGCTAAAGAAGTTGGACAGCTAAGAGGTAAAAGACTAAGGTGAACAGACGGAAAGTTCTGAGCAGGCGAAGTATCATTACAAGGAACCTTTAATAACATCACTTATGCTTAATGTAAGGCGCACTGTAGACAGAAGCAGAGTCAAGGTACCTCAACAATTATCACATTTTCAGGTTAGAATGAATTCAATGACTCATAATCACGGCTAGTCAGAATGAAGGCAAAAAACTGAAAGTAGAAAAAGTTTTTTTTCTTTAAAGCAGGTTTTTTGTCCTCTTGCTGTCACCAGTAATAAAATAAAGAGACAGACAAACAGAGAGAGAAAACGAAAGAAATAAAAACGGAAATCTCTGCTAATTAAGAACCTGTTTACAAAACAGTCTCTTGATATCATATTGACACGCAGTCCATTTTGTTCCATTTCTCAGGAAAACAGCTAGCGAACAAATGCAAACAAATGCTTTGTCATTAAACTGTCGAACTTCACAAACAAAGACAGCAGAAAGAATAATTTAAATCTCTCTCTCTCTCTCTCTCTCTCTCTCTCTCTCTCTCTCTCTCTCTCTCTCTCTCTCTAGGCTATTGATAAAACACTGCTTAGTATTTTTCTGGCTTATGACTTATATTAAGTCCTGAATCATCTCTTGGTGATCACGAAGAAGTTATACCACTGTACTACTCGTTTTTAGAAAACTATTGAGATGGCTATTTGTCTGTCCGTCCGCTCTTTTTCTGTTCGCCCTCAGAGCTTAAAAACTAGTGAGGTTAGAGAGCTGCAAATTGGTATGTTGATCATACGCTCTCCAACCATCAAGCATGCCAAATTGCAGCTCTCTAGCCTAAGTAGCTTTTATTTTATTTAAGGTTGCTAGCCGCTCTGGCGCCCAGGTGCCAACAGCACAGGCCGCCATCGGGCCGAGGCTGAAAGTTTCATGGGCCGCGGCTGAGAGTTTCATGATCCGTGGCTGAGAGTTTAATACAGCATTATGCGCTGTACAGAAAACTCGATTGCGCCGAAGAAACTTCGGCGCATTTATTACTTGTTCAATAGATTTAATTGAAGAGATTCTTTGTGTTTGAGTAAAGAAAATATTGAATAAGAATATCACAGCTCCTGTTTTCCATAGTTTTGGATCTTAAATGTTCACATGTATGACAGCTGACATATCAAACAGTTGATTATAGCTTATTATTTTGATAATAGAATACTTGAAATTTTGTTTTAACAAATATTTTATGACACTGAGGTATTACTTCACGATTAACATCTACTGTGATTTTTTAATTCAGTTCTCAGTATATCCTTATAGTATTGATAAGGGTAAGCCCAAGTGGGAGAACGTTTTTCTTTATGATCTTCATTAAAGTAAAAACAAAATAGTCTCTTCCACATCCATACTTTAACAGCTATATCGTGGATAAATACCGTACATTGTACAGTCAGACTTCCATAACATTAGTTGACTGATGCCTCCCACGGTGGGGTCATTAGCAACGCGTCGAACCCACTTCATAAACTAAAATCTGCGGACCCATATTCCACGAGATCTTGCGTTTCCAAAGTACAGATTGAAGGTCCTTCCTTTCCAGTGCCTGTTTCATATCACCTGTCTACCTGTTTCCAGGTCTTCGGT
>NC_089743.1:85589970-85604970 GCF_040412425.1 Macrobrachium rosenbergii | reverse complement strand
GCTCATATATTTGGTCAGGTCTTTGGGTCTTGTTGTCCCCCAATTTCCTTTCCAAAAGGCTCTGCAGTTCTAATGCTTGTTTCTGTGGAATGGTTCTTAGGGTAGTGATTGTTAAGTGTACCTTAGTTTAACCAGACCACTGAGCTGATTAACAGCTCTCCTAGGGCTGGCCCGAGGGATTAGACTTATTTTACGTGGCTAAGAACCAATTTGTTACTGAGCAACGGGACCTACAGCTTATTGTGGAATCCGAACCACATTATAGTGAGAAATGAATTTCTATCACCAGAAATACATTCCTCAACTCTTCATCAGCCGGCCGGGGGAATTGAACTCCGGCCCATCGAGTGACAGTCTGAAGCTCAACCGACTCAGCCAACGAAGGGCTAGGGTAGCGATTGTGATTATGTATATATATATATATATATATATATATATATATATATATATATATATATATATATATATTTATACATATATATATATACATATATTATATATATATATATATATTTATATTTATATATATATATATATAAACATTGAAAGTAAATTAAAAAGAAACAGTGAAACAGGCTTCAAAATTCAAGCACGAGTAAAGTGATTATACAAACGTAATTGTAATAGAGCAAGCAATATGCAAATCTCAGAACGGCTTCCAAAGGCGTACTGGGAGTCAGTTCTTTTCGATTTGCCATTTGCATATTTGCCGAGAGGGGACCAGACACTGCCAAAATGCTCTCCTATTCTTTAACTATATCAGTCTGGAGGGTGCATAAATTCTAGTGATGAGAGCTCAAAGTTTCTCATGTGAATTAGTAAAATTACCCGTGTTCTTCTGTTAAAGAAAACTATTGTGCCGGCTTTGTCTGTCCGTCCGCACTTTATTCTGTCCGCACTTTTTCTGTCCGCCCTCAGATCTTAAAAACTACTGAGGCTAGAGGGCTACTAAATTGGTAAGTTGATCATCCACCCTCCAATCATCAAACATACTAAATCGCAGCCCTCAGTAATTTTTATTTTATTTAAGGTTAAAGTTAGCCACGATCGTGCTCTTGGCAACAATGTGGGATGGGCCACCACCGGGCCGTGGTTAAAGTTACATCGGCCGCGGCTTATACAGTATTATACCGAGACCACCGAAAGATAGATCTGTTTTCGATGGCCTTGATTATACGCTGTAGCGGCTGTACAGAAAACTCGATTGCGCCGAAGTTTCTTCGGCGCATTTTTTCTTGTTTATGTATTGCAATTAGATGTGAATGACAGTAGTGGAAGTCACCTTAATGCTTTTCATGCCATTGTTCTATTTGTTAAATATTTCTATGAGAATTCACATAATATCTGAAAAAGTTCACCTTTCGTCTCGTTTGTGTATATTTCCAACATTTATGTTTTGAATTAATAACCAAAAATCTATAACCAATCAAAATGTGTCTGAACTGATTCTCCTGGAAGTTGTTTCTCACGCGTGTCAAATTATAATCAGAATTATGAATAATCCGTTTTTCAACAGAAATTCTTGATCAAAGAATTATAAATATTTCCCGATACCTAGGAGGTGGAATTTAATCCTCCTCAATTGAACAGAGGATAAACAATGAGAGATTAAGTGTATCAGAGTATTCAGATACAACCGGAGTATAACACTTGTACCTGATACTCCTTTTTTTTATCTCATTTAAGTATTTAATCGTACTTAAAGAACAGACCTGTGACCAACTCATTCCCTGAAGTGATTTAATTTAACGCGTCTCCTTGTTCGTCATTTGTTTAAAGTAGGACAAATAAAAGTTACTAAAGTCTCGTTATCTCCCTTTCAGCCCTGAGAAAACATTGCAACGCGTCACCTTAAGTTCTTCGGACTTTTTGTGAATGAACTTTGAAGTTTTAAACAAAATGTTAACCTTCTTAGGTTTTAATCGAAAATTTAAAATGAAGAAAAAATAAGTACCCTTAGTTTAACCCAGATCATGTATTGTATGAAGGAGGATAATAATAAAATAATTTATGAACTCATTATTGTGATGTTCAAAAAAAAATGTAAACATGTAGAAAAATGTACGAGCTTACTTGTATGTATGTATATATATATATACATATATATATATATATATATATATATATATGTATGTATGTATGTATGTATGTATGTATGTATATATATATATATATATATATATATATATATATATATATATATATATATATATATGTGTGTATATATAACTTGGCAGGACGCTTTTGTCCTTCCATTCCATCTGTCCCTGAAACAGTTAATTGTTTCCAGTCTTCACTATTAACGTTAAAGCTTCCAGTGGAACAATAAATTCCACACATTTGCTTCTTATTATTTTGTACCCCTATCTTCAGTTAATGTGCCTGTTGTACGTCGCGTTATCATTCCTGTAAACGCTTTACGTCATGAAATATTTAATTGCAATGTATAGATTTAAATAACTTTCATTGAAACACAATGTTTATCCATATATTCATTATTTCTGTGTGCAACAGCGACAGTCTACGGAAAGTGAACACCACGTTTAGACTACGTTTAAACTTGTTGCCCAGCCTGGAGCGACTTCTCTCACCATTGCAGAAAGAAGGTACCTAGGACAGAACCTCTGGATGGTACATAACGTCCCGTGGGTCGGCACTTGCCATCTCGACCAACTTTCATGATGCTGACGATTGGGGCGGAATGCGTACACAGGTGACTTTAATGTTTGTGATGTGGTTTTTCCCAAATAAGGACAAGATGGTAGTAAAGGTCTATCGTTTCCGTTCTTAGTGACTGGAATAATGTTAAGATACCGCACTGAGCAAACTTGAAATTAATAATGCCACATTTAGCATTTTCTCTGTAACGCTAACTTGTTGCAGTGGCAAACGCTCCTGTACCTTGGGTCTGTTTTGTTACTTCCAGTTTTCAGTTCTTATGTAATACGTAAAGAATTTGTAAAAGTTACACCAAGTTAATGTAAAGATTCTCTCTCACTCTCTCCTTTGAGGTTCAAAGATTAACAACTCCCCCCTTGTTTACTTTCTATAAAAGTACTCTCTCTCTCTCTCTCTCTCTCTCTCTCTCTCTCTCTCTCTCTCTCTCTCTCTCTCTCTCTCTCTCTCTCTGACAGTCTATCATTCTGAAAGGAGAAACACACTATTCTTTCCCCACTCCAGTCTTTCAACGACTTAAATTTGAGGCAATTTCACAAAGGATGATTTGATGACTCGCTGTCTCCTCCGAAAGAAATGGTCTCCCCGTCCTTAGTGGTATTGACGGATATTCCCCCCCCTCCCCCCCCTCTCTCTGTGTCTCTGTCGCTTCCTCTTTTTAGTTCTCTGTAAAAGAAAACTATTGTACGGGCTTTTTCTGTCCGTCCGCACTTTATTCTGTCCGCTCTTTTTTCTGTCCGCACTTTTTCTGTCCGCCCTCAGATCATAAACACTACCGAGGCTAGAGGGCTACAAATTGGTATGTTGATCATCCATCCTCCAATCATCAAACATACCAAATTGCAGCCCTCTAGCCTCAGTAACTTTTATTTTATTTAAGGTTAAAGTTACCCATGATCGTGTTTTTGGCAACGCAACAACACAGGCCACCGAGACCAACGAAAGATAGATCTATTTTCGGTGGCCTTGATTATACGCTGTACAGAAAACTCAATTTTTTACTTGTTTTTTTTTAATACAGACTTACAAGTTTATCTTCTTTTTTTACGTTTCTGGAGGTGAATTTTCTCTCATCTTCCTTTCGCTAACAGTAAATTGGAAGCAATCATCCTCTGTGCCGACAAGAAAAACAATAGCCATTCTCTCTCTCTCTCTCTCTCTCTCTCTCTCTCTCTCTCTCTCTCTCTCTCTCTCTCTCTCTCTAATTTCACTTCCGGTTTCCCCGTTCTTGTAAATTATACAGAAATGAATACTAACCGTGGCTCTCTCTCTCTCTCTCTCTCTCTCTCTCTCTCTCTCTCTCTCTCTCTCTCTCTCTCTCATTCAATTTCACTTTCTGCTTCCCTGTTATTGTAAATTATACAGAACTGAATACTAACTGTTGCTCTCTCTCTCTCTCTCTCTCTCTCTCTCTCTCTCTCTCTCTCTCTCTCTCTCTCTCTGAGAATGAAGTCGTCTCGAGCCTACGCTAGTGTTATGTTATGCGAGTTTTGCGTCAGGTCGACGTTAATAGTCCGTAAAAAAACTCTCACTGTAATTCAGCACTCGTTAAGCCAAGATATATCTCGTCGGGGCTTTGGCTGAACAATGTGGGCAGTCAGCTGATGTGCTTAAAAGATCTCGAACGCCCTGTCGTGTGTGGGTTGGGAGAAACTGTTTCGGCCGTCTCGAAATCCCTGCAGGAGAGAGTCACAACAAACACAGATGTTGTTGTTGTTATTATTATTATTATTATTATTATTGGATCCCACAACAAAGAATTATTATTATTATTATTATTATTATTATTATTATTATTATTATTATTATTATTATTAGATCTCCCAATAAAGAATTATTTTATTATTATTATTATTATTATTATTAGATCCCAACAAAAGAAATTATTATTATTATTATTATTATTATTATTATTATTATTATTATTATTACTAGATCCCCAACAAAAAAATTATTATTATTATTATTATTATTATTATTATTTTTATTATTATTATTATTATTATTAGATCTCCCAATATTATTATTTATTATTATTATTATTATTATTATTATTATTATTATTAGAGATTCCCCAACAAAAAATTATTATTATTATTATTATTATTATTATTATTATTATTATTATTATTATTATTATTATTATTATTATTATGGTAAGGACTTGGAAGGCTCGCTTGAAGGCTTTATCCTTAGATAAAAAAATCGAACGGTGGAGTAAGGTAAAGTTAATGAGGTTGGACAGCTAAGAAGGAAACAGAAAGTAAAAGACGGACGCCTACTAAGATGTTGGGCGAATGAGTGTTGCAAAGAAATCTTTGTTGGCATCTACTTTGCGCAATTTAAGGCACACTGTAGACGAAAGCACAAATCAAAGGCAGATTCATTTCCTCTTGCTGGCACCATTGCTAAAGCAAACAGACAGACAAAAAGACGGAACAGGAAAAAAAAAATTAATGAAGAGCCTGTTTGCAAAACAGTCTCTTGTCATCACTGTGAAATGCAAACCTTTTGTTCCACTCCTAAGAAAAACAAATAACAAACAAACAAACACATACAAATGCATTTTCATGTAAACACACAAACACAAAGACAACAAAGAAAATACTTTCAAATTCTCTCTCTCTCTCTCTCTCTCTCTCTCTCTCTCTCTCTCTCTCTCATACAAATGCATTTTCATTTAAACACAAACACAAAGACGACAAAGAAAAACCTTCAAATTCTCTCTCTCTCTCTCTCTCTCTCTCTCTCTCTCTCTCTCTCTCTCTCTCTCTCTCTCTCTCTCTCTCTCCTTGAACCACTGACAAAGCGCCGCTTGGTATTTTTTCCGTCTGTTATGACTTCTATTTAAACTCTGAATTATTTTGTTTCTTGGAATCTTCCCTTTGGTGATCATGAACCGTTTGTACAAAAGTAATGGTCGTTTTTCTTCGCGCTCCATATCATTACCATGGGAAGAGCGCTCATTACTCCCTTGTGTTTAATGGCTGGAATTTAGCTGTAGAAAATAATGAATAGGGTTGTCACAATGGAGGAAGATGACTTCTGCTGGCCTTCGTTTCTTTTTTTTTTTTAGATGTTGGCGCTTTTCTGATAGCTAATGGAGTTTATTGTTTTCATATAAGAATACGTGAAGGTTATAGTTTCAACAAAGTTTGAAAAATGGTTATGATAAAGAAGAGAGTGTTAGTTTTTTAAATTGGTCTATTTTCCCAAAAAGTAAAGTAATTTTTCTCTACCACTCTCTCTCTCTCTCTCTCTCTCTCTCTCTCTGACTCTAGTTTTATTTTTCTTTTTGATCCAGTAAGGGCGTTTGACAGAACAGGAAATCACAGTAAAAACATAGGCTGCGAAAATCAACTTTAACCCCCCATGAAAATCTTTTCGCCAATTGCAGACTGGGAGAGATCCTATTTTGCGATATAATCTGTCAGTCTGTCATCTAACCGTATAAAAAAACATGGCTTCTAAATTTAATATCAGAGGACCCTGAGCAAGTACAAGGTATATCCATACCCAAACTTTACCTCGAAATGTTGCTATAGATCAACGCAAGAGGGAAATTTCTTTTATGACCTGTCTTCAAAATAGGCACAGCCACATTCATACTTTAACAGTTATATCGTGGATGAACACCCTGTGCAGTCAAACTTCCACAACAGGGGATTCAGCAACGCGTCGAACCCACTTCCTTAACTGCGACTTCAGCCCTATATTCCACACGCTGTTGTGTTTCCAGAGTATTAAGATCCTTCCTTTCCAATACCTGTTTCATCTCACCCGTCTACCCATTTCTAGGTCTCCGATTTTCGTTTCCTACTGACACTAATACTTCTGGATTATACTCTCGTTCCACCATCATAACACTGGTCATTCGTTCCACGTGACTGAGCCATCTCAAAATACTTCGATCTATGCTTTTTTTTCAAATACCTTAACTTTTTCATCGTTGCTACATATCCACAAATCTTTCGCCCTTCAGTTTTCCTCACACCACGGTAACATTTGGTTTCTTCGCCCTTAATTTTATCTCATCACCTTGAAGTTCATCTGTCATTCGCTATCATCACGAACAACTCAGTCCATAAAAAGAATTATATCCATATATATGTGTGTGTGTCTTTTGTGTACATGAACATTCTTTATGAATTATGTTTGCTATAATATAATTTTTTTCTGGCCTAGCTTAACATCGACTTGCATCTTATTTAATAGTGAAATTCCCTGGCAATGTCTTCTCCCTCTTCAGCACCAGCAGGGATTAGTCTAACACGCTGACGACCAAAACAGCAGTTTATATATTTATTGGAATATGACCTTTTCTCAGCAAGTAGGACGTGTCACGTTGTCCTGGGGAATTGAGTGATGGTTTCCAGGCAGACATAAACGTGATAGAAGCTATGTGTCGTTTTGGTTCTCTTGGTAAATTATTCCTGCGTGACCTGTGGTTCTTGATGTGTCGGTCGCTTGTGTTCATGCTGGGTGAAATACTTAAACATTGCATCCTGAGATCAAGGATAGTTTAGCCGCCTCTTTATGAGAGCTCTGGTTAGGCCGACGTTGTTTTGTAAGAGGTGAACAGACTTCTCCTTTGCAGTGATTGATTATGTAGGGAACACCATTGCTCATGTTGTCTCGTAGTCAGGGCTTTGTTTTTTTCTTTATAAGTGTTTTTTTTTTTTTTACTGATGGTAAATGGTGAGGTTCACTCTTCATTCACCACAACCTTAAATGACACTTTCTACAACATATAGCCATCAAGATTTTTTAATCATTATTACCAGCCATAATAACAGTGTACTAATTTGTTTTTGTAATTGTATCTGCGCGCGCACTTTGCTGTTAATCAGATCATTGCGCGAATATTACAATAGACCTAAAATCTAGGTACACATTTCACTGTGAAGGAAAACTTCAGATAACCTTCTCTCTGGTGTCTCTCCATTCCTCTCTCCCACGCGCACGCGCGCACACACTTATGAATGTTCGACATCATATATATGTTACAGTCAACATGCGTAATCAGTCATTACGCGTAATGACTGGAATTTCAGACATCACGCGTAATGCACTTAGGGACATTTGATCCCCCCAGGAGCTAGTACTAAACACGGCGAAATACATTTGACCCCAGGGACTAGTACTAAACCCGGCGAAACCGTGTAGGTGACTCACTGTTTCGCCGTGTTTAATACTAGCTCCTGGGGGATCAAATGTCTAAGTGCATTACGCGTGATGACTATTTCAGTCATTACGCGTAATGACTGATTACGTGTTGACTATAACCTACATAGCACTTCATATAATGCTGGTGATAATTTTAGTCTTTGCTGTAGGCAGATTGGATACGATAAAGCTTGTTGTCCTAAGTACGGAAACGTTATCGGCATATTGAACATATTTTTTGCAGCGTCGTATAATGTCTCAACAATTTCGCTGAAATGTATTTCGTTTCTTACATAAAGTGTTCTCGTATGATTGGACCGTACTAGCGTATTGTTGACAGTCTCGAACTCTAATATCAATAAAGTTCGTCCTCTTCATCCTGGATTTATGAGGAATCCCGGAGTTCGATGGCACCTTCCGTTTCCAAGATTTGGAAAGTATTACCCCTCCGATACAAATGGGATCTCAGTGGTAGAGATCGTTGGTAAGAAAGATATCAGCAATTTCAGGGAGGCGCGAGGCCTCTAGAATTGCTATTCGTTATAATATTCAAACGCCTTTTAACGTTAGGATCTCGCTAGGCTTACCATTATTTTGTAATTGTTACCTCCCTCCCAATCCCTACCCCTTCTCTTTCTCTCTTTTTTTATTTTTCTTAATCAAGCTCATAGTGCAAGGGGGCGTGGAGGGGAAGGAACTCTTAGATCGTAATAAGGTTGAACCACTGCTCTAGATCGAATAGATTATTCATCTTTAAAACGAATGAAAGTGAAAATGGATGCCATACATCTCTTCCGTTCGTTCCAACTCATTCTTTTCCATTCGTCATTTTTTTTTATGTGGTTATTTTGTTTTTCTTTTGGCTTATCTCACGGGAGACTTCATTCACTAATTGTTATCCAACTGGAAAACTTTTACAGCGTTTGCGTATTCAAGTAAACGCATAACTTCTGTAAGTTAATACGTTCGTATGTGTTAGTCTTGATGGTTTAATAATTGCTCTCAAATGGAGTTTTGTATGGTTTGAATTATTCATATATATATATATATATATATATATATATATATATATATATATATATTTATATATATATATTTATTTTATATTATATATATATACATCACATGTGTGTGTGTCTTTTGGTGTACATGAATATTCTTTATGAATTATGTTTGCATAATATTACCTAACTTACGGTGGATTCTGTACTTATTTCAGGAATTCCAACAACAAAGTAGCACAGATAGCAATAGGCCTGATAGCGGAAGAGCAGCATTGGTTGGAGAAGGGAAAAGTCTGTGATCAAGAGTTTCTATTAACCAAATGAGTAGAAATATTTGATACAAAAGTACCACAGAAACCTCATGGTGGAAATTATTATACAATGTAAATAATGAAAAATTATTATAAGCTTTTATGATTATGGTGAAGCGTGCGTTGGGATATGACGTACTTGCCCCCCCCCATACACACACATACGCACATACACACACACACGCGCGCATACACACACACAACCTGGTCACTCAGTGTCCCGTTATTGTCACTCTACCGAACAAAGCCACTTGTAATTTCATCCGTCAACCGACGCCTACTATTCATTATACAGTATAACCTTGATACCTGTGTGTCATCCTCAACAGTCAGTCTCTTCCTCAAAAGCATTTCCTTTCACTCTTTTCAAATAACCTCACTGAAAGGCAACATTCCAATGCATTTTATTCTAATGTCCAGTGTGCCCATTAACCTTTCTCTTAAACTTCCTTCTGGTAACATTTTTATTTTTTTATTTTTTTGTATCCCTGAAGAACTGAATTGTCCTTTTCCTCTTTGCTCTCGAATAATATTGTCTTGGCTTCCTCAACCTGATCTTCGCTGCTGATGCAGATGTCTTTTATTTCCTCCCACTTCTGCCTCGCCCATTACTAAACTTATTTCATGATATATATATATATATATATATATATATATAAATATATGTAAATATATATATATATATATATATATATATATATATATATATATATATATATATATATATATATGGATTTACATATGCGTGTGAGAGAGATTGTGTGCTTTCGTGTTTGTGCGTGTGTAATCTTAATTACGTAAAATTACTTCAATCAGAATTTAGAGAATTATCCTGCTTCTTTCTCCCAATAAACTCGTCCTAAAACTGAAGACCTGTCATTATTGTAGTCCAAAATAGCTTACGATCCCCTTTCTTCTCTCATTTCTGTTTCCATGTTAATTTTGACAACTGCTAATGATCGTCGTGCTGGATATTTTCCCTTTAACCTTTTTCCAACCATTTGTTGATCCTTTAGAAGTAAATTACTGATGCGTTTTCCCTTCAATATTGGGAGATTTTTCGTGTGTTGCGTCAAAGCTTCATTGAATAATTAATTGACCAAAATCTCTGTCAGATTGGTTTAATTCACTTGATTAATTCACATTCACTTGCTCACTCATTTCGTCAACTTCGCGGGTCTTATTGTCACCCATTTTTCATTTCAAAAGACTCTGAGGTTTTAGTTACTGATTGATTGATTGATTATGAAATTTAGGTCTTGAAGAGCAAGCGCCGGAACCCATCATGATTATTCAGCGCCGTAATGAAGGTGAAATATATAAATTAATGATATGATCATTAATTAATAGGTTATTGTCCTTGTGCAATCATTTTTGTGATGGGGTTGCCAGCCCATACTCATGACCACTAGGTATCCGTTTCGTAGGCGGTCACCATCCATCTACTGATCATACGATATGTTGATTAACTTGATACAAAGACATTTTAATAATTTGTACCCATCCACCTAAATCAACTTTTACTTACCCGGTTACGTAATTTTGTTCGTAATATTGTAATTGGTCAGTACTTGTTTTTATATCAATATTCAAAAAGGTCATAAGAAAACTCGACTTTTTATACCTGGCCTTTCCAAACTCTGTTGCAATTTCTGAGAATAATTAAGGTTAAGGTTTTTTTTTTCATGAAAAATATTCTCTTTTTCCCTTTCGTCATTTTCATTTTACCGTTATTTTCTGCTCTCTTCTGGATATTGGATGAACTATTTTTTTTTTCTTTTGGCAATCCATTTTTGATTCCTCATCTTTATTCCTGATAATTTACTTTTTCATTCTTTGTTTTTATTCATTTCCTTAATCAGTGGATATTTTCCTGCCTACAGGAGATTAGCAATTCCATCGAGTACATAATTGAGCTTCAGTTAATCACACACGGAACTGCAAATGAAACAAAGCTCTTCTCTCTCTCTCTCTCTCTCTCTCTCTCTCTCTCTCTCTCTCTCTCTCTCTCTCTCTCTCTCTCTCTCTCTCTCTCTTAAAATGAAATCTTTTCGAGCTTACGCCAGCACTATACGATATGTTTGTTATGTCAGTAGACGTAACAAACAACTCTCGTTGTAATCCAGCGCTCGTTAAGCCCCGCCATATCTCGCTGGAGCTTTGGCTGAGCAATGTGGGCAGTCAACTGATGTGCTTGAAATGACTCGAACGCCCTGCTGTGTGTGGGAAGGGAGGAAATGTTGCATTCTTTTTTCAATCCTCACAGGAGAGGTTCCTCAAAACAAGACGAAAACATTTCTATGAAGTGAAACCTCGTAAATATTTCAAGCACAATTATTATTATTATTATTATTATTATTATTATTATTATTATTATTATTATTATTATTATTATTATTAAGAGATTCACAATATCGTGAAAAACAATTTTGTGTAATAAAAATCACAATTATATAGTAATATATTTATTATATAATTGTGAGTTATTATTAATTTTAATTTTATTATTATTATTATTATTATTATTATTATTATGGAAAAATTATTATTATTATTACTGAAGTTACAAACCGGAAAAAATACCGAGCGGCGTTTTGTCAGGGAATTTAGGAGAGAGAGAGAGAGAGAGAGAGAGAGAGAGAATTTAAAATATTTTTGTCGTCTTTGGGTATGGAGTTCGTTTGTTTTAATGATAACGCATTTGTCTGTGTTTGTTTGTTGTTTGATTTTACTAAGGGATGTCAAGAGACTTCTTTGAAACAGGCTCTTCATTAGTAGAGATTTCCGTTCATATTTCTTCTCTATTTTGTCTGCTTGTTTGTCTCTTTGTTCAAGCATTGGTGCCTGCAAGAGGACAAGAATCTGCTTAACAGAAAGTAGTTTTTTCTACTTAAAGTCTTATGTCTGCATTCATTCTTATTTGCCGTGAATAGGAGTCATCGCTTCATGCTGACCTCAAAATGTGATCATTGTTAAGATATCTTGATTCTGCCTTTGTCTACAGAGTGCCGTACAATAAGCAAAGTTGATGTTATTAAAGGTCCTTAATAATGATACTTCTTCCTACTGCTTAGAAACTTCCGCCTGCTCCTTAGTCTTATTATTATATTCTTCTTCTTCTTCTCCTTCTTCTTCTTCTTCTTCTTCTTCTTCTTCTTCTTCTTCTTCTTCTTCTTCGTTTAACGTGCTTTTTCCCATTTTTCATATGGGGTAAGCACGATGCCTTCTATTGAAGGACTTTGATTTGGCGTTGGGGTAGGCCGTATTATATAAGTCCCTCAAAAAGACTGCCTGAAGAATTTATCCGAACATAAGAAGCGAGCATTGGAGAAAGGTGAAGCTAAAGAAGTTGGACAGCCAAGAGGTAAAAGACTAAGGAGAACAGACGGAAGTTACTAACCAGTAGTGCGAAGTATCATTGCAAAGGATCTTTAATAACTTCAACTATGCTTATTGTATGGCGTTCTGTAGACGAAAGCAGAATCAGGATACCATAACAATTATCATATTTTGAGGTCATCATGAAGCGATGACTCCTATTCGCTGCAAATCAGAATGAAGACACAAGACTGGAAGTAGAAAAAATTACTTTCGGTAAAGCAGTTTCTTGTCCTCTTGCAGGCACCAATGCTCAAACAAAGAGACAGGCAAACAGACTAAACAGAAAAGAAATGTAGGCAAAATCTCTACTAATGAAGAGCCTGTTTACAAAAAAAAACTCTCTTGACATAAAAGTAACACACAATCCCTCGTGTTTCAATCCTCAGAAAATCAGCTAGCAAAAAACACAAAAAAAAATACATTATTATTAAAACAAACGAACTCCATACCCAGAGACAACAAAGAGAATATTTTAAATTCTCTCTCTCTCTCTCTCTCTCTCTCTCTCTCTCTCTCTCTCTCTCTCTCTCTCTCTCTCTCTCTCTCTCTCTCTCTCTCTCTCTCTATTTAAACCCTGACAAAATGCTGCTTGGTATTCTTTTCCGGTTTGTAACTTTAATTAAATTCTGAATCATGTCGTTTCTTGGAAATCTTCCTTTGGTGATAAGTTATAAAAGTTTTTCATTTGGCTCCATATCATTACCATGGGAAGAGCGCTCAATACTCCCTTGTGTTCAATGGCTGGCACATTCCTTTTGACTATCCTACGTGGCTGTAAAAAATACTGAAATGGTATATTGCAATGTAGGGAAATGACAGGTTTTACTTCGTTTTTAAAATTTGATGTTCACATTTGTATGATATCCGAAATGTCAAACAGTTGATTATAGCAGTTCTTTTTAACATAACACCAGAATTCTTGATGGGTTTTGTTTTAACAATTGCAGTATGGTCATGATTAAGAAGAGAGTGTAACTTTTTTTGTGATTATTAATTTTTTGTTTATAAACCATAAAGTACAGGTACTTTCTCCCTCCCCCTATTTCCTCTCTCTCTCGTATTTTTAACTCCACTGAGGTCTTATAGCAGAACTATAACTCACAGTAAGGACACATGCTGAGAAAGTAATTGTGAAAAATCCTTCTCACCAGTTATAGCTTGAAAGACATTTTATTTTGAGAGTTATTCTGACAATCTGTCGTTTACATATATAAGCATTGCTTCCAAATATCTAAGTGAGTATTCTGAGTAATTACTGGGTATAGGCTATCCACAAACTGAACTTTACCTTAAAATATCGTCGTCGATAAACCCAAGTGGGACATTCCTTTCCTCTAAGATCTGTCTTCAGAATAAAAAGTAGTCTCTGCCATATTCATGCTGTAACTGCTAAGTCGTGGGTGAGCATCCTGTGCAGTCCAACTTACACATCTTCAGTTGCTCCATAATTGACGCGCTAAGTTTGACAGAACGCATCGAGAGCTGTTAATCAGCTCAGTGGTCTGGTTAAACTAAAGTATACTTAACTTTGAACCCACTACATGAACTGCGACCTTCATCCCTCTCTTCCACAAGCTCTCGAGTTTCCAGGGTATTGTGGCCTTCCTCTATTTCACTTCATCTATCTGTACTTCAAAAGTTTACATCTCCTTCCCCTATTATTTCTGAATTACAGCTCTTTTCATCAACCTAAAAATTGGCCATTCTTTCCACAAAACTGAACCGTCTCAAAATACTCTAATCCATCCTTTCATCACTGCTATATACCCACACATCTCTCGCCCTTTCAGTTTTCCTCACACCGTCATTGCTACGCAAACAGTTGGTT
This sequence comes from Macrobrachium rosenbergii, assembly GCF_040412425.1. Classification (NCBI taxonomy): domain Eukaryota; kingdom Metazoa; phylum Arthropoda; class Malacostraca; order Decapoda; family Palaemonidae; genus Macrobrachium; species Macrobrachium rosenbergii. The sequence continues at coordinate 85,590,604 of NC_089743.1, read as the reverse complement.
TCATAATCCCTAAATAATTTCATCTCTCACTCGCTCTCATCAACAGGTTTCATAATCCCTAAATAATTTCATCTCTCACTCGCTCTCATCAACAACAACTCAGTCCATTAACAAAGAATTAGGTGAACATTACCTTGAAATGTGAATTTTCCTGACCTTAGGTTATAGTCATATTGTTTCGTATTAACAATGAAATTGCCTGGCTTTGTCTCCTCTCTTCAGCAACACGGGGATTAGGCTAGTTCTTACGGGCTGCTCTATGAGCAAGAGACCGTGCTGGCGCAAGGCCAGCTTAATCAATAACAACAGGCTAAATACACGGAGAACCGAAATAGCTGTTTGTATCTTTAATGGAATGTGGCCTTTTTCCCAGCAGGTAGACGGTGTCACGTCCTCGCCAATTGAGTGATGGTTTCCAGGTTGACATAAACATCACATACGCTCTAAGTTGTTTGCGTAGCCATTCTCTTACTGTATTATTCCTGCATTATCTGTGATTCTTGACGTGGCCGTCTCTTGTTTTCATCTTGGGTGAAATGGTTCAACATTGCACCCTGAGATCAAGGATAGTGTAGCAGCCTTTATATGAAAGCTCTGGTTAGGCCGATGTAGTTTTGTCAGAGAGGTATATTGC
>NC_089743.1:85572470-85587470 GCF_040412425.1 Macrobrachium rosenbergii | reverse complement strand
TAAATGGTGCAGTCACCACAATATTAACTGAGTAAATGAGACAGTCATTACAGTAATACCTGGATAAAAGGGACAGTCAGTACAGTAATACCTGGATGAATGGGACAACCAACACAGTCATACCTGGATAAAATGGACAGTCACCACAGTAATATCTGGATAAATGGGACAGTCAGTTCAGTAATATATGGATAAAATGGATAGTCAGCACAGTAATTTCTGGATAAAAGGTACAGCCAGCAAAAAGATTCGCAGGAAAAATTTTCTGAGTCCTTTAGAGTTTTCCCGGGCAGTGGCGGGTTGGTTAGCTAGTGTGTATATATATATATATATATATATATATATATATATATATATATAATTCGTATTCAGTGACATCGCGAGTTGGGAGTATTTTCGTATATTCAGTGATCTACCAGGTGGTGTGATCATTACGTTAGCAATTACCTTTCAGCTTTCGTTCATTGGCATTTTGAAAACTGAGATTTATCATTTTTGTGAACGTTAACCTCCCCCGAAGCAGTGCCTCGGGGCGTGATTGAGATGTGATGAGAAGTCAATATGACATGTGACAAGGCATTTTGGGTACTGGGTATCTTCCGATATGTCGTCACGGATCTTTCCCAGGCGAAGTGTAAACGTGCCCGGAAGTAAGTGCGTTCATGACTTGGTCATGATGAGTTTTGCTGGAGAGAAAATATGTGAAGAGTGGATATTGGTTCTTGAGCTGTTGTAGCGCTCAATTTGAGCAGTGCATCTGATTTTCTTTGGAGATGGGTCCTCCAGTTTGCTGAAATGAGTAAGAGGTGAGTATGTTTCCTTTGCTACCCTGATTTAGCGTTTTGTACTCATTTATTTTCATGTAGTTCCTTTCATTCTAGTTTAGTCATGTGTTCAATTAACTCTGTGGTTATTGTGTGATGTTCTTCCTTCATAGGTGACAGGTCTGTGAACTCATGTCAAGGCGCAGTGCCTGGGTTGAAGGGCAGCAGAGAATGGGTGGTGATCATGTTGACTTGAGACTCATTTTAAAAGTTTTGACTTGACTTGTTCAGTGGTGATATGGTGTGGAAAGATTTGGACTCACGATTTTAGTTTAGTCCATGTTGGAATTGTGTGAAGTCCATTTCTATGTTCAGGTTTGGTTACTGGAAGTCAGTGTGACTCCTTTTTCTTTACTAGCTGTAGCTGATAGGTAAGATGGGTGAAAGAAGAGTGAGGGCAGTTAGCTAGCTAACCATGGTAGGGAATAGTTTAGAAAGTGAAATATTAGTAAGAGTAATGTCAAGTGTGGTTTATCCACAATTTTTATTTAAACCAAGATTACAATTTTTCTAATAACATAATACAATGATAATTTTACATTATAACAACATGATAATTGTTACATATTGCATATTTTAATTTTATTTCTCATTGATATAATCATATTTCAAAGCATAAAATAAAATAAAAAAAAAATAAATTTCCAATTTCCTCATTTAACCTTGATGTTAATTATCATAATGATTTTATGATGCCTACATGTTAAATTCTAAAAATTACTTTTCACAAGGCATTTCTTAATAGTATAATGTTCAATTCATCACGATCAATATATGAAATCTCCTCCTGTCATGTTATATGTGTTGTTTGGGTGGCCTCTCTTCTGCTACGGATTCTTGTTAATTCACTGTCGTGTGTGTTGACTCCTTCATTTAACCAGTTGGTGCATTGTTAAGTTTTCAAAATAAAGTCTATCTTCGTAACTCGAGATTAATTCAGTGGCCTTTAGTTGTTTATGAGAGGGAGAGAGAGAGAGAGAGAGAGAGAGAGAGAGAGAGAGAGAGAGAGAGAGAGGAAGAATATGACGCCCAGTTTGGAGAGAGAGAGAGAGAGAAGTGCTTCGCTCGGCTTGGAGTATTTGGTGGCTAATGCTACCAATGTTTTCCTGGTGTCCTCGAAAGTTGAAACATACCGCCCTCTCCGAGGGAAAAAAGTTAAGTATACCTTAGTTTTACCAGACCACTGAGCTGATTAACAGCTCTCCTAGGCTGGCCCGAAGGGATTAGACTTATTTACGTGGCTAAGAACCAGTTGTTACTTAGCAACGGGACCTACACAGCTTATTGTGGAATCCGAACCATTATAGCGAGAAAATGAATTTTCTATCACCAGAAAGGAATTCCTCCTAACTCTTTCATCAAGCCAGTTGGGGAATTGAACTCCAGCCCATCGAGTGACAGTCTGAAACTCAACCGACCAGCCAACAAAGGGCTTAGGAGGTTATATATATATATATATATATATATATATATATATATATATATATATATATATATATATATATATATATATATAAAATATACATATATAAATATACAGTATATATATGTATATATATACTATATATATATATATATATATATATATATATATATATATATATATATATATTTATATATATACTGGCAATGTGTGTGTGTTTGTATATGTGTGTGTGTGTTTTGTGTGCATGTCTTTGGTATTCTTTAACAAGGATGAACATGAAAGCGTTGTCTTTTAGAGTTATTTTTGTATAAAATCACTTAATTCACAGTGGATGCTGTCTATGTTTTTGGAATTCGAACGCCAAAGTAGCGTAGACAACAATAGGACTGATAGAGGAATAGCATCATTGGTTCGGAGAATGAAAAACATTTATGATAAACTGTTTCTATAAATTATCTATGCGAAAAATTGTTAGACACAGAAACTACAGAAACCTCATAATAGAATTGATGATAGTCGGAAGGATATAAAGATGTATGATGTATAATACATAATGTAAATAAAAGTAATTCCTTCGGTATTTATGAAGCAAGTGAAGCGCGCTTCAGGATATGGCGATGGGATAACGACTGGTTTGCAGTTAAATTGTGTTTGAAAACTTTCTATATCAAGTTTCGTAGTTGTTAAATATAGTTATGGATAGACTGATAGGGTAGTTAAAGCCAAGGACATGGAGTTTAGCTATTAAGTTACGAGGTACTACAGGTGGTCGAAACGATCGTTCCGCACTGACATTTCTTTAGAACCCGTCCTTCCCCTTGACGTACTTGCCACACACACACACACACCCTGGTGACTCAGTGTCCCGTTATTATCACATTTAGCAATTCATTTCTCGGTGTAATGTGGTTCGGATTCCACAATAAGCTGTAGGTCCGGTGCGAGGTAACCAGTTGGTTCTTAGCCACGTAAGTCTAATCCTTCGGGCCAGCCCTAGGAGAGCTGTTAATCAGTTCAGTGGTCTGGTTAAACTAAGGTATATTTACTTATTATCACATTACCGAACTATTTCAATTGTCATTTCATCTGTCAATCGCCGCCTCCTATTTATTGCATAACCTTGATACCTGTCTGTCATCCTCAATGCAGTATAACCTTGATACCTGTCTGTCATCCTCACGTGCAAATAACCTTGATACCTGTCTGTCATCCCTCAATGCAGTATAACCTTGATACCTGTCTGTCATCCTCAATGCAGTATAACCTTGATACCTGTCTGCCATCCTCAATGCAGTATAACCTTGATATATCTGGTCATACTCAATGCACTATAACCTTGATACCTGTCTGTCATCCTCAATGCAGTATAACCTTTGATACCTGTCTGTCATCCTCAATGCAGCATAACCTTGATACCTGTCTGTCATCCTCAATGCAGTATAACCTTGATGCCTGTCTGTCATCCTCAATGCAGTATAACCTTGATACCTGTCTGTCATCCTCAATGCAGTATAACCTTGATACCTGTCTGTCATCCTCAATGCAGTATAACCTTGATACCTGTCTTGTCATCCTCAATGCAGTATAACCTTGATACCTGTCTGCCATCCTCAATGCAGTATAACCTTGATACCTGTCTGCCATCCTCAATGCAGTATAACCTTGATACCTGTCTGTCATCCTCAATGCAGCATAACCTTGATACCTGTCTGCCATCCTCAATGCAGTATAACCTTGATACCTGTCTGTCATCCTCAACAGTCTCTTCCTCGAACATTTCCAGCCGACACCAACCCCTTTCAATCTTTTCAAAACATCTCATTGAAAGGTGATATATATTCCATTTGCATATTTCATTCCAAGATCAATTTGTTCATTAACCTTTCCCTGTACCTTACTGCCTTCCGGTAACATTACTTTGTATTCCTGAAGATCTTGTTCAAATTCACTCATGGATTCTCTTTCTCCTTTTTGCTCTCAAATGATATTTTCTTGCCTTCTTCAACCTGATCTTCTCTGCTGTTATGCAGTTCCACTTGAAATAGTTCTTTATTTCCCCCGTCACCTCAACGTCGCCCATTACTGAACTTATTTTATGATTTTTTTTTCTTACATTGTAATATATATATATTTTGTGTGTGTATATATACACATATATATGTGTGTGTATGTGTATGCGTGTGTGTGCGAGTAGCCTTAATTACGCAACATTAATTCCTATCAGAATATAGACCGATTATCATGCTTCTTTATATCAATAAACTCATGTTAAAAACTGAACCCCGGTAATTAGTGTTGTTTAAAATAACCAGTGATCCCACTTTTTTTTGCTTTTTTGTCTGACAAGGTAATTTTGTCAACCGCTAATGATCCACATGCAAGGTATTTTTCCTTTAACTTTTTGTTCAGTCATTAGTTGATGACCTAAACTACTAATGAGTTTTTCCATTCACTATTGGGCGATTGTTCGTCTGTTGCATTAAAACTTATTTTTCATTGAGTTCATTGACTGATATTTTTTGCCTGATCGATTTAATTCATTTCACTGACTCACATTCAATCGCTCACTTATATGGCTGCTTTGCGGGCTTATTGTCACCCATTTTCCAATTAAAAGGCTCTGAAGTTCTAATGCTGGTTTTTGTGTAATGTTTTGTGATGAGGTTGCGAGTCCACACTCATAACCGTGCGTCTGTTCATGGGAGGTTATGTGCCACCTGCATATACATTTCACAGGTGGTCACCGTCCGTTTATTGATCGTACTCTGATACAGATTAATATGAAGTTCCTCATTGGACGGGTCGGTACCGTTCTCAGATAGCACTCTGCTGGCCCAGCGTTCGATGCTCCGACCGGCCAGTGACGGATTAGAAGAATTTATTTCTGGTGATAGGAATTCATTTCACGCTATAATGTGGTTCGGATTCCACAATAAGCTGTAGGTCCCTTTGCTAGGTAACCAATTGGTTCTTAGCCGCGTAGTATAAATCTAATCCTTCCAGCCAGCCCTATAGGTATACTTGACTTATTTGCACATTAATATTTCATTTATATATGCTCACTCTCCTAAATTAACTTTTACCGATCTAAGTTACTTATTTGTTTATGGTATTGTAAAGTTCAGTCCAATTATTTTGTAATATGTCTAAAATGTACACTGAAAGCTCGAGGTTTTTTCTATGGTCATAATGTTAACTTTTCCAGAATCTGCTGTACCTTCCGCGGTTTGATTAAGGTTTTGATTTTTTCTTTGCATTTGTTTTCTCTTGAGAGAATGTTCGCTTTTTTCCCTCCGTATTTATTTCCCACTTTTTATTCTTTTCTTGATTCTGGGTAAAATATTTTTTCATTTTTACAGTCTCTTTTTTTTATTCCTGATAAGTTTCTTTTTTCATTCGTAGTTTTTTTTTATTTTTCTTGATTCTGGGTAAAATATTTTTCATTTTCTCGCAGTCTTTTTTCTGTATTCCTGATGAACTTCCTTTTTTTCGTTCTTAGTTTTTTTTTCTGGATGTTGGGTAAAAACATTTTAGCTTTCCTGTAGCCCGTTTTTTTTTATTCCTGATTATTTTCTTTTTTTATTCTCTGCTTTTATTTGTTTCTTTAGTAATGGATCTTTTGTTGCCCCCACGAAGATTGCCTGTTCCGTTGTGTATACAACTGAACTGCTTCAGTTAATCAAACACGACTCTCTCTCTCTCTCTCTCTCTCTCTCTCTCTCTCTCTCTCTCTCTCTCTCTCTCTCTCTCTATTACCGTATTATCGCAAATTGTACTTAATATATCTAGTCGTTGTTATCTCTCTCTCTCTCTCTCTCTCTCTCTCTCTCTCTCTCTCTCTCTCTCTCTCTCTCTGTTACCATATTATCGCAAATTTATACTTAAATGTATCTAGCCGCCGTTATCTCTCTCTCTCTCTCTCTTTTCTATTACCATATTATCGCAAATTGTAATTAGGTATATCTAGCGTTTGTTATCTCTCTCTCTCTCTCTCCTCTCTCTCTCTCTCTCTCTCTCTCTCTCTCTCTCTCTCTCTCTCTCCCTTGTCGTATTCAGTTCTATGTTCGCATCTGTGCATCGCAAGATTAGGAATTCTTACAATTTTCCGTTAATATAATATATCAAGACGTCAATCCAGATATCTTGCCTTTATATCGTGACGTTGCTATTAAAGCTCACGAGCGGAATTTTTTGAAAAATCAGTTTGAATCATCTAATTTACTTCTTCAATAATTTTCCATCTTTACATCTGTCATTCAAACGTCCTTCCAAGTCAAGCGCTTGCATTATGTTCACTTCAGTGATGCTTGACGTTGGAATATTTTTTTTCTGTTTTCCTCAAGAATATCTTTCTTAAATGTATGTTGTTGGGAGGGGAATTGCATAAGTAAATGAACCAATTTATATCTTCTTACTTTTAAAAAGTGATCTTTTGTTTGTTCCAGTGCCAGGCGCTGATTGGAAGCTTTGGATGTTAAAATGGAAAAATTGGAATAGGTTTTTTTATTTATTTATTAATTTTTTTATATTTTTATTATTTTTTTCGGGGGGGAGGAGGAAATCCGGATGTTATCATACAAGAGTTGGTATCGTATTGCAAAATAATGAATCTGAGGCAATTGGACCTAAATATAATCTAAACTGTGTTTACAAAAATAGTTTATTCTGTAAATCTAACATATAACAGGTTGAAATAAGATAAATAGGCAAAATACTAAAAAGGAATTAATAAAGGCAATTGAATATCTTCTCAAAAACATCTTAACAGTCACCAAAATTATAACTAGTCACCATTTTAATTATGGGTCTTTTGTTACCAGTTCACTCGAGTGGCCACATCCCACATTGGCCATGTACTGTATGTGTATCTACACATGACACACATGAGTATGCATGGCGATGCATGACAGTACATGAGCACTTGCATGAAACATCCGTAGAGAGAGAAACATCTCTCATTAGAAGAAGAAATGATAAAAAAAATGACAGTCCACTAAAATATGAAGTTATTGTTTGCTTTCAACACTCGCCCCTCCATCAAGGAATTTGGTCCCAGAGAAAGTCCTTCTCACTCGACTCCTCCAAATCGAATGTATGGATTTTTTCACGAAGGCGCTCAATATTTACCCTCTACAAACCGCTCTACATATCACAAACGTACGAAGGCCTTCTCAACGACATGCCCATATCCGGATCTAAACCGGACAGAGCTTCTCGAACATTCGAGACAAAATGCTGAAGATCATTTCCGTTCCCAGGGCATCCAAGGTGACCTTCGGTCAAGCACTCTGTGCTGAGCTTCGCAGACCATAAACACTACATGTCACTTAGTGACACGAATCTATAGAAACATATATAATTTGCGATAAAAAGGAATCAGTAAATGACACTGAACGAAGGAGAGAGAGAGAGAGAGAGAGAGAGAGAGAGAGAGAGAGAGAGAGAATTTTTTCTCTATCCAATTTCGTGTGTGATTAATTGACGCAGTTCAGTTGTATACACAATGGAATTGCCAATCTCCGGGAGGTCAGAAAAGACCCGTTGCTTAAGGAAACAAGTAAAAACAAAGAATGAAAATAAATTAACAGAATTAAAAAAAAGACTAAGGAAATATAAAAACATTTTACCCAACATCGAGAAATTAATAAAAATTAAAAAATGGGGGGGGTGACATGAAAATAACGAAGTGAAAAGAAGTTAAATTTCTCTAATTAAAAAAAAACAATAAGAAGAAGCTTAATTATACCAGGAAATTACATTAAACATTGGAAGAGTTAACAGTGGTACCTTTTTACGTATCTAGTAGAATAAACGTGTTGAGAAATTATGACATTACAAAAACTGACTAATCAGATCAGTAAAACTGAAATTGAAGTAAACGAAATATCTTTTATGAACACGTTAATAATCAGAGTTTACGATCAATGAACGGATGGTGACCACCTATGAAAGGTGTATGCAGTTGGTAAATAACCCCACATGAATAATCTCAGGGTTATAGTCATGACCTCGTATCCCCATCCCAAAAACAATGAGAAGCGGAAAGCTAATGAAAAATGGGAATGAGTGAATGTGAGTAATTTAAATGAATTTAATGAAAATGGCAAAAATGTTAGTTAATGAATTCAATGAAAAATAAGCTATGACGCAATAGACGAACGATCGCTCAATAATGAATGGAAAAACTCATCAGTAATTTAGGTAGAAAGAATAAATTAATTGCTGAACAAAAGATAAAGGAAAAACGTCCTGCATGATCATTAACACTCGTTAAAATTAACATGAAACAAGAAAAAACGAAAGAGAAAAAAAGGGGATCGGCGGCTATTTTGCACAACAATAATTACCGGGGCTCAGTTTTAACGCTTGTGAGTTCCCATAGGTATAAAGAAGCAGGATTAGCTCTATGTTCTGGTTGGGAGTAATGATGCGTAATTAAGTTTACATGCACACACATTATATATATATATACACACGCACACACATTATATATATATATACACACGCACACACATATACTATATATGTATATATATATATATATATATATATATATATATATATATATATAGTATATATATATATATATATATATATGAAATATATAAAATATATATATATATATATATATATATATATATATATATATATATATCTGTATATATACATATTTAATATATAAGTATATATATATATATATATATATATATATATATATAATATATATATATATATATATATATATATATATATATATTATATATATATATTTATATATATATATATATATATATATATATATATATATATATATATATTATATATATATATATATATATATATTATATATAAATATATATTATATATATATATATATATATATATATATATATATAGATAGATCTTGTAATTTCCACAATGGTCCTGTGGATGAAGTATATAATAAGTCCTCACGTGAAAATGAAAGGAATTGGTACCAAGACTTTCAACTTTTATTCCAAAGTCATCTCCAGTACCCTGAAGATGACTTTTGAATAAAAGTTGAAAGTCTTGTACCACCTTTCATTTCACGTATTTCTTATTATATATATAGATATTAAAATCTACAAAAAAACAAAATCACAAAATAAGTTGAGTAATGGGTGAGGTAAAGGTGGCGGAGGAAACAAAAGATCACCTCAACTGGAAATGCATGGCAGCAGAGAAGATCAGGTTGAGGGAGCCATGAAAATATTATTTGGGAGCAAAATGGAAAATGATAATTCACGAGTTAATTTGATCAAGAAGAAATGTTACCGGAAGGAAGTGAGGTAGAGGAGGAGATTAATGGGCAAATTGATCTTGGAATGAAATATGCAAATTGAGAATTGCCTTTCAGTGGGGTGGTTTTAAAAGGAGTGAAAGGAGATATGTTAACTGGAAATGCTCGAGGGAGAGATTGTTGAAGATGTCAGACAGTTCTCAAGGTTATACAATGAATAGGAGGTGGGGATTGACAGATGTCATTACGAGTGAGAGAATTCGGTAGGGTGATAATTATGGGACATTGAATGACCAGTGTGTGTGTGTGTGCGTGTGTGTGTGTGTATGAGATGGAAGTACGTCAAGAGGTGGGACAGAGTTGAATGATTATTTCGACCACTATTCGTACCTTGTAACTTGGTAACTAAATTCCATGTCCTTGCGTTTAACTACTATACATATCATATTATATCACCTCATCCATAACGATATTAAGCAACTACGAAACTATATAAAAAGTTTTCAAACACAATTTCACTGTAGAGTAGTCATTATCCCATCGCCATATCCTGATGCAAGCTTCACTTTAATCATAAAAGCTTTTAATCATTTTCGTGAATTACGTTTTGCACCGAGCGTCTTCACATCCTTTACACTACATATGAAGATTTGCAACTCGAAGTTTTTTTCGGTACATTGTGTAGCATATTTTTTTACAATGATGGTTTATGGAAAATCTTCATCCACAGACGTTTTTCATTCTCCAAACCAATGCTGCTCTTCACGCATCAATCCTAAAGTTGTGTGTGTTACATTGCCCTCCGAATTCGTAAAATATGGAAAGCATCCATGCCAATGTGTGTGTGTATGGAACGCCAAAAAGAAAAAAAATGAAAACGTTTGTAAACAATTGTTACAGTCAACTCTGTCACGTTCATCCTTATCAAGAAACCCCAAAGACACGCTTGTAACGCATCATACACATAATACACAAACAAACACACACATATATATACTGTATATAATATATATATATATATATATATATATATATATATATATAATTATAATTATAATTACTTTTGTATTTATTAATTTATCACACATTACAGGTGAAAAATAAGAGATGGGGTGTAGGTCCTGACCGGTTTCGACTTTATTTAAGCCATTGACAGGCTTGAAATAAAGAATCAAACCGGTCAACCACACTTGTCTCTTATTTTTCACCTGTGGTAATGTGGTGATATATGTGTGTGTTATATATAATATATATATATATATAGTATATATATATATATATATATATATATATATATATATATGTGTGTGTGTGTGTGTGTGTGTGTGTGTGTGTGTCGAACGCAAAAAGAAAATTAAAAACGTTTGAAAATCCTGTTCGGCGGGCTTTATTGCTACTAAGCCATCTTCAGAGGACCAATACAAATTGGTAGAAATTTAGAATATATTTATTTAAAAACCATTTCATACGAACACACCAACAGTTGGAAGCAAACTATTTGCACCTGATAGGCGTCTGCAGTCGGAGTTTAACTTTAAGGAAGGCACTTGAAAGGCGAGACTAAAGGGAAACAGGGGTCCCGGAGGATTTGTAAAATTCCACCTGTCGCTAATGAGGGTAGCAGTCAGCCCACAAACACCTGTCAGGTCCAGATGGCTGGTTTCCAGCTGTTTGTGCCACTCTTATGCACTATCCAGCTAGCGTATGTGTCAGGAATGTCTGCCACTTCGTATCAGTCCTCCGAAAATGGCTTAGGTAAAAGCCGACACTGGTCAGAGTTTACAAACGTTTTCATTTTTTCTTTTGGCGTTCGATACACACACAAACAAATGTATATATATATATATATATATATATATATATATATATATATATATATATATATATATATATATATATATATATATATATATATATATATATTCATGAAGTTACAAGTATCGCTTAATATCAATTCATGCTTTTAACTGAGGAATATCTTCGATGGGGGAATTATCACCGAGGGGGAATTTTAAAGTGATAAATGGATCGGTACCTCCGGGGATCGAGGTCCGGCGGCACCGATCCATTTATCACTTAAAAAACTCTTCGGTGACAATTCCCATCGATATTCCCGAAGTGGTGGATGTTAAGCGACATTTGTAGCTTCATGAGTGTATAAATCACTTGTGTGATAAAAATTTCATATGTCTATATACAGTATATATATATATATATATATATATATATATATATATATATATATATATATATATATATATATACACACAGTATATATACTGTATATATATGTATATCATATATATATGTATATATTTTTATAAATACGACACAAGTTTCTATGAACAGTCATCGGTGCCTTCCACGCAGACTATTACGAAAAGATTTACTATTACACTTGAATCCGCAAACGCTGTCAATGTTCCCAACTGGCTAAAAATTAGTGACAAAAATTCTCCCTTGAAAGAAGCCAATAAAACCACCAAAAACTCCAGGTAAAAGCTAAAGGAAGAAGTGAGAAATGAGATGGGAGGAATGAAAGAGAAGTATAACATCCATTTCCACTACTATTCCTTTTCAGAGGTGAATAATTTATCGGATTTAGAGTTCTTACTCGCCTGAACGAGTAATGCCTTCTACCACTCGAAATCCCAACCGCGTTTTCATCAGGAGGGGAAATTATTCCCAAAACTTTTTTATTCGTCGGAGGTTCTCCTTGGAAACGGAAGGTGCCATCGAAAACCGCGATTTCTCATAAAACCTGAATGGAATGGACAAGCGTTATTGATATTAGAGTTCTTCGGGACTGTAACAATTCGTACAGATATAGTTCGATCGTATGATTAAATTTATTGTGGGAAAACAAACGCGTTTTAGTGAAATGGTTGGAATGTTAATAAACAAAGATTGAAAACATTGCTTAATTTGCCGATACTCTTAACGTAGCTAAAACTATCATATCCAGTCTTCTTATAAAACAGACTAAACAGTCTGTAATTAAATTAACATGTTATGTATATAAGGGAATTATACATAGACTTAACATTTGTATGCCTGGCTGTGTAAGAGGAAAGAGGACTAGAGAGATAACAAATAAGACTATTTCAAGTTTTCCTTCACGGTGAAATGCATTGTGTAGATTTCCAAGCTATTCTGATTAACAGTATAATTACAGCATGTGGGCGATACACATCTAAAAACCAATTAGTGAAATGTTATTGTTGCTGTTAATATTTAAACAAATATTTTGTGATAAGCTGCAGATCTGAAAAATTCATATTTGAAGGCCTTGTTCACTTAATTCTTTTTTATTTATTTTATGGACTAGGTTGTAAATGATGAGAGTGAATGAGAAGAAATTAAGGCTTTTGAGGCGAACTGTTGAGTAATGGAGTTGTGAGTAGAATTTACAGGGCGGGACATATGTGGTTACGTAGCAGTAGTAAAAGGTTAGGGTATTTTTAGGATGGCTCTGAGTAATTTTAGGTAGTCCATAGTCAAGTGGAAAGGATGGCCAGTGTTACGTTGGCGAAAAGAGTATAGTTATGTTTCTGAAAAGAGTATAATTCAGAAATGATAGGAGAAGGAGGAGACGAAGATCTAGACAGGTATAGACAAGTGAGATAGATGAAACAGGCATTAAAGGACCTAATACTTTGAAAACCAAGAGCGCGCAGAATGTGGGGCTTGAAGGTCGCTGTTTATGTAGTGGGTTCGACACGTCGCCAATGAAGTTATTGTGTGAAGTATGAAGTAACTAATGATCAGGGAGTTTGACTTCACAGGGCGTTCATCCGCGATATTTGTAACTGTTAAACTATAAGAGTATGAAGACATTCATAAAGGCAAGAAGTTTCCTAGTTGGGCTTATCTGTAACAATGCTAGAAGGTACAGCTTGGTATGGATATACCTTGTACTTATTGATAGTTTTCTGCAAGCTATTTAGAAGATATATTTTTCTACAGCATACCTTGCTCTTGTTTAGAGTTATCTGCAAGCTCTGTAGAAGCTATTTTTTTATGCTTGGATAATAGACTGACGGAATGATGCGCAAAATGTGATCTCACTCAAACAGTAAATAATGAAAAGGTTTTTCCAAGAGATTAAAATTAACTTCTTAGCCTGTTTCTTTACTGGAGTTTCCCGGTTCTGTGATACGACCTTAGTGGAGTTAAAAGCATGCGAGAGAGAGAGAGAGAGAGAGAGAGAGAGAGAGAGAGAGAGAGAGAGAGAGAGAGAGAGAGAGAGAGAGAGAGAAGAGATTTTACAGTTTAAAAAAATTTAATCCCATCCTGACAAAAACCCCGTGAGCATAATTCGTACACTTGCTAAAGCAAAGAATTATTCAGTTATTCAAATAATAAGCTGTCTAGCTGTTTGATATATAAGCTATCAGATAAACGCGAAAATCCAAGATTACCTTCTTCTATTGTAATATTCCTATTTAGTATTTTCTACAGCCAAGTAGGGTACAGTCAAAAGCTATATGCCAGCCATTAAACACAAATGAGTAAAGAGCTCTGGTCCAATGGGTAATCATATAGAACGTCATGAAAAAGACGAATACAGTTGTACGACTTCATCAAAATCGCCAAAGGAAGACTCCCAAGAAATAAAATGAGAGTTGAATAGATGTTGCCAACCGGAAAAGTTGCCATGTGGCGTTTCGTCAGAGAGAGAGAGAGAGAGAGAGAGAGAGAGAGAGAGAGAGAGAGAGGAGAGAATCTCTGTTGACGTTGGGTAAGTAGTTCGTGTGTTTTAATGATAATACATTCTCTGTGTTTGTTTGTTTGCTCTTAGAAAGAAACGAAAAGGATTTTAGGTCACTGCGATGTCAGGGAGACTGTTATACACCCAGACTTCATTAATAGAGATTTCCGTTTTTCACTTCTTTTTCTGTTCGGTTTGTTTGTCTGTCTCCTTGCCAGCAACAGGACATGAATCTGCTCTAAAGTAATTTTTTCCTTCAGTTCTATAGCTTCACTTATTCTCCTTTGCCGTCAGGATTAGATTTTAGCCAGCCTTGTGCTGGCACGGGCTCTTGCTATTCAGCAGCCCGTAACCTTTGCCGTGGGCTTAATTTTTGCCTCAGAATGTGATCATCGTTTAAGATATTTTGACTGGCGTTTTCGTCTACAGTGGGCTTTATATTGGGCATTGTAGATGATGTTACAGCTGCCTTGCAGCATTCCATTGACCAGCCGTAGCAGCCATCTGCTCCTAGTCTTTTCCCTCCTTAGCTGTCCAACTTTTTACCTTTACCTTGCCCAGTGTTTTAATTTTATCTAAGGGCAGTTACGCCAGGTGAGCTTTTGAGGTCATGGGTACATAAAATAATAATAATAATAATAATAATAATAATAATAATAATAATAATAATAATAATAATAATAATAATAATAACAGTAGGTTTTATTGAATATGATTGCTGCTTCACCTGCATTTATTTTATAGAAGACTTTTTCTATTTTCCTTATTGCGGAAAATA
>NC_089743.1:85534970-85567470 GCF_040412425.1 Macrobrachium rosenbergii | reverse complement strand
TGCAACCGCATCCCGAAAGTCGTAGCACAGAAATTATTTCAAAGCCTCACATAATTGAAAATGGTTGACATTGAGACGTGTATATATAAATATGAGCGACTGAATGTGAGTGAATCCAATGAAGCGAATGTCTATAGTAAAAACTTCGGTTAATGAATTAAGTGAAAAATAATCTTTGACACTATAGACGAACAATTGTCCTAAATGAATGGAAAAACTCATTAGTAATTTAGGTCTAAAGGATCAACTAATATATGACAGAAGAAGAACTGTTTGTACGTGATTCATTTATCATGTATATTACACAGGTGAAAATATAATAGAAACGGGGTGTAGGTATATATACCGGTTTATACTTTATTTCATTTTAAAGCCATTGATCGAAAGGACTTCGATCCAAGTGAGTCCGATTATTTCTGTCCACAAATGTATTGTGGTAATTTAGTATATATATATATATATATATATATATATATATATATATATATATATATATATATATATATATATATATATGATATATATTTTATATATTTAATATTACCACAGGTGAAAAAATAAGAAACGGGGTGTAGGTCCTGACCGGTTTGACTTTATTTCAAGCCATTGTGACTGATACAGAGTGTGTATGTGTGAGATATATAGTATATATATAAATATATATATATATATATATATATATATATATATATATATATATATATATATATATATATATATATATGTATATATATATACCACACACACACAGTTTGATGAACGTAATGGTCAAATTGGAAAATTAATTACGGAGGAAAAGGAGGGGAAAGTGGAATATACGAATTTGCTTGAATCGGAATTGCAAGAAACCAGAGAAGATCAAACGGGGGGAATCAAGAAAATTTGAAGCGAGAGGAAAAATGAGAAGGAAAATAACTGAGTTGATCTGAGCAAGGTCTTCAGGGAGGCCAAGAAATTTCACCGGAAGAAGCAATTTAGAGAGAAAGGTTATTGACTGAATTGATCATAAACTGGAACATGCTGAAGCGGAATTGACGACACTGGCGTGTTTTGAAAAGATTGAAAGACGTCAGTTTGAAAATGCTTGTGAAGGAGATTTTGAGAATGTCAGACCGGTATCGAGGTTACAAATTGGGTAGGAGGCGGTGATTGATGGATAAGATTGCAAGTAAGATACTGTTTTGCCTTGATAGCAGTATGATTGATTGAATGACGAGTGGGTATGTGGAATGTGCATCAAGATGAGGGACAGGTTACTAACATATGACTGAGAAGAATAATTGCCCCGGCCGCTCATCGCACCTTGCAACTTTGCAAATATATCTCCTGCCCTTGTCTTGAACTAGTATTGCTTCATTCATTCGTCCTTTCTTTCATTCTTTAAGTCTTCCGCAGACAAGGGGGCACTTCCCACCCTTTGAAATCCTTTATTTTAAGTATATTAAAGGTATCCCTATCATATATTGTATATTTGTATGCAGTATATAACTGCGTTATTCTTTCAAGAAATGTTTCATTTCAGTTGAACAGTATATGGAACTATTGAAAAAAAGGTCAATGTAACTTTCTGTATGTATTTTTATCGCATCTGCTTCACATAATGTTATATATTGTCAGATATGTATGTATATATATATATATATATATATATATATATATATATACATATATATATATATGTATATATATATATATATATATATATATATATATATATATATATCTATATACTCTATATTATTGAAATTAACCTACTAGTTCAAGGGGTCAAAAGTGTTTGCTTGATACTGAACTATCCTGCATGTATTAAGATTTGTCCCCTTGGAAAATATGCTGCGGACGCGCATATGCTGGAAACCCCATGAAAAGATTCTACAACTACTGTACAAACCAACAGAGCTTCAAAGGAAATCAGCTTTGCAGAGAGATATATTATATAGAAAGGTGATTATATATATATATATATATATATATATATATATATATATATATATATATATATATATATATATATGGGAGGAATAGAAATAAAATCAATACACTTCCAGATGCAGGAGACGTCAGCAGAAAGTAGGAATGAATTCGCTCCTCGCTTAAACATATGGAGATTTAGTAGACTCCACAACTGCTCAAGGCAAACTGTTCCACACTTTAGTCGTAGCCAAAGGAAAACCTCATTCCAGCTGAGTAGAATTAAACCTGACACTAGAATATGTAGCCTGCCTAGTGTTGCGGGTAAAGAAAAGAGCAGAGAATACTCGTTGCTGAAGTATGTTATATGCAACAATCATAATGAACTCATTTTGCATCTGTGCCAACATTGAGAGTTGGCAAATAATTAAACTTGACTGAAGACATAACTGTCCGAGAATTCGAAATGAGAGTTAGCACCTGGAGACCATACTGGAGATCAGTGTTTCAAGTAAAGAACAAAAGACTAGTTAAAACATTTAGATTTATTACAAACATTTCGATTTGTTACCCTCATCATGAAGCATTTTAAAACATTTCCACCACGTACCAACTTTTTGAGAAACACAAAACGGTATTATGCATATGCTTCTCAAATGTCTATTTATCAAAAGTTACACCTAAAATCTGATATGAGCCATTGACTTTTGAAACTGTAATATTTAAAAGTAAATCGGGATGCAAAGGCAGAAGTGTTAAAAGGGTTGAAACTCATGGCCCAAAGTCTGTTCCACTCTTGAATACATGCCCGATCACTATTCAAAGATTCTGCAACCACGGAACTAAGGCTCAGAGAGAGAGAACAATAGCTAGAAGAGTAACAACTCCGTCGCATGCAATCACTTTGGTCTCCAGACGTTGCCACTTGTCACTGGTATAAAAAAATAAATAGAAAAGGTCCAAGAACATTATCTTGAGGAACACCTGAAATGAAGTTTCTAGAGTAATTATACCGGCCATCAACACAGACCTTTTTGGTTCTGCTTATTAATAATTCATTTAAGACATTAATAAAAGATCACCAGTTCCTAGTTTTCGCAGCTTGTAGATAAGTGCTTTATGATTCACTAGGTCTAAGGCTGCACTAAAATCTAAACCGACCGTGTGTGCCTCTGCACTCTCATCAAGAAGCACTCTGCAAGACGGCAGATATTTACTAGAGTGCATCGCAAGTACCAAGGCCTTTGCGAAACCCAAACTGTAATGCTGTAGCAGTTTATTATCTTCAACTAACTTACAAAGACAATTTATAGAGTAACTTCTAAAAAATCTTAGATAAAACATGAGTGAATGAAAATAGCCTATATTCTGAGTGGAACGTTTCCCTTCCTCCAAACAGAAGGGAAAATTTCAAGTACAATTAACATTTAGAAAACATCAGTAATCTTAGGAGCACAGAAATTAGCAATATAATTAAAAAGGATGAGGAAGATCCTGATAAGGTCTACGCCTTTTACCTATCAAGGCCAAAAAACAAAGTTTTGGCTCCTCTAGATATGAAGGTCACTGAGCACAACTCAAGCTCTGGCAAGCATGACTGAGGAAACACTAAGAAATCACGACACTGTTTTTGCTCACGATGTCTTGAGCCTAAAGTTCTGAATTCTCTTTCGGGCAATATACAGCAGTTCCGTCAGCTCCTAGAAGGGGAGGCTTGCTAGAATAAACTCCACTGGAGGAGCTCTTCACACCCTCATTACAAGTTCTCTCAGCTCTCTCATCGACAGCCTGGTAGGCAAGCTCACATGCAGCACTCAAATATGGCTTATCTGTAAGACGAAACTTACCGATTTCAAAAGGAATTCTCCTCTCGATAGTAGTGCTAAGATGGTCATTTATTTATACACTGCTAATATTCGGGTTTCTATAAATATTGCTCCAACCAGCTAAATAAGATCACAGTGAATACCATCCCAGTTGGCCTGGGATTTCGAGCATATATACCTTTCTTGGAAGCTAACATCAGGAACAACCTGATTCATCCCCACGCTAATTAATCAGATGAGCCCACTTGCGAACCTACTGCACAAAACACTTATGAATACAAGGTCAAGGCGGTTGCCATATTGGTGTGTGGGTTCATATATTAACTGCTGAAAGCCAGAATTATAAGCCCGTTCCGGGCAAAGAAAAATTATAGATTTACTTATACACATATGCATTCACTTGAATCCACATTTGTCGTCAACGGTTCCAGATTGGATAAGAATTAATGACAGAAGTCTCCAAGAGAACGAAGCCAATAAAATCACCAAAAACCTCCACAAAAAACAAAACGAAAGAGGGAAGAAACGAGTTTGGGGGGAACGAAAGAGAGGTATGACATCCGTATTTACTTCTTAATCTCCTGAACGAATAATACGTTCTACCACTCGAAATCCCAGCGCTTTCATCACGAGGGGAAATGATTTCCAAAACTTTTCTATTAGTCGAAGGCTCTCTTTGGAAAAGGAAGGTGCCATCGAAAACCGGGATTCCTCATAAAACCTGGATGAAGTGGACAGACTTCACTGATATTGGAGTTCTTTGAGATTGTCAACAATACACAAATATAGTTTGATCGTGATTAAATTCTCGGTGAGAAAAGAAGATGCGTTTTAGCGGAATGGTTGAAATGTTATACGAAGCTTAAAAACATTGCTCTTCTTCTTCTTCGTTTAACGCGCTTTTTCCCATTTTTTATATGGGGTAAGCACGATGCCTTCTTTTGAAGGACTTTGATTTGGCGTTGGGGTAGGCCGTAGCCTCGATCGGCTGCCCTGCCTGACGTCGCTTAGACCCCGGTAGCGCATGTGTACATGTATCATACCAAATCCTCAGCTCCCTTTCTCCCAACAGCGAGGAGAATTGAGCGGTTAGGTCGACAGTTCGAGACGTGTGAGGTGTCTGTTATGTTTTTAGATGTTGGAGTGACTTTGTTTGTGTGTGTATTAGTCTGTAACGCCCATTTGCTTTAATATGACGTAACTCTTCCAGTATTTAAGCCAAAAACTTTAGCTATATCCTATCTACTTACAGTTAAGACTAAAACTATCCGTAACTAGGTTTATGTGTTATGTATGTATGGGTATTATACATACATACGTATGTATGCGTATGTTTCTGTATTTGTAGGAGAGATGAACATAGAGATAATGAAAAATAAAATTAACTCAAGTTTTTCATCACAGTGAAATAAGTATCTAGATTTCCAAACTTCCATAATATTTGCACAGTGTGGTCTGATTAATACTGATGTGTTTGGTCATATACTTGCAAAAAAAATTAGCTCATTATTATTATTATATCTTTTAATAATGAAAATGTATTGTGGTAAGCATTGCAGAAAGTGATGTTAAATGTAATAAATAAA
Source organism: Macrobrachium rosenbergii (assembly GCF_040412425.1). Lineage (NCBI taxonomy): Eukaryota > Metazoa > Arthropoda > Malacostraca > Decapoda > Palaemonidae > Macrobrachium > Macrobrachium rosenbergii. Next base: position 85,562,147 of record NC_089743.1, on the reverse strand, counting down.
GAACAAATATCAGCGTTTACTATCAGCCAGCAAAATCCAGCACCTTTCGTAAAGAACAAATAATGAAACCCGACTGGGAGCCAGCAAGAGCAATGGTGTCGTCCACATAATCTAATATAGCAAGGAAGAGAGTTGTACATCTCTCTAACAAAGCTACATCGGGCTAACCACAGCTTTCATAAAAAAGACGACTACAGCCATTTCAGGGACGCGAGTCATCGTTTTCCTCAAATATCTTTCAAACTAATTAATTAGTTAGTTTTTGGTAATATAGTGCATTGTCAAATGGTGTTAGTTAAGGCGTTTACTCTTGACTTTTAAAGGCATGTGTCAGCAGGATTAATCTATGCAGTCGAACGTCCGCTATTCTCCATAGACTGGAAAAGGGGGGCGGAGATGGGGAGGCCAGGAAGGTGGGTTGAGGGAGGGATGAGGAGGGGAAAGGGGAGGGAGGGACGGGATGGGGATAAAGGACGTTCAGATACATAGTTTGGCGATGCTTGGCAACACCATGTAAGTCAAGAGTAAACGCCTTAACGAAAACCTTTGACAATGCACTATACTACCAAAAATTAACGAGAGGCGTCTTGTACACTGTGTCAAAGTACCATTTCGATCAAATAATTAGTTTGAAAGGTATTGAGAAAAGCAATGTCTCGTGGTCCCCGAAATGGATAGTAAACTATCCTTCATCTCAGGGTGCAGTGTTTAACCAATTCACCAAAGTTGAAAACAAGCGAGAAACACGGGTCACGCAGGAATAATTTACAAAGAGAACAGCTACCTAAACAACATACAGCATATGTGATGCTATGTCTACCTGGAAACCATCACTCACTTCCTAAGGATAACGTGATACAGCCTACCTGTCAAGAAAAAGGTTACCTTCCATTAATTTGAAGGCTGTTATTCCAGGTATCTGTATGTTACGTTAATTCCAATGTGTTGGAAAGAAGTAAAGACAGAGCCAAAGCCAAGAGAGAGAGAGAGAGAGAGAGAGAGAGAGAGAGAGAGAGAGAGAAAGGTGTGCTCACTTCCCCCCAAATCCCCTATGTAGGCGGAGCTTTGTCTACCTCCTCACTGCGTCAGCAGGTGAATTGCCGGAAAGAAAACGGAAAAAAGAAAATGGGTAAAATTTGGGGGGAAACTACTATCACTACCATAATATCATTGTGTGTGTGTGTTTCTCTGTTCATATCACACTACAATTTCGTTTCTACTAATCTAACGCCAGTAATAAGAACATAATTCTTGTACAGTGTTGAGTTTAGTATGAGGAGAGTTTCCTGCATCTTGAATTTGATTACTTATCTTTAATGTAAAGTGACGCAGTATTTTCATATACATACCTATTTTTGAGATAGGTTCCAAAATAGGATTTTACTTTTATTTCTTAGAATTGGGACAACCTTTTATGAAGACTGCGTAAGTGTTACCTATTACCCTATTTTCAGGCATTTAAAATGCAGGGTTTTGTTATAAAGAAGGTATCCAATTTTTGCCTCATTCATAATCAGTTGAGAAATCAATTTTCCTATGCTTTCACAGGCTTGTATCTCTATTTTGCAGCATCTGCAAACTGTCATAATTGAGGAATCACTGTTTTTTTTGTGGCAACAGACAAAAATGCTGGTGATATATTTTTATCAAAGGAACTGTGTATCATCACTTTTATAATATGAATATACTTGTCGCTAACGAATTTCAATGATTTTGAATGAGTATATATATAAAAATGAAAACGAACATGCTGTTTCATCTAAACACTTTTCCACGTGGTATTTTGTTGCATTTACAGACGTTAATATATATATATATATATATATATATATATATATATATATATATATATATATATATATATATATACATATATATATAATATATATATTATAATATATAAATACATATGTATATATAAGGCAAAATCCATGAAGGAAAGAGAAACAATGGAGTGATGCAAGGCCTTTCGACTTGCACTAGTCCTCTACTTAGCAGACTCCATTGTTTCTCTTTCCTTCGTGGATTTGGTCTTTATATATTCATCACGTTCCATATTTTCGTGATTCAGTTAAACATATAATATATATATATATATATATATATATATATATATATATATATATATATATATATATATATATATATATATATATATATATATATTTTAGAGGTGGGGCACTAATAAAAGTCAAACGGGCCACTCTAGCTCAGATAATTTTCTTTTTCGTCTTAACGGCTCTCATCAGAATATTACCAGCCGACCACTATATTAGAAGTGCGCATGCTGATTTTTTTTTTTTTTTTTTTGCGAAAGGCATTCTATTAGATAACTGCTCTGTCAAGTAGTTGGATTGAAAAACTAATACTTTGCAAATGATTGTTGCACCAGTTTTCCCTTTTTGTTACAGTACTGTTCCTTTCCGTCTCTCATTTTTTTTTAGCTCCCTAATTCTGAAATATGTTCTATATTTAACAAAGAAACTTACAACATCAGCCGGTAAGTCTATCACGGATGATATATATGATGGCAGGTTTCTGACAGACTGGGGACCTTCTTTCAGTGACGATTCACCATGGCACACATTGAAACAAGATTCCAATTTTTGTCAATTTCATGAAGAATTTCCCACTTGGTTTTTTTAGTCTCCCTTCTATCCTGCAAATTTCTCCAATCCCTGATGTAGCTATCGTTTCTGTATCATTGCCAAGAAATGTGTAATTTGGGGATTTTTTTACAACACACCCTCCGAAGTACAAAAGGCCTCGTTTTTCCATTTCACATTCAAGCGTGAGTCTCTCAGGCGCTAGGTCATCAATTCGGGGGTCCGTTTCAGCTTCGCCATCAGACAAATCACATGTAGAGAAAACCACGGCCGTCAAAGTAATTTCATTATCTAAACGTTGATCTGCAGTTTCACCTATCGTGGTTTCTGATACGGAGACCTCTGAAATGGATCCTTCATTGGTATGTGTCTGGGTACTTGCATTGCAGCTAGAGAGATCTGTGTCATTACCAAGCAGATAAGATCGTATTCTGTATCTCACCTCCACAGGAGATGGATACTGGTAGGTGGAGCCCCCTATCTGCCGTAAGCAACCAAAAAAATGTTCGGGGACGTCTTGTGTTCAACCTGTACGTCAGTATATATCTGATATTATGTTGCTCTTTTAGATGTTCATAGAGCTGAGGCAAAGACGTTGAAGAGATAAGACCTTTTTGGAAAGGTAAGAGGGTGTTTCTGGATCCAACTCGCATTGTTTTTGCTGTTTCTTTCATACTGTTCAAAGTATCAGTTTGTTTGTCGAGATTCAAACCAAAGGCACTTCTGGATTGTTTTATATCTGTTTTTTTTCTTGAACTGAACAAGTCAAACCAGAGATCAACCAGAGAAATGAACTCACTTGTTTCTTGTCAACTACATGTTAAAAGATTGCGTTCCCTAAAATATTTCAAAGATTTGGCAGTGGTCGCTGAAAGGAGTTGTACAGCAAGGCGGTCGTCCATCCGCCTTGCTCCCTGTACATGTAAATGCTTGGCTGACAAACGATGCGTTGTTTTCAGATCTTTTGGACTTCTCTCTATCAATTCAATAAGGCAATCACATGTTCACCCCCAATTAACGTAAAACCAGAGTCTATTAAATTATTTCTGATAAGCTTTATGAGTTGAGGCGCATCAATACCTAAGGTCGGGAGCATCTTAATTCCCCGATACCTGTATTTGCAGCCATCAACGCAACACGCATGTGGCATTATGCAGTGCTATAGATACTCAATAATTACTGCGGGATTCTCAAATCTATCTTAGTTCACAAGTGCATCTTAAAGACAACGGAGATGTTTACTTTATTATTAGCCCGTGACAGTTAGGTGAGGGTAACTACGTTAGGCGATGACGTATCTTAGAGGTACCTGCTCAGGGTCCTGGATGGGAAACCCTTTCAGTGCTCACCCGACTGTCACGGGGTAATAATGAAGTAAACACTAAGGTAGATTTGAGAATTCCTCAATAATTATTGAGTATATATAGCACTGCCATGTGTGTGTTGCTTTGATGGCTGCCAATATAGGCATCGGGGAATTAAGAAGGAAAAAGGTGTAATTTTCCATTTTTTTTCCAAAATAACGAAGAACTGCGAAATGAGTGGGCAAGGCTATGTAAAGGTGAACAATCAAAACAAGTGGCACGTACATCTAAGCCTTGTAGCACCCAACAGAGAAGACCTTGTCTCTCTTGGCCTTGGACAGAACCATACAATTTTAATCGTTCGGACGAAGGAGGATGACCTTAACCCCAGGTAGGATAAAATCATATTTAAAGGCGATGTTCGACTGATTCTTTTTTATCTTCTGCTGAGCTGAGTTGTTGGTATTGAGAGCGAATGAGAAAAGAAGATTAAGGCTGGAGAGGCGAATCGCATGCATCGTAATGGAGGCGTGAGAAGAACTGAAAGGAAGAGATGTGTAGGTATTTAGCAGTATGAAGAGGTTAAAGTATTTGAAAAGGATGGGTCAGATTATTTTGATGTAGTCCAGTCATGTGGAAAGAATGGCTTGTTCAATTTTGGTGAAAAGATATAATTCAGAAGTGTTAGTGCAAGAAGGAAACGAAGACAGAAGACTTAGAAAGTGGATAGATAGGCGAGATTGAACAGGTAATGGAGAGGGAGGAATGCTATATCTTGTTAACCGAAGTCCGTGTGGCCGATAGGGCTTGAGGTCGCAGATTTATGGTGTGTTCAACGCGTTGCTGGTGAACCAACTGCGTAAAGCATGAAGCAACTAATGTCGTGGAAGTCTAACTGTACAGGGTGTTCATCCACGATATAGCTGTTAAAGTACAAATGTGGACAGTGACTTTTTTTTCTCTGAAGAAAGTCGTAAAGAAAAAATGTGTCCCAGTTGGGCTGGAATAATTATACTTTGTACTTGGTCAGACATTTAGAAGCCATGTTTTTATATACTTAGATGACAGGCTGATGGATTAATTAATCTGTAATTAGTTCAAATATTATTTAAGAGGTTAAAATTAACTTTCTCAACCCACTTCTTTACTGTGATTCCCAGTTCTGTGATACGACCTTAATAGACTTGGAAACATACGAGAGAGAGAGAGAGAGAGAGAGAGAGAGAGAGAGAGGAAGCTTTACAATCTAGAAATAGTCAAGTCCTTCCAGAAAAACAATATGGCTATATTTCAAGCATTTATTAAAACTGAAACCTCCAAGTATTCTTATTATTATCATAATAATAAAAAGCTAGGTTCGGCTCTTTGCCGTACCAGACTAATCTGAACATCAAAAGATAAAAAAAAAGAAGGAAAAGAGAAGTCCCCTTCCTCTTTTGTGATATTCCTATTCAGTATTTTCTAGAACCAGGTAGGGTACAGTCAAAAGCTGTATGTTAGCCATTAATCACAAAAGAGCAGTGAACGATCTTCTCATGGATAATGATGTTGAACGTAATGAAAATTGATGATTACACGTGTGTAACTTTAGCATGATTACCAAAGGAGGATTTCTAAGAAATGAAATTATTCAGAGATTAATAGAAATCATAAGCCGGGAAAAATAGCGAGCTGTGTTTTATCACTAGCCTAGAGATAGAAAGATAGAGAGAGAGAGAGAGAGTTTAGAAGTAATCCCTTTGTTGCCTTTGTGTATGAAGTTCGTTTGTTTTAATGATAATATATTTGTCTGTTTCTGTGCTAGTTGTTTATCTTAAGAATGAAGCAAAAGGGATCGCGTGTTACTGTGACGTCAAGAGACTGTTTTGTAAACCTTTTCTGTTCTGTCTGTCTCTTTGTATTAGAATTGGTGCCAGCAAGAGGATACGAATTTGCTCTAAAAGGATTAATTTTTTTATTGTTTTGTCATAGCTTTGCTTCAGAATGTGATTAATCGTTTAATACATTTTGAATGGTGTTTTCGTCTACAGTGTGCCGTACATTGTACATAGTAGATTAATTAAGGTTCTTTGCTGCGATCCTTCGCACTGCGCCTTAGTAGAATTCGCTTCTTTACTCCTGGTCTGTTCTCCTGAGTCTCTCCCCCCCCCCTCCCCCATGTCCAACTTATCTAATTTTAATTTACTCCAATATTCCGTTTTTATCAAGAACAAATCCTTCATGCGAGCCTTGTGAGGGCTTTAGTTATATAATAATAATAATAATAATAATAATAATAATAATAATAATAATAATAATAATAATAATAATAATAAAATGGCAGTTTGTATAATGTTGAGCTTATCAACTCAAGTATAAATTTCTTCGTTGGTAAATAATAAAGTAGGTGGCCGAAGTACATGAATTATTTCGACGTTTCGGTAGTCCCCATTATCATTTATAAGGAGCGAATTGCGCCAAGGGAACATACGTGGTATAATTATACCCGACAATGGCCGTACATAGGAGGGCGATTTTTGACTGGATGATTACATCCAGGGAGCTCTCCCATTGGCTGTGAGTCTGGCTGAGCGATGAAGGCACTAATTGGTTGGCACCGGGGTGTTCTTCTCTATGAGCTCGTGGCTTGAAATGGAGAGCCGCTGTTGCGTTATCCCAGGGCAAGCCTCATCATTCTCCTGACAGTGATTGGAAGGAGGAGCATTAAGTGTGTGTTTCCACCAAAAAATGGCGAGAGCCACCTTGTACTAGAGGTGGTGGTGGTACATGTGATCATCGAGGCGCTGCCTTGTTCCCTCATACTGTGTTGGTGTACTGCTCCTTTATGTAGATGGATGGCGAGCCTCTTGGAGAGACAAGCCATGGTCACTCTGATGTAGGAGTGGTAGCATCCACTCTTGGGGAACAGCTTTTGGTAGGCTGCTCACCTCTTCAAGGGTTTGTTGCTGGCTGGGGCCTTTCTTCATGAGGTGTTGGTCGGTTCCCCAATCATTATAGTAGATCATAAAGTCAACCATGACATCTAATTCAGTAAGGGTCACATGAGCCCATATGATATTTTTCAGGGTGTCCTCGTCCTTCTTGTATTCAATATTGATATACCCTCTGAAAAACAATTTTATTGTCCTCATGTCCTCCAGATGGGTACAGCTATTCTGCTGGTACCACCTGTTGGTGGCATCCCTTGACACTGTTGGGATTTAATGGTCAGAATACCCTTGTGAACTAGTGTTTGGGCAATTTGCTCAAGTTCTTTGGTGGTAGTACAGTACTCTATGAAGAGCATTGGGAGAGGCATGGCCAACATAGTCATTTATCACCAACATTTCAAGTAAATCAGGGCATTCTCTGCTGCCACTGAGACAGAGCCCGATGTCAATCGGTTTGCCGTTAACGTTCATCTGGAAACCCTGGGAAATGCTGGCAGTACTCCCCAACTTCAACAGATTGTGAGGAACACCACAATCTCAACAATGAGACGGACTAGCACAGCCTCCACTACAGCAAGGCTCTTGCTATTCTTCAGAGGAAACCCACACTTAACAGATCCTGGGAGACCCTCCTCCTTTCAACCATTGTCAGGAAAATGACGAGGCACACCCCTGGGAAAATGCAACAGCCACCCTCCCCCTCAAGCTATGAGCTCAGAGAAGAGAAACCCCAAGGGCCAGCCAATCAGTGCCTTCATCACTCAGCCAGACTCACAGTGAATAGAAGAGTTAAGAGCTCCCTGAATGTGATCATCCAATAAAAAATTGCCCCTCATTCTTTGCAGGCCAGTTTTTTGGTATTAATATACCATGTATGTTCCCTTTGCGCCATTCACACCTTGTAAATGATAGCGAGGACTACCGAAACGTCGGGATAGTAAATGAAATTATAATCTCAGTGGCAAACAAACTGCCACTTTATTTAACGAAGAATGTATCAAATAGGTTCTTCTTCCAAAATAATATTACTGATATTAATAATGACATTTAATAATAATAATAATAATACCCAATACCTGTGATTTTTCATTCACGAAAGTCCCTCCTTTTAGCAATACTGTCGTTGCTATTTCCGGAAACTCTTTTGTAGGGTGGTCAGGAAGAGTGAAACAATTTCCCTTTTTCCCACGAAAAACAGTCCGTTCAAGTCACTTTAAGCATATCAGCTGACTGCCCATATTGTTCAGCGTAAGCTCCGACCAGATATGGCTTGGCTTAACGAATGCTGAATTACAATGAGATTTTTTTTTTACATTCTCTGAACATAATGTAACACTCACATTGCACAGCGCTAGCGGAAGCTCAAGAAGACTTCATTTTAAGAGAGAGAGAGAGAGAGAGAGAGAGAGAGTCTGTTGTTTTCCTTGTCGGAAAGGAGGATGAGTGCCTTTCCATTGCATTTCAGCGAAAGGAGGTGGAAAGAAATTCGCCACCAAATTATGAAAAGGGAAGATCATTCATGAGTCTGAATTTCAGGACAGACAGACACGCAGACAGAGACAGAGAAAGGGGGAAAGAAAACCTATCAATAGCGAAGGGGATGAATAATATGTCCTACCTAGATTTCTGACTCGATTAAACGAATGATACCTTCTGCCACTCGAAATCCCAGCGGCGTTTTCATCCCGAGATGAAACAATTTCCAAAACATTTTTATTCGTGGGAAGTTCCCTCTGGAAATGGAAGTGCCGTAGAAAAACGGGATTCTCATAAAGCCTGGAGGAAAGGACACTTTATTGATATCAGAGTTCTTCGAGGTTTTCAACAATACGTCATTATAAGTACGTTTTAGGTAGGAAATGAAATACAGTTTGGCGAAATTATTGAATTATTGTACTAAGCTACAAAAAATATCTGTAATATACCGATAATGCTCCCGTCATCAAGATAACAAACTTTGTTATATCCGCTCTGCCTACAGCAAAGACTAAAACTGTCAGTAATTATGTAACGTGTTATGTATATTTTATATTGTACAGTCGTAACTATGTATGCGTGTGCTTGTGTGGGAGACATAAATAGAGATTATTTCAAGTCCTCCTTCATAAAGAAATGAGTATTAAGTTTCCAATCTCTTCTGATATTTGCACAATGACCTGGTTAACAGGAAAAACTGTGCGCTGATACACTTGCAAAAAAAAATCGTGTAACGTTACTGTGGCTGTAAATCGTAAAAATATGTTGTGATACGTATTCATAAAGTGATATTAAATGATATAATAAATGAAGAGCAAAGTAATGAAGCGCCGAATAGTGTACAACAAGGCAGTGGTGTTGTCAATCAATCAATTATAGCAAGGTAGAGGACTGTACAGTATATCTCTCTTACGCAACTGCATCGAGCTAACCAGAGCTTTCATAAAATGGTGATTGAATTGGCCTTGACTTCTGGGTGCAGTATTGAACCCTTTCACCCATGATGAAAAGAGAGAGAGAGAGAGAGAGAGAGAGAGAGAATTTAAAATATTCTCTTTGTTGGCTTTGTGCATGAGGTTCGTTTGTTTTAATGATAATGCATTTGTTTGTGTTTGTTTGCTAGTTGTTTTCCTCAGGAATAAACAAAGGGCAACGTGTCCTTGTGATGCCAAGAGACTGTTTTGTAAACAGGCTTGTCATTAGTAGACATTCCCGTTCTTTTTCTTTTCTGTTCTGTCTGTTTGTCTGACTTTTATTTTTCTGAAGAGAAAACTATTGTGCCGGCCTTGTCTGTCCGTCCGTACTTTATTCTGTCCGCACTTTTTTCTGTCCGAACTTTTTCTGTCCGCTCTCAGACCTTAAAAACTACTGAGGCTGGAGGGCTGCAAATTGGTATGTTGATCATCCACCCTCTAATCGTCAAACATACCAAATTTCAGCCCTCTAGCCTCAGTAGTTTTTTTTTATTTTATTTAAGGTTAAAGTAAGCCATAATCGTGCATCTGCCAACGATATAGGAAAGGCCACCACCGGGCCGTGGTTCAAATTTCATGGGCCTCGGCTCATACAGCATTATACCGAGCCCACCGAAAGATAGATCTATCTTCGGTGGCCTTGATTATACGGTGTACAGAAAACTCGATTGCGCCGAAGACACTTGGGCGCATTTTTTACTTGTTTGTTTTATTTATGAACTGCGTTAAAGAGAATATATATTTTTTTTTTTAGTTTTGCGACTGTAGAGATAATAGTCATCCTGTATCCTCAAATTGTGATGTACAGTTGCCTAAAATTGAGAAGAGTAGACATCAAAGGTTCTTTGCAACCGTCATTCGCCCTGCAACTTAGTAATCGTCTGTATTCAACTTTTTTCTGAGTATCTTAGATATCCAACTTATTTAACTTCATCTTAATCTAATATTCAATTTTTAAATTAGGATAAATCCATCAGGCAAGCCTTTTAAGGCACTAATCTATAATATAATAATAATAATAATAATAATAGTAATAATAATAATAATCTGTGTAATAAAAATCCACAATTGTATAGTAAATATGTAACTATGTAAAACTATTCATAAGAAAAGTACCTTCTCATTTTACATTTTAAGGTTAGCACTGATGAGGAACACCGTTCAAGTGTTCGAAAGTCTTCGTTTATTTTACATAGAAATGTATTTACTGTATAATTGTGGATTTTTATTACACAGATTGTTTTTCACGAAATTGTGAATCTCTTAGCAATAATAATAATAATAATAATAATAATAATAATAATAATAATAATAATAATATCAGTCTTTGTTATGATTCACTCGAAGTCCCATCCTTTCCTGAAGCGGTTTCAAGAAGACTGAAACAATTTCTCCCTTTCCTACACACAACGGGGCGTGCGAGTCATTTTAAGCACATCAGCTGACTAACCTAATTATTCACTCAGAGTTCCAACGAGATCTGCCTCGGCTAACGAATTAATGAATTACAAAGAGATGTTTTTTATAGACTATTCATGCCGACATGACATAGCACCCACATTGCACAGCCCTGGCGGAAGCTTTAGAAGACTTCATTTTCCTGTCACCGAGAGGAGGTTGAGAGAAATTTCACTACCAAATCGTAAATATGGAATATTATTTGAGTCTGAATTTAAAAAAAAAGAGAGAGAGAGAAAGAAAGATACAGACAGAGAGAGAGGGAGAGAAAATAGCCAACAATAGCGAGAGGGAGGGGAGACAATTTCTCTCAGAGGAGGCAGCGAGTCATCGAATCAAACTGTGAAATTGTCTCAAATTTAAGTTGCTGAAAGACTGGTGTTTGGAAAGAACGGTGTGTTTCTCCATTCAGAAAGACACAAAATCAGAGAGAGAGATGAGATCTTTCCATTCAGAATAACAGTCTGTCAGAGAGAGAGAGAGAGAGAGAGAGAGAGAGAGAGAGAGAGAGAGAGAGAGAGAGAGAGAGAGATATCTTTCCATTCAGAATAACAGTCTGTCAGAGAGACAGAGAGAGAGAGAGAGATATCTTTCCATTCAGAATAACAGTCTGTGAAAGAGAGAGAGAGAGAGAGAGATTTTTTCCATTCAGAATAACAGTCTGTCAAATCAGAGAGAGAGAGAGAGAGAGAGAGAGAGAGAGAGAGAGAGAGAGAGAGAGAGAGAGAGATCTTTCCAATCAGAATAACAGTCTGTCAGAGAGAGAGAGAGAGAGAGATATTTCCATTCAGAATAAGTCTGTCAGCGAGAGAGAGAGAGAGAGAGAGAGAGAGAGAGAGAGAGAGCGAGATCTTTCCAATCAGAATAACAGTCTGTCAGAGAGAGAGAGAGAGAGAGAGAGAGAGAGAGAGATCTTTCCATTCAGAATAACAGTCTGTCAGCGAGAGAGAGAGAGAACTTTTATCGAAAGTAAGAGGGAAGTTGTAGGCTATTAAAAGTCAGAGAGAGAGAGAGAGAGAGAGAGAGAGTGCTTTTACCGGAAGTAAGGGGATGCAGTACATCTCTTGAAAGTCGAAGGGAACGAGAGAGAATCTTTATATATGTCTTGGTTTAACTTTCACTTTTCTTATATACTGGCAAACAGTAACAAGTTAGCCTGAGAGTAAAGAAGATATTAAATGTGGCAAGTATATGTCAGTGTAGATTTCAAACTTGCACACTGTGGCATATAACATTTTCCAAATCACTAAGAACAGAAACGTTGGGCTTTATTGCTGTCTAGATCCGTACTTGAAAAGTTCATGTCCTTTGAGCAAAACAGTCACAAGTATAAAAGACCCAGGTGCGCATTCCGCCACAAAGGATAGTATTATAAGAGATGGCCGAGTCAGCAAGCTCGGATCCATGTGCTTTCATAGTGCATGCTCGTAAGGAGTCTGTGGCCAGGTTGGACAACTAGCCTAAAATTGGAGTTCTTTATTCGTTGACTGTTATTGTTACACACAGAATTAATGAATAGATGGGTACATATTGTATTTCTCCAAATATACAAATCTATTTTGTCAAATACCATGTTTATCCATATATCTATTTGTATATTACAATGAAGCTTTTTATTGTTGCAAAGAGAAACAATGAATATATGGGTACATATTGCATTTCTCCAAATATACAAATCTATATTGTCAAATACCATGTTTATCCATATATCTGTTTGTATATTACAATGAAGCTTTTCAGAATGTAAGGCATTTACAGGAATTATAATGCCACGTGAAAGGGGCCCAATAACTGTGGATATAAGAGAAAATGATAGAAAGAGCAAATGATCAGCTGGTACACTGAAGCTTTTCAGAATGTAAGGCATTTACGGGAATTATAACGGACGTGAAAGGGCCCCAATAATTCTAGATAGAGGAGAAAATGATAGGAAGAGCAAATGATCAGCTGGGACAAATAGGAAGATGTATCATTCTCCCTGTCGACGCAAAATGCAAGGGACAAGAGCAGGTAATGATCAGAAGATAAAACTATGTAGAATTTATTGCTCCACTGGAAGCTTTAACATTAAATACTGGCGGCTGGAAACACAAAAGAGACAGCAGACATAATTTACAATTAACTATTTCAGGGGAACATGGAAACTCGAAAACATGCTTGCAATTTATTTGCATTGAGCAGTGATAAGAGTAGCTGAAGTATACCATTGCAAGTATCTTTTTACTTACTTTTCGATGTATATTAATTTTCATTTGCGAACTTGATAATCCGTTTGTCGAATGAGTTCAGTTTCTTTCCTTATTTGTGTGGTGTCAACTCATTTTCATTTTCACTTGATTTCGAATATAGGCATCTTGATTTGAGAGCTAATGTAGACACCCCGGGATTATGTGTGTAATCAACGGATAGGTTTGCTTAAAAAGCAAATGGGTGTTACAGACTAATACACACACAAACAAAGCCACTCCAACATCTTCTAAAAACATAACAGACACCTCACACGTCTCGACTGTCGACCTAACCGCTCAACGACTCCTCGCTGCTGGGAGAACGGGCGCTGGTGACTAGTACAATACATGTACACACACTACTGGGGTGTAAGCGATGACAGGCAGGGCAGCCGATCGAGACTACACAGTCTACCCCAAAGCCAAATCAAAGTCCTTCAAAAAGAAGGAATCGCGCTTACCCCACACAAATGGGAAAAAAGCACGTTAAAAGAAGAAGCAAAGGTTTTTTTAGGTTTCTTTCACATGCTATGACAGTAACGTCAGTAATCCTTCACGAAAAGCCCGAAGCATTTGGGATTAGTGTGAAATTCCGTAAAACGTGGGTCGTAAGATTTTTGTATAACCTTAAAATCCATTTCATATTTCTAAGAATGTTTTCCCCGAGTAAATATGGAGAGATAACGTTACCACTTAGCTGAAAGCATAGTAGCTGAATTTATAACTAATAAAATATAAGTAATAAAATATAAAATATAACTAATAAAATCCACTGCAGTAAAAACAAACGATGGACAAGCAGTCACGTGCGAGGTGATAACGTGTCCTCATTTCCCTAATCGGATGAAATCATTTCAATGAATAAGCTGTCACAGGTGTGTTGAGTACGAGGAAATTCTTGAATGACACGAATGATTAAATCCTGTTTCCTAGATATCGGGAAATATTTATTATTCACTGATCAAGAAAGTCCGTTGAAAATCCGAATAATTATCATTCTGATTATAATTTGACATGAGTGAGAAACATTTTTTAGGTGAATCAATTCAGACACTGGTTATCGAGTTTGTGCCGCTATTTGAAAACATAACTGTCGAAAATGTACACCAAACGAGATAAAAGGCTCAGTTTTTCAGATAGTCAGTTCAGGAAAATCTTCAAATATGGCTATGGTATGGAACGTGTTAGGTTTCCATAACTGTCATTAACATCTCATACACAATACATAAAAACGAAGGAAAACGCAAGGTTTTCCTTCTACTCCAGATGAGAAAGCCTATGAGCTCTCATCAGTGGAATTTATGCAACCTCCAATTGGCATGGTGCAAAAATTACAATATTTTGGCGTTGTCTCATCCCCTCTCGGCAAATGTGTAAATGCCATATCAAAAGAACTGCTTCCCAGTACGCCTCTGGAAGCTGTTCAGAGATTTGAATATTATTATAATTACGTCTGTATAATCACTGTATTCGTAATTACATTTTGATGTACTGTATGTTTGATCAGATTGTTTGTTTTAATATTTGAATTTGTATTATCTATAATACATATGCATATATATATATATATATATATATATATATATATATATATGTGTGTGTGTGTGTGTGTGTATATATATATATATATACATATATATATATATATATATATATATATATATATATATATATATATATATATATATATATATACTGTATATGAAGCCAAAGTTTTTCCTTCACGTACATTTTCAAATGAGTTAAACTTGTGTTTCTAAGTATGCATTACAATATATGGGTCCTTCCTCCATATCCTTATAATAAAGTCCACTACTTCTGTAGCTGGAAGGCATATAGATGGACATGCGGATGGAACTCAGTCCCGTCTCAGTCACTCTCTAGACCAGGTCTTTGATCCGCCAGGTTCTGAATCCTGGGCCGTATCCTTTTGTCTTGGCGTGTTGCCACACTGGTTTTGAGGTCACAAGCGGCCTGGATACTAGTAGCCCTCAGCTGTTAAAGGAAGACCTATTGGATCCACTGGAGATTTTGCAACAGTGCATGTTGCACTTTGGATTTGCCCAGTAAACCTGAACTTAGCAATTGATGTACCAGTGACTATTCCTCTCACTAAATCTCTCATTTCTTTTCCCTAGAATTCATCTCCCAAAGTAAAACCCCTTGCTGAATACTAGTATGTGTCTTCCCCATGTGAAATGAATTTATTAATGAAATAATCCTTTGCTCAGTAAAACACAGTAAATCAGCATCCATGGTGATAGATTTTTGCAAGTGAGAGAATCCTTCAATCACGAAGCCTTACCTGGATCATTTTATATCCAGGCATGTGCTATATTGTTCAACCTTGCATTCCTGCCATCCTTCTTGCTCGGAAGACTCCTGCCCTATTGTGGCAGGCTATTCAATGTGCAACGTTTCCAGAAATCAGTAATTGCATGGAGGTTCTAGAGGGGACCCAGATTCCATTGTGCTATAGAGTGTAGCAGTAATGTATTTATTGTACGCAGAACCAGTATTTTGTGGTGCAGTTAAGTCTACCAGTAGCTTTCTTTATTGAGAGCTAAATCAGTATTCTTTTTGATTGAATTGCTTATGTTGTGTGCAACAAAGTATTATCTTGTTTTGATCAAAGCTTTCAATTGGCGACCTACCATTAATCTTGTGTGTAATTTTGTATTTTCATTTGTTATTTTGGTATTTACGGATGTCCACTGTGAGTGCAATTCAAGGATTATCATAGTAATTATCTAATTACCGTAATTAGTTGTGGACAACCGTTATATATATATATATATATATATATATATATATATATATATATATATATATATATATATATATATATATATATAAGTATAGTATTATTAATTCTTCTTACTTCACTGTGTTTTTCTTGTGAGAAGTCACATTCCAAGCCCAAGGAGACGAACATTCTGCTATCCCTTTGTTTTCAAGCTTAAACCTGACAATGGATACGTCAAGGTCCAAAGAACCCTTCCATTGTACTCCTCCTACGCCTTGCCAAAGCGTCACTCTAAATTTACCTTTATGATCTGCTGGCTGAAGACCTTTATTCCAAATAACGCCTTGTTCTTGGGAGACGCACAAACCGCCAGCTAACGACATTCGCCCCACTAGTGAACTCTCACCTGACGTGCCTGAGGCACTGAAAGCTGGTATTTTGGGGCAGGTCATATAAAGGCCAGGATAGAGATCAAGCTCGAGAAACACAGATTGAATGCCATCGGAAGAGCGCACGTAGGTCGTGGCTCCCCAAATTCCTTTGTTCTGACCTGGAGCCTTCTTATCCAAGAACCGTTCTTGAACATCCATTTAGAAGTCCACTCGATAGAGGCTCCATTGATGTTGATTCACGCAGTCTCCACTCAGAATTAAGGTAAAGTCCGGTTAGAAGGTTCTTCAGTCCATTCTTTCGTTCTTATTCTTATTTTCGTTCCTTTCTTTTCCGTGTGCTAAGACCTATTGATTCATTGTCGATATCAGTCATCAATATTAATCAGTAAATTGCCGGATCCTAAATTGACGTCGCCCTCCTTGACCATTCGTCAATTTCCTTCTTCTGATGATATTATGCGCACCTATCACGCCTGCAGAAAGGTCGTATAAAGCTGTATTCACCATCTTTTCCACTGTATACCACATCCAGCAACCAAGCCCATCAATTAAATCCTTGGTTATCTCAGTATTGTTATTTGGCAATTTATTTATTAAGTTCTTACATCAGTTAACGTGATGAGTGCCAAGAGCCCAGTGTACATGGCTCTATGTAAACTATTCTTCTGATTAATGTAAATATATGTAGTTAACTTAAACCCCAGAATTTCTCTACAGATTCCCTTCCCCCCAAAATTGAAATCTCCTTTGCAATAGTAAACTTTCTTTTGTGATGTGCGTGATGATGTTCAGTCAGTTGCAGCGACATGTAAGAGTAATAGATAAATCAACACTTATGACAATATATAGATATATATATATATATATATATATATATATATATATATATATATATATATATATATATATATATATATATATACATATTGTAAGTGACAGAATTCAATACATATATATTATATATTATATATATATATATATATATATATATATATATATATATATATATATAGATAGATATAGATATATGAGTGAATTCTGTCTCATAATACATATATATGTGTGTGTGTATATATATATATATATATATATATTGTTATAAGTGTTGGCTTATCTAATACTCTTACCCAGGCGTCGCTTATGCGCGACTGAGATCAAATATGTATATCGCAAAGAAAGTTACTGAGGATTAATTCAATTGGAAATGCCGTAGAGAAATTTGGGGTTTGCTAATTATACATATATTTACATTAATCTTCAATATATATATATATATATATATATATATATATATATATATATATATATATATATATATATTATACACACACATATATATATACAAACATTGAAGTTTCAGGAGAAAAATATCCAGTGAATTGTTTATAAAATCACAACTTTTTCCTAACACGTTTTGGAGATTTGTCAGGGAGTTTTAGCGACATCACAAATTTTCATTAGAAGTTAATGACGGGGATAAATTAAGGTATCGAGTTACCTTATTCATTTATGGGATGAAATTTGTGACTACTTATGTAAATCTCTGAATTTTCTCTCCTTTCAATGAAAACAATTTCAGATGACATCAGTTTTAAAGTGATTTGTAATAATTTTCTGTCTCATATTATGTTAGATAAGACTATATACCATTTGTGATATTATTATAGTTCCTCGTTAAGCGAGTCGATAGAGTTGTGGACTAGCACTCTCTAGGCCAGAGTTCGATTCCCCGGCCGGCTGGTGAAGAGTTAGAGGAATTCACAGTGATAGAAATTTCTCGCTATAATGTGGTTCGGATTCCACAATAAGCTGTAGGTCCTGCTGCTTCGTAACCAATTGGTTCTTAGCCACGTAAAATAAGTCTAATCCTTCGGGCCAGCCCTAGGAGAGCTGTTAATCAGCTCAGTGGTCTGGTAAAGCTAAGGTATACTTATTTGTGATACCATTATTTATTTCATCTTGATATTTTTGTTTTCTGTGATACTATCTATCATGTTTTGCTTGATTTTATATGAATATTTCTCTCTTTTACTGTTATAATTTATTTACTCCTCTTTGGCATTTCAATCAGACAAGAAAAATTCACCAACTACTGCAATATTAATAATGACAAATTGGATCACGTATCACTTGCCGATTCAGTTAATTTGTCTCTGAGTAATTATTCACCTTTAATAAATGTAAATCAAAGCAATTTAAATATTCATTCACAGATAAATATATTCGAAAAAAATTACATTACCAATATTAGGTTTTACATTGGACTTTGTTAATAATAACGATTTCATTCTAGTGCCAGAAAGTAATATCCACAAAGATATTCATAACTGACACCCAAATTATTTCAATTTTCAGAACCTGAATCTGAATTTAAAAAAGGATGATTTCAATGAAGCTTTTCACAAACCATTTAATAATTCGTTGGAGCGACTTAAGTCATGTTAGGAATTTCAGAACACTCAAAAATTCTATATTAATTGTACAATATATTTCGTAATTTCATGTGCCCTACTTACAAATTAGATATTTTAAATTTAGTTAATGAGTTTTGGGAGAATATCGTTCATAATTTTAAAATATGAGTTAGATTGTCGGGAACACGTGCATATGCATCGGTCCCTTTGTGCCAGTGTGTAAGGTGTATTAATGGAAAATTTCGAAAGAAATTCACAGAAATATGATTCTCATATTTATAAAATCTGAGTTTGATTTCCGTCTCGGCAGCCCAGCATCTGTGCATGTTGTTAAATCACGAGAAGATTGATGGCACCTTCCATTTCCCTCCGGTAACGTCTGTGAATGACGATCTCCCAGAGACGTTGTCAGAGGATTCCTTTCTGATTTCACAGAAGTCGCTCCCTGTAACTGCGGAAAAACCAAGATTCAGTCAGGTAAGAGACCGTCCTCTGATTCCTTGCATTTTATAGCGGTAAAAGTTTTAATGAAGGAATTTATTTTCTGGATTCAAAACTTGCGTTTGGAATTGGAGATAATTTGCGTACAGATGTCTTTCCTAATAGTATGACTTCTTTTTGTCTTGATGCCTCTAACTCATCACAATTAGCATAGTCTCATAAATACTCTGGTATCGGTGCCTAATTAATATCAAGACGATGATTTTATCTTTGAAAAAAAAATATATATAGCCTATATATATATATATATATATATATATATATATATATATATATATATATTACTTAGTAGTTGGATGAGGAACTGTTAGCCTTAATAAAGGAAAAATATTGACTATATCTCTAAGTATACAGCATTTATATTTGCATATTTGTGAGATAAAAAAGTGAGTCGAGAATGGAGTGTTTAATGGCTGATGCCTTCAGATAACAAAGTACTGATTGGTGACAAAACACTTCAAAAACTAACGAAAAAGTTTGAAAGTATTTGCAAGAGGAGAAAGTTGAGTCTAAATGTAAGCGGGAGTAGAATTATGAGAATAACAGGAAAGTAAAGCAACGTTATAATAGTAAAATAAAAATAAAGTTCATGAAGTTAACAAAGATGGTATACCTGGAAGTAGTTGACTTGTAAGGGCTTCTCGGCGTAAATACAATTTTCGAGGTATGATTATAGAAGAAGTGTCCCCAAATAAGTGAAACAAGGCGGGTAGCAGACTGTGTGAAAGACTGGGTAGACTTAAAATGATTGTGAAGCCAAGACGGAACGTATGAAGAGTGTTGAGCCAGCTCTCCTTTAAGGAAGCGAAGTGTGAATGTTAAATTCAAATGGAAGGTGGTTGGAGTTTTTGCAAAATATTCATGAAGATTAGAGAAGTATCAGAGAGGATGTATCTTAATAAACGGGTAACGCTAGAGTACGCACAAGATACGCACAAGATCAAGTTGAATAGCATGTAAGTGTAGGCACTGCTGGTGAGCCAGTGTAGTGTTAATGTCCTGGAATTTTCTGGTATGGGTTTATGTCAACGATTTTTCGGTTGAAGAGCAAATGTGGCGCTTTCTCTTGTGTTGTTAATTTCTACCCCACGCCCCGTTCAACTGTAACTGAAAAATTATATATATGGTTGAAAATTATATATATATATATATATATATATATATATAATATATATATATATATATATTATATATATATATTATATGTGTGTGTATCATATATGTATATATATATATATATAATATATATTATATCTATACACATATATATATATATATATATATATATATATATATATATATATATATATATATATGTATATATATATATTGTATGTATGTATGTATATAAGGAAGATGCATGTGAATTAAAAAGAATCTGTGTGGACACACATCACTGTTCTAACACGAAAACATCAAGCATACAGACTCTATTGTAATTAAGCAAGTATTATTCATATCCCAGAACAGCTTCTGAAGGCGTACTGGGATCCAGTTCTCTAAGACATGGCATTTGCATATTTGTGTAGGGGGATTACAGAACACCGGAATGTTCAGCCTTTTGTGCACCAGATCAATCTGGAGGGTGCATAAATTATCGTGATGGTTGCAATAGGGTTTTGACTTAGGCATTCGTAGCATTTCTCATTTCTTTGTTGTTTTCTTTCGTTTGTTAAAAAGAACTATCAGGTATTACCCTAAGTTATGTAAATGATATGTTTACGTTGATTGTCATTTATACTCAAGTACAACAGTTGCTTACATAAGTAATTAGCTTTGGTACGAAAACAATTGTGACTTTTCAAACCAAAAGGAGTCGACATTGACTTTAGCTGATTTACTTATCAGAATTTGGTGATGAGCACTATCAAACGCTTTGGATTGATCCAGAAATAACAGGAGTGATATCTTTTTTTATTTTCTACGTTTTCATATATTTTATTGGTAACCTTAAGTAGCGCAGTTTCCGTTGATAGGTTAGGTCTAAAACCATGTTGTTCGTTAGCCAGTTAGTGCTTTGAACGTTTATAACTTTTATAGTTTGATTTAGACTTATTACAAACGTTACATCAAAATTCAATGTTTGGACGAATTCCATCTGATTACATTACTCTTAAAATTATATTTGTAATTACAATCATATCAGAACATAAAAGTCAGTAATTCGGTATGCAACAGGTTTCCTTAGCTACAAAGGAACAATATATAAAAATTAATATCTTTAGCCTTTGCAAAGAGAGCAGTGGGCACAAATGATGGTACCGAGAATCTCAATATTCCCTGATGCAATTCAAGCTAATTACCTACATCTGACGTGTCATGTAAGTACTCCCTAACTTTCCTGAAGGTTATTAACGGTTCTCTGATTGGTGTTCTTGTATTCAATTAGGGTACCGAGGAGGTGCAAGTTTTCAGAGCTCCCAAAATTACTGATATGATGCCATGCATTTGCAGTGGAACGTAAATGTAATATTATTCACGTTATAATGTATCTGGAAAATATAGCCTCGGTGCTTCAGTTAAATTTTTTCTTTTTGCAAATTTTTTTTAATTAGTTGAATATTTGATGTAATACGATCTGTTACAGTTAGTTATTTTGTTATGTCAAATATATGTATACTGCAAATGCGTTCCTGTAATTTCTATTCATCACCCCTTTCACTAGTCATTAGTGTGAGCACTTCGTAGCAAATCTTGTGTTGCAAATCTTGTGTTGCACGCCATTTGCATACGTTCAACATATGTCAAGCCTGCAGCGTCAAATCTTCTTACAGAGCTATAAATTTTGCTTATTCTCCTTTAGTGATCGTTGACCTCTTATCCTTCTCATTTTTATTTCCAATAACGACGATCGACGAACAACCTCTATTTCTAACCTCTTTTAGGAATTGAAAATGTATTCCTCGTTTAAATCGTTATCAGTCTTCCTCAGCTAATGTACCAGAAGTCATCAAAAGGCAGATTCTAGAAGCAGTCGGCGCACATAAATCTGTTGTTAATAACTAATCATATGTGAAAGAAAACGTTTTCATTTGGCATTTGACTGGAAGCGTTGTTCACAGATTCCAGTAGTATTCAAACTGTCAAGTTTCCCGTTGTCAGTGGCTTTTTCCCCTCATTCATGCAACTCACTCACCAAATGTTTTCTGTGGTTACATTTGTGAGTCACAAGAAGGTTTATCTGACAAGCTTTTCTCCCTCTTACTCCCTCCTCCGAGCGTCTGCCATTTTGAAGAGAGAAACACCAACATTCTAACCTGTTCCAAACGAATAGATTTTCTGTTCCAGTTTTATTTTTTTCTGCTTACACGTTGTAGTAATTTCACCAATTTTGATTTGATGGCTCGCTGTCGCTTCAGAGAATGAAATGATGCGCACTCTTTCCTTTGCTGTTGACAAATGTTGTTAGTGTGTGAATTTTTGCGAATGATTGTCAAAGTAACGCTGAAATCAGAGAATAGGATGAATGCTAGTAAATTCACTGGGAATATTGAAGAGAAGACATGAAGTTTCAATGACATTTCAATGCACATTCGTGGAAATCATATAAAAGAACACCTTACGCCTTTCGTCTGCACGACCAAATTTTAATCGACCCTAAATGGCTCTAAATGCTGATGAAAGAAAGCTTGGAATTTAAACTCTGCCTTTGGATGCGACACCCTTGATTATTCAGTTGAAAAGGATATTCAGTAAGTAAGCTAAAAGCAAAAAGAAGAAATCCTATCTTATGCAACAACATCATTCAGTATGTTTTAGAGTCAAAACAAAATTTCCTCTGGTGCGAGCCCTAAACCTCAACGAAACGCCGAGCGTCCTTCCCAGAGGGAATCATACGGGAAACAGCAAACCACACGAGAGGAATCGGACGAGGGATTTCAACAGAAGAAAGGAATCATGATTCCCAAAGGAATACTCAATAGAAGAAATACGTAGAATCACTTCCTAAAACAAGAAACTTCCTGGGAAAAGGAGAAACGACGTTTAGTGACTGGAAGAGAGAGAGAGAGAGAGAGAGAGAGAGAGAGAGAGAGAGAGAGAGAGAGAGAGAGAGAGAGAGAGATTTTTACCTGCGTTACGTTCGTAATCCTTGCATATGAACCCCTGTTTCATACAGAGCAAGTGTTTGCTGAACATTTGTTTGCTTTTAGAATGTGACTAAAGGCATTAGCCCGCCTCTTTGATGTTAAATCATTGTTTCGAAAATAATGGTGTCACTGCTTTGCTCTCTCTCTCTCTCTCTCTCTCTCTCTCTCTCTCTCTCTCTCTCTCTCTCTCTCGTGGCATCTTTTGGAGAATTTATCGTCAATTTGCATCTTGTGTTACACATTCGTTAATTAGCTCAGCTAACTTTTTCTTTTCGTCGTAAGATTTAAGTTTAGTATTTAGTATTATTATCACTGAATTCTAACTTCTTTTAACTGGAAACTTTTAAAGTCAGCGCGCCATTTAAGAAGTTTCGAATCCCCTCCGTGTCTTGTTTATAAAGTCAAAGTTATAAGTATTGTTATTATTACCTTTAAATTAATACTTATTGTGAGTCTTTGAAATCTGTTTGTAGCTATATCACTGTTTTTGCTGTTAAAACTTTAATTGACCTCCCCAGACGCCGGTTCTTACTTGTATGTGAGTGGACTGATAAACCCAGGGGCAATGCCCATTCCTATTCGATTACACATTCCATAGGTGAGCGGAAGGGTTGCCACATCCCAACGGAATATCCGTAGAGAGGCAATGGCCTGAGAATTGTGTTAATAATTCTTCAAGACAGCACTTTTTTATGAAATTTTCACGTCTTCTAGATTTCATTTTACAAATTCGATTCTTTCTTTTCATTCATTTTTTTAGCTGAACCCTGCTACATACTGAAATGTGATTTGTTGTGAATCTGGATGTAACCCTGAAGACGACCGAGGATGTTTGAAACAGCTGTGGGCGTAAGAATGAATAAGTACATCAGTATTTTTTCAGTTCTGTTAAAACCTCCTGACAGCTTAAATAACATCAGAGATATCTGGAGTTTTGCCAGAGTATTGCGGAAGTCACATGTATAGTACGTTGGCCGTGCCTGAAATATATATCAACTTCTACACCTTTTCTGTGAATTTTCCGAGCCTCGTTCTGTTCTTGACGTCTTACTGACAATTGACCATCTGGTATTCTTGTTCTTTTTGTTGACTTTGTAACCTTCTTTTCATTTGTGCCTCATTTGTGCCCAGACGATGCGTTAATGAACGTGAAAGCCCTTGGTACTGAACTTCTGCCTGTCATTTTCCTGTGGGATTCGCTTATATATATATATATATATATATATATATATATATATGTATGTGTGTGTGTGTGTGTGTGTGTGTGTGTGTGTGTGTTACGAACAAGACTACGTGTCACACACGCTGTAGAGGTCGTTTGGGGCAAAGGGAGAATAATGGAAAGCTCTCGAACTCAGCGCTGGGGTGGGCGCAGCCTAGCAATTCTGGTAAAGACTCAGCGGTGTTAATCTGCTCGAATCCCCATGGAAACAGTCCACATGTAGCGGAAATAGAATCAGCACAGAAGATTCTAGGAAAAAAAATATCCGGTTACAAATCCGGATTGTGAGGAGTGGCTTCAGAAAGTTATTTGTTGGTTTGTGCTTATGGGAGGGAGGGTCCAGTGAGGCATAATGTGTGTGAGCTCTCGTGAATGTATGGGTCATTTGAGGCAAGAATAGTCTAGTGTGAGTGACGCAATTCGTGCGAGCTTAGGGTTACCTGTTTGGAGAGGCAGGCTGATTGACATTTGATTACCCTGGCGTGTGTTTTTATTATCTCATTTATGTTTGTGGGGTTTCTTTATTATTTCCATTTTCTAACGAATGACTTTTGTTCTAATGTTACCGGAATTATCCCACTTGGTATTATATGGGGCAACTGAGTGTTTTTTTTTTTATTTCACTGGCAGATGGATCGTGGATAAAAGCCATAATCGTGGGAGACAGTGTGAAAGACTGTTCAGGCATCTGTCTTAGCCTGAATACAGACTATCAGACCTATTTAGTCAAAGATAGATTAATTAGTGATGGTGATGGGAAAGAGATTTTTGGGTTTCGTTTTCTTTTATTTGAAATGGGGCTTTAATAACCCGTTTTGCTTATTTCCATTTACTGCTGTTATGCTAGACTTATGTGGTAAACTATTTTTTAATAGTCAGGAGTTTGATTGATATACCTTAGACAGATTAGGTAAATGAGAGAGAGAGAGAGAGAGAGAGAATGGACAGATTCTTCCTCACTGGACCTTGGTTTTGAGATTGCAGTTTTCAGGTAAGCAAACGAGAGACACACACACACACACACACACACACACACACACACACACATTTGCATATATATATATATATATATATATATAAATAGTATATATTAACACATACAAACACACACACACACACACACACACACATATATATATATATATATTTATTTATATATATATATAAATATATATATATATATATATATATATATATATATATATGTATATATATACACTAGTTGACCAACCCGGCGCTGCCTAGAAAAACTCTGAATGAAATTCTATAAACTCTCTCTCTCTCTCTCTCTCTCTCTCTCTCTCTCTCTCTCTCTCTCTCTCTCTCTCTCTCTCTCTCCTCTAACACCCCTCTTCTCTCTCTTCTTCTCCTCTAACTCGTGTGGACAGGTTAGCGCCAGTTTCATGACAGTTTGCCACTGTATTTCATCTGGGAAATATCTCAGACACTCTGATCAGAATATGAATAAATTATGTATAGGCGTTATCCATTTCACTGTTAGACCCTTCATCGCTATTTGTAGACCGTTATAAGTCCAAACCATACAATAAAAATCTAAAAAAATATTTCAATGTGATACAGACAATTTGGCATAGACCTAAGCCAATGATTTCTTTTTATGGTATGTGTTACTATAATGAAGTAAAATTCACTGTCCAATTCATAAAAAACTGAACCAACCCCTGAGTTCTAATTTAAACTCATTCATTTATATTGTATGAGAATAGATGCCTTTTTTTGATAAGAAATATTTAGTCAATACTTTGTTATGCCTTTTTATTTCTTTACTATTATCATTAAGTGAATTGCTGAGAGTTAGCTTTCCACCCCCTCATCATATAAAAAAAAAGTGACAAATCACTTTCTTATACGGCTAACTTCAACTCGTGATACGTATTTTTTATATTGGTTTTGGGAACGTTTTTAACATAACATAATAAATTATGTCATTATCTTTACAATGACATCAAATTCCTTAATGTAGAATTGTATATAAAGTTACACGTTCGGCATCTAGAAACTCGGTCAATTCGGACAAGATCATAATCATGAATCAAACTGAATCTTTCCCTTCTTGGGGGAATACTAGCCAATCGGTTATTTATTGTTTTGAATGAATATGCATTGATAAAAGATAGAAATGAACATATATCATCCTAATATATAACTGTAAACAATAATTTTATTTTCCTAAATAATGGGAATACTATTCCTTTCTGTGTATGGTTACATCAGCAAAAGGTTTGAATTGATGTATTGTTATTTTTCGATATATGTTCCTTTTATGGGCGCTTGCTCTTGCAAAGAAGTATGTATAAGAGTTATGGAATTATTTGAGTTAAAATGATATATCATCTCAACTTGTATAAAGTTACACGTGCATCATCTGTAAACTTGGTCAATTCGTACAATAACATTATCTTAAATTAAACAAAATCTATCCCTTCTTGGAGGAATGTTAACCACACGGTTATTTATTGTTTTGACTAAATACGTGTTGATAAAAGGTAGAAATGAATATGCATCATTCTAATATATAATCATAAACAATTTTATTTTCCTAAATGAGAGAAAGAGAGAGAGAGCGAGAGTGAGTTAGGTGGTGGTGGCTTCTGTTGGCTGAAATCATCACGTTTAACCACTACTACGCATGCGCGGACTTGGCTTCACTTAATAGGAAAAGAAATTATCGATTTAGGTTTTCACTGTAGATTTTATCGAGGTAATACACAATTATATTAGTTATTATCATAAATTATGATCAAAATTCACATGAATCCTGATCAAAAATTCATGTTATTGGGGATTTATTTTGTTAGATTAATCATACTTCTGGGA
>NC_089743.1:85492470-85532470 GCF_040412425.1 Macrobrachium rosenbergii | reverse complement strand
TCGTTTCACATTCTGATGTCTTGCCTTGTTCAGTTGGTGATCATGAACTTTAAACATCAAATATTAATATCAGAAAAGAGAAGCTCCCTCTAACTGTTAAGACCTATCGTTGTCTCAAGAATTTTTCACAGAATTACCCCTGTGAACTCCTCTTAAATGACTGCTGTTCGTACTTTTAACATTACTTTTATGATTTGGACGCCTGTGCTCCTTTTTTTTTTACGAAAGTGATGTGATTTCTGTGCTCCTTTTATTAGAAAGTAATGAGAGCCCTCCTGCCCCTTGGATCGACACCGAAATTAAAGATGCAACGAGCTTTAGAGACAATATACTAAAGGAATTTGAATTAAATAGACAAGACCCAAATGTTGGAAATATTTACAGAGGGGAGAGGATAAGCGTCAAGACAATGTTGTCTAATAAGAAGAAAGACGATTACAAGGAAGAATTCTCTAAATGTAAGGGTAACATGAGCAGAACATGGAATGTCATCAATAAAATAATAACTCCAAGCAAAGAGACGCCTGGGTTACTTGACAACATTGACATTGATGCTCAGAAGAGAGCAGATGGTTTGAATCAATATTTGGTAATATTGGAAAGAAAACGTACGCCAAATCGCAGGAAGATATCCACAATACCAGTCAACTCCAGTATGATCATTCCTCCACATCATTATTTATAATAAATATATTCAGGCCTCAGCCAGTTGATAACGATACTCAGATTCTTGTAATAAAATATCTGAAACCTAAAAACTCTTGTGGCTCTGACGGAATTCCTTTTCGGTTTTTAATTGACTCTCTGCCTGTTACAATTTTCTACATTCCTGTTATAGTCAACACCTCAATTGTTACAGGTGACTACTCAGGCGCTTGGAAACATCCCACTTAGTTCCCGTTTACAAAAGTGGTGACACTGAAAACGTTGGAAATTATAGACCAATTTCTTTGTTGCCTGTCATCTCTAAAATACTCGAGAAAATAATTGCCATTCAACTGATGGCTTTCCTTGACTCAAACCACTAACTGGCTAACGAACAACATGGTTTTAGACTTAACCTTTCAACGGAAACTGCGCTACTTCCGGTTACCAATAAAATATATGAAAACGTAGAAAAAAAAAAAATATATCACTCCTGTTATTATTGGATCAATCTAAAGCGTTTGATAGTGTTCATCACCAAATTCTGATAAGTAAATTAGCTAAAGTCAATGTCGACTCCTGTTGGTTTGAAAATTATGTTAGCCATCGCATCCAGTCTTGTCGTGTTGGATCAATCCTATCCTCTCCTAATGAGATATCTTTTGGTGTACCCAAGGGGTCGATTCTGGGCCCATTGCTGTTTTTTATCTATATCAACGATCTGCCACAATATATACGGGATGGTCTTTTTGGTATTTATGCTGGCGATACCCAGATTTTGCTGACTGGGGACTTAAAAAAAATCGATGATTTGATGAAAAGAGCCGATCATATATTGACTTCTGCAAAATATTATTTTAATAATAGTGACGGCCTAATACTTAACGAAAGCAAAACTCGAGTCATTTTCTTCGGATCCCGGAGAACGCGAGCATAAAATTCAGTAAGGTGACACTCGTTCCGTCACTCACAGTTAAAAACCTGGAAGTTTTCATGGATTGTGGCATGACTTTTAATACGCATATTGATGGACTCCGCAAAAAGGTAACTGGCATCCTCTTTTATCTCAACAGAGTGAGTGATAGATTTGAGCCAGACTGTCGAGTCATGGTGGTACAGTCGTTTGTACTGAGTATCCTGAACTACTGCTTGCGGGTTTGGTGTTCGACCAATAAAACCCAATTGGGAAGGGCCAAGAAAATATTTACAAAATTTAGCCACAAAGGTCGCCGTTGGAGGCGCCCAAAAGCATGAGCATGTTACTCCAATATTGAAAAATTGGATTGGCTACGAATGGAGTAGAATTACTTTTATGATATATGCCTCTAAATTTACAAAATCAGAAATAAACTTCCGACAGAATGGCTTTTTTCCCCCTGCCAATGGTAGGCCAGAATCGTGCGGAGAACATTAACACGAGGCATCAGGATCACTTATCCTTTCCGAAAACTTTCACCAACACGTCTAGACGTAATTGGTCCCATGTTTGGGAATCGTCTACCTGCAGATATGAAGAGGCGCGAAACCATATCTTCTTTTGAATCTCACCTGATTGCATATTTACTCCAGAATTGAGTAACTCTTCATCTTTTAACCTTGTGTTCTCATCAATGTCACGGGTTTCCGGAGACTTTTAGAAACATCCTCTTCTATACCGAGCGAAAGTTGTGAAATTTTACCTCTGGTCGTAAACTCTGTTTACATGTTCTTTTTATTAGAGTTAGCTAATTTATTATTTTTTTTTTTACATGAAAGTTTAATCCTGATAAGTATAAACTTGATTGTTTTTAAGGATCATATTCCTTTGATGGCCACATCATTATACGTTGTTGATTTTACCTCATTTCTGTTGCATAGAGTCGAAAATTTTATTGTATATCAGTTTTTACCGATATTAGAGATATTGTATTGTAATATAATCTCCTGTATACTAGATATAAGTACTGTAACAATGAATATTGCTTATTATGTAGAAATGTTTTATAAAACGATGAATGGACCTATGTTATCCAAGAATGAGTAATGAAATGTATGTAATAGCCATGTTTAATTGAGTAAAGAATTTTAACTTTGACTTTGCTTTGACACTCTCTCTCTCTCTCTCTCTCTCTCTCTCTCTCTCTCTCTCTCTCTCTCTCTCTCTCTCTCTCTTCGTCATCTCTACGTCTCTACCCCGTGATCACTTATATTGATCAGGAGGTCCCCTTGACTTAATGAATATTTTTTTTATTGGCAAGGTAAATATTAATTAGTGCAACAACTCAGAAATCACTGGAAAGTTTCGTAATGCATCAAATAAACACGACTGGGGCAGAGCAGGGACCTTGAGTCAGAGAGGACCTCAGGTGGAAGCTGATTTCTGGTCGCTGGCTAATTTCATTTCCTTAGTCATGAAATGGAAAACCGTTATTATTAGTATTGCCATTGATATCAGCACCGGCGTTAATTAATAGTGTACTTCGGAATTAATACATTTACTTCAGGAAGAAACTTGAAATACAATTTGCTTGAATCGTAAGTTAGCTCTGATTAAATAACCGTTTGGAAAAAAATGGGGGATGTAGTAGTAATAATAATAATAATAATAATAATAATAATAATAATAATAATAATAAAAAAATCCACAATTATATAGTAAATATATTACTATGTAAAATATTTTACATAGTAATATATTTACTATGTAATTGTGGATTTTTAGTACACAGGTTGTTTTTCACGAAATTGTGAATCTGTTAGCAATAATAATAATAATAATAATAGGAACCATTATTATTATTATTAATAATATTATTATTATTATTATTATTATTATTATTATTATTATTATTATTATTATTATTATTAAAATGGCAATTCAGTCTGAGAAATATACTGTAGTAATAATAATTATATGATAACAATGAGAAGATAGCAGCAATAAGTATAATTACTGTTATTATTATCATTATTTGAAAGTAGCACGCAGATGCACAGAACGGTCATAAAAATCTTGTTACATGTCCAAGAAGAAGTAAAAAGAAAAGAAAAAATTATTTCTTAATACTAAAAAAATTTATATTACCCCTTCACAGTCTACCGTTTACTTCCTAAGCACCGTAGGTAGATTATTTCGAGGTTTACCTGGTAGATATTAAAACCGTCTTAATGAGCTCTTGTGCTGCGTGGGTGGCTTCACTTCACTAATATCCCTTGAGGAGTCCTTAAGTTGCTTTAATAATAAGGGAATTTTCTAAATATTTTCTTGTGGCTATTAGGATTTCCTAAGTTCAGCGGCTGCTTAAATTCACTCATTAGCGTTTATTTTTGGAGAAAATAAGAATTCAAATATATTTTTTTTATTTTTGGAGTTGTTGGTTATGTATACAAACCTACACTGTCTGAAAAACAGAACATTTCGAATTGCAAAATCAAATGTAGTTTAAATGGCAGATTCTAAATATATACAAACAAACTTGGAAGTGGTAACATTCGGTTTTTTCGACCAAAATATGTTATAAATGCATGCGCAGTGTTATAAAACATTCATAATAAATGTCTGACACTTTCGAATATCAATGTAGAGCACTGAACAAAACAAAAAACTGAAAATGAAAACATCATTTGGTGCTTGTTGACTAAAAGCACAACATAACTGAATATGCGTTGTGGTACAATACCTATAATTAATGCCATTAAACTTAAAAAGAAGAAGAAGAATATGCAATATTATTGATGTAAATCACAAATACAAGCGGGAATACCACAGTGTTAATTAAACAGACATCAAAGTTATCAAAACATCAGCCAGGCAAGAATGCTCTTTACACGCTGATTAACATTATTAGTGGCCCGGTTAAGAAATAAGGCAGGAATGCAGAGAATGTGAAGCTCCAGTGGTCGTCTGTAATTTTTATAAACTTCAAAACCTGTTATTATGATTTTCATTACTTCCGCTAATTAGGGTATATTTTCATGGACTAGTTTATGTGTTTATATGTTAGCTTCTTGTCTGTCTGTCAGTATGATTGTTAACAGGATTAGGCAAAAGAGATGAGAGGATTTTTAAAAACATTTTCCAGGTGAAACTGGCAATTGGCGATTGAGAGAAGTGGTAAACATAACTTTTAAGGTGAAGGGACCGTTTAGGGATAGATTGCCAAGACTTGTTTCATCGTTTCAGGCTTCAGTGAACGAAACCCCACTGGCTATTATCTTAGAATCTGGTAGCCAAATTTAATCAGTACTTTGCAGAGTGGATTGGTCAGCCTTTAAGCATTTTCGCTAGAATCGGACGCTTCTCTTCTTCTTCTTCTTCTTCTTCTTCTTCTTCTTCTTCTTCTTCTTCTTCTTCTTCTTCTTCTTCTATATTTTTATAAACTCCAAACCCTATTATTATGATTTTCATTACTTCCGCTAATTAGGGTATATTTTTTGGTCTAGATTATTTGCTTAAATATTAGCTTGTTTGTCTGCCTCTCAGTATGACTATTAACAGGATTCGGCAAAAGAATTGAGTGGATTTCTGTAGAAAACCTCCCAGGTGAGGCCCCAGACTGGCAACTGGTGATTACACATTGAGAGAGGGATTGATGTAAATTTTAAGGAGGGAGCGTTTGGGGATAGATTGCTAAGCCTTGCTTCAGCGATTCGTGCTTAAACGAACGCGACCCCACTGGCCATTATCTTAGAATATGGTAACCAAATTTAATCAATACTCTGCAGAGTGGGTTGGTCAGCCTTAAAACATTTGTACTGCCTTCGGACGCTTTTATTCTTCTTCTTCTTCTTCTTCTTCTTCTTCTTCTTCTTATTCTTATTATTATTATTATTATTATTATTATTATTATTATTATTATTTAATGAGGATAATAGCTGTTTCTATGGCATTTAATGTACCATCTACACGCTTATGAGGAGACGGTTATAAGACGTATAGAGAAGATTTTGTAATGTGTAAATGAAATGCCGTAGAAACACCTATTACATTCAGCGCTACTGCCCTCAGAGGTCTCCTCCCAAATAACAATAGTAAAATTATTATTATTATTATTATTATTATTATTATTATTATTATTATTATTATTATTACTACTACTACTACTACTACTACTACTACTACTACAGTATTATTATTATTTGGAAGGAGTCCCTCTTTAGGACAGTGTTGTTAAAAACAATTGCTGTTTCAACGGCATTAAGCTTGAAGAGAGTCTCCTCTATTCCTCTTTTTATATTCTTCTTGTCTGCAGGAAGGTGGTGTAATAAACTTCCAAAGGACATGGAAAGATATTCTGCTTTCGTTGTTTATTTACTCTCAAGTCCCGACTCAAACGCAGGTGGTCATCTATGAGAGAATGAATGAAATTAAAAGGTGAACAGGTATTTATAGCTGGATTATTATTATTATTCAGAAGAAGATGAAACCCACTCAACAGCACTGGAACAAGAACCAACTGGTTACCTAGCAACGGGACCACTGACTGTGAAAACCACATTATGACGAGAGCTTCCAAAGAAATAAATTCCTCTAATTGTTCATTGGCCGTTCGGAAGAATGTAAACAGCGTGCTAGCCTCAAAAGTAACCTTTCCAGGAACAAGCCAAAAGGGGCACAAAATTCAAGAAATCCCATTATAAGAAGTAAAAATGAAAAAAAAGAAGAAATATATTGAAAAAATTAATAAACAGAAAAAATGCATTAAAATTCAAGGAGAATAGCATTATGGTAGTAATGCATTGCATCTTCGCTTGAACTTCTGAAGTTCCAATTGCACGACGTCCTCAGGGAGGCTGTTCCACAGTCCAACAGTGTGAGGAATAAAGAACCTCTGGAACTGAGAAGTTCGACAGCGAGGCACATTTACTGCATATTGGTGCTGCTGTTGAGCGAATCTGGTTGGTCTCTGCAGGTAAAGGGGATCATGGATCAGTTGTAAATGTGAAAGATCTCTGTTGAAAACAACTTATGAAAAAAGTGACAAACAAGCGACCATCCGTCCATGGTCTAAGTCATAACTGCTAGTGTTAGGAAACAGAAACCTACCACCACGAACCACTCTATCTGAAAAAGGTAAATCTCTGGCAGAAGCAGACATCCACACCGGAAAACAGTATTCTAGTAAGTGAAACACAAACGACCTAAAACAGAAGCGCAAACGACCTAAAACAGGTTGCATTGATTTTATCACTGTTATAAATATACGAGACCGTATGAACAATACCTAACTTTAATGCGTCATATGCTGAAACTTTCATTAGATGTTTCTCAAAAGTTAGATGTGAGTCAAATGTTACACCAAGAATAGTTAAAGCTTCAGACTCATTTAGCAAAGTTCCATCCACCTGAAGAGGAGGATGGGGTGGGAAATCTGTACGAGATCTGCTAATCAGTAGTGTTTTTGTTTTACTGAAGTTCAGCCTCATACCCAACCAACTACTGTACACCATTCACTAATCCAGTCCATGTCCCGGTTGAGGCTGAGGGCAGTTTCATTTCCCATAAGAGAAGACTTCACTTCACCCACAAACGTTGCATCATCGGCATACTGAAAAATCTTGTTTTCCAGACCAACAACTATATCACTTGTATACACTAAAAATAACAGTGGACCAAGAACACTACCCTGTGGAACTGCAGACAAAATAGGTCTTGGTTCACTAAAGATCCCATCCACAGTAACTCACTGCTGCCTACTTGTAAGGAAATCTTGAGGTAATCCTAAAATATCCACCCACTCCAAGATTCTGAAGTTTATAAATAAGTTCCTTGTGATTTACTAAATTGAAAGCAGCACTAAATCTATTTGAGTTACTCTGCACTCAAAACGCTTATCAAGGTTCCCTTGCAAATGGCAAATCAAGTCTAAACGAGGCACCTAACTGTTTCCAATATGCATTGACTATCTGCTAACAATCTTTAGATTCCACATACTTATACTGTATAGTGGCTTAAGAGTAAGTTTTCAAGCAACTTTGGAGAGCACAAGGAGAAAAGAGATTGGCCTTAATGTCAGTCTTTAGAACAGGCACTGTACTACTAAGCTTGTGCTCATCCACAAAGATACTGTATCGACATAAAAATCTATAAAGTCTACTTATCTTGGGAGACAACACACTGGAAACTTTTTTTTAAAAAACAAAGGAAAGAAACCATCAGGATCTTCTCCACCCCAGCTATCAAGATTATCCAGAATTTTCTTAACATCCCTGGAGCGAAATGCAAATTTTGTAAGAATAGGTTCAGGATAACAAGTATGAAGGAACAGGGACAGTTGCAGCTGACTGCATAGCTTCAAAAGCTCAATGAAACACTTCAGACATTTTTTAGGGCCAGTAACCAATCTACCATCATCTGTTAGTGGTGGTGGAATGAAAGACGAGCCTGACCCAAAGATAGATGATGCTAATTTGGTCCACCACAGATGAGGCTGAGTAATTCCTTCAAGTTTCCACCTCAAGGAATTATTGTAATCTAGCTCAGCTGTATGGTAAGTTCTATTTGCAGCCCAACGAGCCTCAACAAAAATAGTGAAATTTTCATTTGAACAAATTTGTCTCCATGCATTGAATTTGGTATGTTTGTCATAGTAGGCTCATCTACATGTATCATCAAACCATGGCTAGTCATTTGTCATAAATTTGATTATCTTTCTAGGGACATATCTTATTAAGATAGCCATCAGCATTTCATTTAACTCCTTCTTGGGATCAGGATCTGATATAGAATCTGAAATATTAAGTGTCTGACAAGCTTCAATAAGGCAATCCCAGTTGGCTGTGTATTTTAGCCAAACCGTTTTCCAATGGTGGTATTAGGAATATAGTGATTGACAGATATGTCTGTCTCAATGGCGCAGTGATCAGAATTGTCTATATATTCACAGACCTTGGACTTAACAGAACCTTGTGAATATGAGGTCTAATCTATTACCAGAAATGTGCGTGGGTTCCTCAGTTAGCTGGACAGAATCCGAGGAAATACAGAACTCAAGAGCAGACCAGCCATGTTGATCTTTAGAATATGAATATAGCCACTCAATGTGCTTTGCATTACAGTCTCCACAAATAACGAATGAAGCTTTTGAATCCTGTGACTGAGCCATACCAATCCTCTCCAAGATACAATCATATATAGAATCCTCGATATTTGGATTGTGTAAACAACAAATACGGATACATGGTGAACTAAAAATTTTAAAACAAAGAACTTCATGGCAACTACACTCCATGTTTTTCTAACGATAAATAGGTCGTCCATACGTTGTGTATACAGCTCTACTTTGCGTATGTGGGATTTTATTACGATAAATAAAATCAGGCCCATCAAACTCCGGGATTAAAAACTCAGCCTTTGACTTGTTACTGCTTACATCAAATCGTAGTTACGGGTACAACTCTGGAGATCAAGAAAATATGACCTTAAGCCCCGAATATTTGAGTAAAGTACTTGGCAATTTTTCTTCCTGTAATGAGTAACAGGCCCAGGGTTCAGCTCAAATTCTCCCAAAAGAATTAAAATTAACAATATAAAATCAGTACCAAAACTACTAAAGAGACTCACAACAACAGTAACATTGTAAAATTCAACAGAACAATACCAACAACAACAAAAGTATTTACATTATTTACAAAAATTCTTTTGAAAGTATTCTTTTGGAAGCAACTGGTCAATAAGGTGGGGCTGGCACACCTTGTAAGACAAATGAAATCCACCAGGTTTGCCACAGTAACTTGGGGGAGGGCAGTCAGGATGGATTTAGAAATAAAACACTCAGTAGGAATAGCTTAGTTAGAGATGAAGGCACTTCCTGATAATCCACCAAGCAACTTTTGCTTTCTGATCAGCCTGTCCTACACACTTCGAAAAAACAGGAAAGTGAATGAAAGAGAGATAAATGCCTGATTGTACCTTCAGGCAAGGGAACACTCTAACCCGAGACAATGGAATGCCACGGTAAAATGGCTATAGCGCGGTCCAAGGTTGGAGAACAAGGTTTGAATTCAGAGTACCCTCTTAGAAGGGTTGCCTATCAAGGGTCCCTTCTACAAACTGGTTTGATTTCGGTGTGTCCTTCTCCTAAAAGAGTTGTCTACCAAAGCTAAAGAGTCTCTGGATTGATGTCCTAGTGGGTTGATTTTTATTGGTCAGCTTTAGCATCAGGTGGCTCGAATTTTTATTGGTCAGTTTCCGCCTCGGGGGATCTGCGCTGTAAAGGCCGCAGGCGTTCAGACCTTCTTGGGTGTATCAACTGTGGAGGTTTGGGGGATTTTGTACCTCCTGTTGGTATTACCGGTGTAATGGTTCCAACTCAGTGGGGGTCGTTTGGCATCTCTCTCTCTCTCTCTCTCTCTCTCTCTCTCTCTCCGCCTGAATTAGCATTGGCGCCAGTTAGTTCAGCTGTTTCTCCCCTGCTGATTGTCGGGAGAGGTGTTGGTTTATTAGCCATGTTATGCTGGGCTTTTTTCCCATGATATACAATGCTTCAATAAACCGGAGGCGTTGTCGGTCTGTTTCTGTCTGTAATCTTTACAGTATTAATCAACTCATCCCTTTTCGGTCTTCTCTGATGTTCATGGTTGTAATGGTTGAGTGTAGCACCTTCTTGTAGATGACACGAGGGACGCTTTCCATGTTCTTTGGAAGTTTATTCCACCACAGACGAGAAGAATATAATAAGAATAGAGAAGATTCTCTACAAGTTTACTGCCGTTAAAACAGCAGTTATTATTATTATTATTATTATTATTATTATTATTATTATTATTATTATTATTATTATTATTATTATTTATTGTTGTTGTTGTGATGATGATGATGATGATTATTATTATTATTATTATTATTATTATTATTATTATTATTATTATAGTCGATCTATGTTCACAGAAACAGAGACAAGCACAAGAACTTGTCTGGTAAACGTCTAGAAAAGCTAGATTGATGCATATATATATATATATATATATATATATATATATATATATATATATATATATATATATATATATACATATAATTATATATGCGTGTGTGTGTGTTTGTGTGCGTGTCTAAAGTATTTCAGGAATATTTAAGGATGTAATACTCCTCCATCTGGAACGTTCTTGTTCCGCTTATAATGTGTTCACCAAATCTCTAGTTGTTAGATTGCAAGCTTTCTTAATGACAAACAAAATGAAAGTAAAATACTTCAGCATGTTCTGAGAGAAAACCGTAATTCTTAAGCTAATTAGATCAATTTTCCTGTAAGGTGCCTAATTTGCTTATATCAAGGAGTGTATAACTTTATTTTTCACTGGAATTGAAATTAAACCGAAAAAAACAAGTCTTTATTATCTTAATATCATATTGTCTCCTGGCGCGGGGTAAGAAACCAAGGGTATATTGGATTTATGCAAATTTACCTCCAGTCAGAATGTGGAGGAACGTACGTCAATAAACCTTATCCTGGTCTTTTAAATCATTCAGATTGTCCTCTACACAGGGAAGTTAGGGCATACGAGTATAGTAGAGCCAGGGACAGCCCGATTGGATGTATGCAAATTAGGCGTGTTCTAATGCTTGGTTTTCCAAGAATTTTTCTCATATTGTTCCAAATCCTTCGTAATTCATGAGTGGGTTTCAGATGAATTATGTCGTATTTTTGGCGTGACGTTATATTTCATAATTAATTAACTAGGTAAATACTTAAGGCTTAACTTTATTAAAGTGAAGCCGTGAATATTGATTTCTTGATCCCACGTTATCCAGTCGTTCTAATCCCTTCGACGAGAAAGATCTTAACAAGTGGATTCAGATCCGCCTAGGAAAGAGAATTTCCTTATTTATTTCCTTTCGTATTTCAAGGCTTTCGTGGAAATTGTATTTAAAACTCCTACCCAGTAGATAAGTTATGATTTCATTGCCATCATTTGTGCTTCCTTTACTAGACTACTGTTCTCTGGTGTGGATGTCTGCTTGTGCCAGAGATATATCTCTTCTAGAGAGAGTGGTTCGCGGTGGTAAGTTTCTGTTTCCTAATATCAGCAGTTTTGACTTGGGCTTAAGATAAAAGAGTTTTTGCATTTCCTCCGGGACTTGAATCTCTCAGAAATCCCTGAACAGTATGTTCATTGCTTATACTGGACCCCAAATATGTAAAAACCTTGTAGTAGTGCCTAACATAACTGGCAATTGAAGTTATACCAACGAGGCTAATATCCAAACTTTATTGACCCTTAAAGGATAAAGCAAATAAGTCAGAAGTAATCTTGTAACCCCTATGAAAGTAGAAACGTGAAAAGACTGAATAATATAACCTGAGCTATTCGAGATTAGAAGAGAAAGTTCATAGTACCAGATGGTAAAGTAAGGGTCAAAGAGTAATACACAGTAAGAATGAAAGTAAGATAAAGGTTATTACTCAGTTTATTTCTTTGGCTAATCACAGGACCAGGTAGCAGAAAGGAGAGTAATAGATATGTAGAAGAAAGCATACTTTTTTATTTTCTTTTCCCTATCTCAGTCTTCCTATTCGACTGGGTGGTATTTATAGTGTAGGATTCCGGGTTGCATCCTGCCTCCTTAGGAGTCCATCGCTTCTCTCACTTTTCATTTAAACTGACGCGTGACGAGACGGCTTCACACTGTACCTTTCGACCAGTCCTTGCCGGCTACATGGTGGTTCCCACGCAAACATCTACAGCGGTGTACTGCAACAGCCGCAAGATTATTACGCCATGCACCAGTTCATCTACGTAATTGGTGCTGGAAGGGTCGCAGTTATTTGACAGAACATGCAGGATAGTTTCCGCTATGTTCATGGTCCTAAGCAGAAGAATTTAAAATTCGTAAGCGAATGTCTTCCTTCAACTTGTGCACTGTCGTCTTGGAGTGGTGGAGTTGCTGGGCGTAGTGGAGATAACTACTTTGCCAGCATTGATACAAGAGGAAAGAGTTGATTGTATTGACGTGTTTTCAGGAATGAATTAGTGTTACCAAGTGTTCTGGCCTTGTTGCTAATAATTATATTAATCGCGTGTGCCGCCACTTTCTTGAAATGCAGGTGGCTCTGCTGCTTCAGGGAGAAGCAGTCGCCACAAGTGCAAACGTCGGTGACATGTTTTGTAGATTAAACTTGCGTTTTTGCCCAGATCGGCTTTACAATAGTGAGCCGAGCTCCGTTTTGTGAGCTTGATTACGCGACATGCAGTGCAGAGGTCAGGCAGGGCTGGAAGCGGATGCTTGGGTGCTTTCGGATTCAACACTTTATCACAGGCGCAATGGCACTTTCGGTGCAATTGCAGCCTTGTCAACTTTTGTCGAGGCCTTCTTGGATACATAGTTCTTCATTGGAAGGGGGTGGGTAGAGCTCTCGCCATCATGCTGTTGGCCCAACGTTCGACTCTCAAACCGGCCAATGAAGATTGGGGTATTTCTGAGTGATAGAAATTCATTCTCGTCATAATGTGGTCCACAATAAGCTGTGATTCCGTTGCTAGGTATCCAGATTGGTTCTCAGCCGTAAAATAAATCTAATCCTTCAGGCCAGCCCTAGGAGAGCTGTTAATCAGCTCAGTGGATGGTTAGAAAGCTAAGGATTCCTTGTCTAAGTAGAGATCCGGATTTTAAAGAGTGCCACTGCGGTGATGTATGTTCGTTTGTTCTAGTGGAAGTGGCCGATAAGGCAAGTGCGAGATCTTTTACGAAAATATGGGGCATTATTGTTGCTGGAGCTGTTTGTGATAGACGGCGAAAATCCAAGCTCCCAATTACCTGTTGAAAAGTTAAGCTTAAACAATTGTCGACATTCGGTGCCTTGCCATGTATTTTATTATTTATTTTGATGTCTGTGGGTTTCTTATGATTTACGCATTTTCTTTATTGAGTTTTGTAATGTTATGGGAATTATCCGGCATTATTTCATGCTGGGTTAATATGGAATGTTCCTTCGTTTGACAGATGTATCATGGATAAACCACGCACA
This sequence comes from Macrobrachium rosenbergii, assembly GCF_040412425.1. Taxonomy (NCBI): domain Eukaryota; kingdom Metazoa; phylum Arthropoda; class Malacostraca; order Decapoda; family Palaemonidae; genus Macrobrachium; species Macrobrachium rosenbergii. The sequence continues at coordinate 85,518,878 of NC_089743.1, read as the reverse complement.
GGTGTGCAAATGCATGGGCTGTGGTTTGGGTGACTGTTTAGGTATCCGTCTTAATTTGGGTTTAGAAACTTTTGTATTAATATGGAACATTAAGTGTCATTGTGTAGAAAAGGGAATTTGGTTTCCCTTTTGTTTTCATTTATGTTTTGTTGACGTTGGGGATGGGGGTTTAATAACCTGCTCATTTTCATTTGACCAGTCTCATGTTGAGTTTACGAAATAAAGTCTGTTTTTGTATCTCAGGTTTAATTTAAACATACCCGTTTAGATGTAGGGTTGTATTAGAGCTCGTGAGAGGGAGGGAGAATGCCAGAGCCAGAGAGAGAGAGAGAGAGAGAGAGAGAGAGAGAGAGAGAGACAGACAGACAGACAGACAGACAGACAGACAGACAGAAGTTGATACTCGTCAGCATATATATATATATATATATATATATATATATATATATATATATATGTGTGTGTGTGTGTGTGTGTGTGTGTATTGTGTGTGTGTGTATTTATCTGTGTGCGAGTACATTTATATATTTATATCACTCGGAGTAACTTACTTCACCGTTTCAAAAAAGTGACAGACAGAAACGTTTCTCGGCGCAAAGGAAGAGGTTCAGAGTATTCAAAATAAAATTATGCCCTCTAATTTCCCTTTAGAGTTCTACTTCCACTCGTCTGAAAGGATTATTCCAGGTATAATTATAAAATAAATTATGACGATGAACTCTCACCTTTACGTATAGTTTCACCTGTGATAATACTTAATCTTAGCTAAAATGAATAAAAGTTGCAGAATCCAAGCTAAGCTAATTTTCCTTACATAAGCAGATCCATACTCACGCCTACATAAATACATATATATATATATATATATATATATATATATATATATATATATATATATATATATATATATATATATATATATTTCTCTCTCTTCTCTATATATATATATATATATATATATATATATATATATATATATAATGTGTATATGTATATATATATATGTGTGTGTGTGTGTATGTGTGTGTATTATAATAACAGATAAAGAATAAATGTTCAGCGATGGAGTCATGAGAAAAACTGTAGGTGTATGGTGTGCAGATTAGAGAGGAATAAAAATACGAAGTGCATGGATGAGGAGAATGAGACTTTTCGTAAAAAAAAAAAAAAAAAATTATTATTTAACATAATTTCACAACATTAGAAAAGATAATGTGCAATTATGCACGAGAATGTTAGTTATTTATAAATGATTTGTTTAACCAGACCTCTGAACTCTTTTAGGGTTCTTCTCGGGCTCGGATATGCACGAGAATGGAAAATAGCAGTTAAGAAGAGAGACGGGGTTGAAAAATTGAGCAAGAACATTCGGATATGAAGGTAAATGGTTGGCGGGGGATTGGGGTTAAATGCTGAAACGATAATGAGCTAATAGATTTTCGCATAAAAGAAAACAACAGAGAAATTTTAGAAACGAGTATCATGAAGATTTACTGAACGTTTAGAATAGAATTAGGGTAGATACGAAGAGCTAAAAAGTAGAAGTGTTTTGAGTGTCAGAGGGTGGTTATAGAAGTAACCATATCCACTTAGTGAAAGAGTCTGTTTAAGGTTTGGGTGATGCCGCTTTTTGTGTGTAGGGAATTTCGACAGACTAATAAGACATTCTTTGAGCGCGTATGATGCTGCCAATGTTATAATTATATAAATAATCGGAGTATACCTTAGTTTAACCAGACCACTGGGCTGATTAACAGCTCTCTAGAGCGACCGAAGGATTAGATTTTTTACGTGGCTAGAACCAACTGGTTACTTAGCAGCAGGGACCACAGCTTATTGTAGATCGAACCACATTATAGCGAGAAAATGAATTTCTATCACCGAAACAAATTCCTCTAATTCTTCATTAGCCGGTAGGAGGTCGAACATGGGCCAACAGCGTTCCAGGCGACAACTCTACCCACCCTCCAACGAAGAACATAAATAATCGGACATACTATAAACCACTGTCAGTGCCTCATGCCCTGCGGTGCACTGTAGAGCAATAAGGTCTTTGCAGCGTATTTCTTTCTGCAGCTTCTTTCATCCCTTACTGTACCTCCCGTTCGCATTCTCTTTCTTCCATCATACTGTCCACCCTCTCCTAACAGTTGATTCACAGTGCAACTGCGAGTTTTCCTCCTGTTACACCTTTCAACCTTTTACTGTCAATTCCCGTTTCAGCGCTGAATGGCCGTAGTTGCTACAGCGCTTTGGCATGTATGCTAAAATCTATAAAATCAATCAGTATCTATATAAACCACTAAACATATATCATGTGCTGCTCACCTCCATACATCAATATGATAAATCTGCGGCAACAGAAAACCAGCGCTGTGAATAATGGAAAAAGTTAAGTCGTGCCTTGGTTTCCAACCAGACCACTGAGCTGATTAACAGCTCTCCTAGGGCTGGCGGAGAGATTAAATCTATTTTACGTGGCTAAGAACAAGTGGTTACCTAGCAACAGGACCTGGCTTACTGGAATCCGAACACATTATAACGAGAAATGAATTTCCATCACCGAAATAAATTCCTCTAATTCTTCATTGGCCGGCCGGAGAATCGAACGCGGGCTAGGAAAGTGCTAGCCAGCGCGATATCGACCCATCGATGAGAACGGCGAATACTGGTGCACACCTTGTGCCCTTCAGCCATTATTTATCACTTTCGGAGGACAAGGCGAGTTGCGCTTCCCTTTAAAAGGGGGAAAACTTTCTGATTTCAAGTTTTCCTTTTATCCTTCGACGGACGCCGTTGAGGAGATTCGCTTTAAAACTCTGTCAGAGACACGGAAGATGGAAGAAGGAGTGATGTCAGTCTGGATAGAAACGGGAAATCATTTTATTATTGGTGAGAATTCTCCTCGTATTTTAATAATTCTCATTGTACTTTAATAATTTACGTACAGTTTTATCTATTTATTTATTTATTTGTTAATTTATTTCTTCTTTTTTAATAAGTGATCACTTCGTTCTGTGTTTCCCATTAACGTCTGTTGCTTTCTAATGAACGTCATATTTTTGGAAGCTTGAATTTTAAGTCAACGGCCCATGTGGGCTTGTTCCATATGAATAAGTTTCATCTTCTGAATAATAATAATATAATAATAATAATAATAATAATAATAATAATAATAATAATAATAATTTGGAAGGCTTAATTTTAAGTCAACAGCCCATGTGGGCTTGTCCCATATGAATAGAGGTTTCATCTTCTGAATAATAATATGTATAATAATGATAATAATAATAATAATAATAATAATAATAATAATAATAATAATAATAATAATAATAATAATAATCAATGGACATACTTTCCGGCATATTCATTGTAAGAGAAAATTAACTTGGGTTTTGAAAGAATGCTATTAATTACCCCCCAGAATCTTCATGCTCTAAGAGCTATTTATTTTTTAGGGCGAATTCTCTTTTCACCTTCTCCATTCTTCCGAGAGAGAGAATGGGCTGGAGTGGGATAATTAGCTCTCTAAGCATTCTCGTCAACCAATAATGGTCCTCTGGCTTTTGAATTTCTAGTTTATGCAAGGGCGGAGTCAAGGGGAAAATAAGAGTAATATTGATAGCATATTCGAGTAGCAAGTTTGAGAAGTATAATTAATCTTATAATCTTGCTAAGGTATGTACTGAGCGTAAGATAACAGTAAGCAAGATTTGTCATTTTGCTGAAGATACGCAAAAAATGAAGGTTAATGTTATTCTTTTTTTCTGAGGATGGAAATTCAGGCATAGAATGAAACAGAAAATTGCTGGAAATAAAATTTTACCAGTCTGTGTTTAAGACAAACGAGAAATAGGAAATTGAATTTAATGGTAATCATGGAATCGACTTTTAAAAAAAAAATCGGATAATTAGTAAATATCAACAAAAGTTACAAAAACTGCGTTAAAAAATTACATCCAATTAAGCCATAAATAGTTTACTACTTTCGTTCGTTAATCTCCCCCCCCCCCCAACCAGAGACTCTCTAACCTCTGAGAATAATATCTGCACAGCGCCGATAATGAAACCAAAGTTCAGAGCTCAGGACACCAGCCAAGTGAGGTTTAAGAGAGGAATGGGTTCTCAAAGAAGCCTGCCATCCAAGGCTATGTGCTGCCCTCCAACTTTTAATAAGATCATTAAAACTCTCTTCATACAGAGGTAGAAGTTGCGGACCCTAAAGCCACTGCAATGCTTTCCAAATGTTGAGTTCCTTAAGCATGCATTGGGTAATTTGCGCCCGGCTGAAAGATAATCATCCTGCTTGTTCATAATGTCATTAGTTCCCCTACTGCAGTCGTGCTTGCAAGCGCTTTCTTTTATTATACGCCTTAAACAGGTTACACTTCTTTTATTATACGCCTTGAGCAGGTTACACTTCTTTTATTATACGCCTTAAACAGGTTACACTTCTTTTATTATACGCCTTAAACAGGTTACACTTCTTTTATTATACGCCTTAAACAGGTTACACTTCTTTTATTATACGCCTTGAACAGGTAACACTTCTTTTATTATACGCCTTAAACAGGTTACACTTAAAACTTTCGCGGCCTTACCATTAACCATAAACCCCGAGTCAGGTTCTGTTATCATAATTATGTATGATTATATGATTGTATACAATCGGCTAACTTTTCGAGGGGATCAAAGTGAACATTACTTTTCTCTGGGCATATCCAGTACTTGACGTAAGTAAGCTGATGTCATCTGCATAAAGGTGCATCTAGCAAATCATCAGACATAACTACTCTGTAAATGAGCATTTCTATATTAACGAGAAAAAGAATTGGAGGGACACTCTAACCCCATCCCTACCCGCTGCGTGTCGTATATCACCTCATCGCTTACAGTAAATTTCTAAAATTCAGCATTTAACCGAACCATCTATTACATATTCAGGAGTTTACTAATCATCAGTCATAATTTTACTGAAAATAGAATTGTTCTGAATTTGTATAATATTTTCCAAGCGCCTTGCTTCTAATAACACACCATATGCATTGATCTTTTTATTCAAAAAGTAAGCAATTATTTCCGAACCATTCAGATACGAAGAATAGTTGCATTGTCTGTCTTAGAACTAAGCTAACTTATTCTTTCCGCTTTACACAACTATTACATTAAGCACCTTGCACAGTAAGTAATTGACTTAAAGTAATCAGATGTGCATACCTAAGTTCATTTACCTTTTTATTAGAGGAAACATATTACTAAAAATTCTATTTTCTGCCAATATGCCATGACCGGTTATTGCCGTATATAAACTGAATAAATACAAGTGAATTTTATAGCTAGAATGAATTCTTCTTCTTCTTCTTCTTCCCAGCTTGTTCCCATTTTTATATGGGGTCACCGTGATGCCTTCTTTTGAAGGACTTTGATTTGGCTTTGTGGGGTAGACTTGGTCCCGATCGGCTGCCCTGCCTGACATCGCTTAGACCCCGGTACTGTGTACATGTATTGTACCAGTTCACCAGCGCTGACATGATATAAATTAAGTTCATTGTCATCGTTAGTTTTAGCTCTTCAGTTGTCCAACAGCAAGGTTCATGTCGGTCATACCAGTTACAGTCACTGCTGCATCATTTTCTATTAACAATAATCATAATTATAATAAAATAAATCACGGAAAGATCCTGTGATATGTCTAGAAACAAGGCTGTGTTCAAGAAAGTTTCCTAAAAGCGCTGTACCCGTCTATAAATAATATGGAAAACGCTAATTAACGATATTAGAGAAATTTATTAGGGCTACCCCTTTAAATGTATTGCTATGTGTATAACATAACAAATTTCCTTAAATGTATGCAAGGATATAACGAATTAAGTAGCAATGGCGGGAAGCGGTTTTTCGTATGTAATTTTACGTTTCATTTCAAATTAACATGTGGGCTTTTTTGTGACAGCAGCGGAAATTGGGTATTTGACATTTTAATATTCTGTTTTATCCTTTATGATTTCTCATTTAGAAAGGTCATAACATTCTGACTAAAAGAATTAGGAGAAAAACAATATACAGCGTCCTTTGTACCTGATAAGAGTCTTTTCATAAATTAACCGTAAATAAAAGTGGGAAAACGAACAAGATTTAGTTCAGATAATATTAATTTGTCTGTAGTGAGAAAGATAAGGGTAAAAAAATTTCGGTGCAGTCATCATCAGAAGAGAGGTACTGCTTAAAGCGTGCCTTGCAAGACACACTGTAGGCATTGCTTTCAACCACCAGCCTCCAGGCTTTCCGTCTGTTACTCTTCATTTGTTGCCCTTGTAATTTAGAACTTAGCTCTTCAACTTCTCTGATTTTGTGTTTCTCCAGTTTTCACTATTATTATTATTATTATTATTATTATTATTATTATTATTATTATTATTATTATTATTATTATTATTATCCTGCATGCCATTCATTCACTCTTTGAAGATAAACGCCAGAGAGCGTTCGAAACGTCAGAGGAAATAAAACTAAGAAAACAGAAATCTTTGTATGTCCTTGGGAAACCTGATATACCAGCTACAGGCTGAGGAAAAAAAACATAATAAGAAGAATAGAGAAGACTTTGTATAAATTGAATGCCGTGGAAACAGCTATAATTTTAATGCAACTGCCCTCAGGGAAGGTCTCTTCCCCTATTATTATTATTATTATTATTATTATTATTATTATTATTATTATTATTTGCTTTTCCTTTCCACCTTCCATCTGTTCCTTGAAGTCCTTCCACCAAGCTGTCAAGCTTCTTTTACTTTGCCTCGCCCAAATTAACACCTCTCGTAAGGCACTCGTTTTGATGAAAATCTTTTATGGCGATGTAAAAGCAATTCTGGCAAGGAAAAAGAATGAGGGTAAAAAGCAGGTTTTGTGAAACGAATTTTGGAAACTCTGATGCATGAAATTCCCTTGAAGATGAGACGGAGTCTCGTGTGATTGAAGAAGTAGTCTTTCGCAATCATGAGACTCCGGCTAGATCGAAAAGCAGAAAGGAACAGGAGGGAAACGAGTTGACAAATCTAAAAAGGTAGTTTATTTATATATATATATATATATATATATATATATATATATATATATATATATATATATATATATATATATATATATATATATACACACGCTCTTGACCAATCCGGCGCTGTCAGGGGAAAACTCTGAATGACAGTTTACATGTAGGGGAAGGGAAAGGAGGGGGGGAGGGTGGAGGGAAGGGGGAGGAGAGGGAGAAGGAAGAAGGGGAGGGGGAGGAGTTGTGTTGACTGTCTGACTGACAGTTCTACTTTTTTCATGGGAATGTTCGCCCTTTGAACAGTTTTGTGTGAACTAATAGGTATTACTCTGGTGACTTTCCCTTTTATCCAGGTAATACTGTGATGACTGCCCCTTTATCCAGAAATTACTGTGGTAGCTGTCCCTTTTATTGAGTATTACTGTTCTGGTTGTCCCTTTTATCCAGGGATTACTGTGGTGACTGTCCCTTTTATCCAGATATTACTGTTCTGTCTGTCCCTTTTATCCAGGTATTATTGTGGTGACTGTCCCTTTATCAGGTTTTATTGTGGTGACTATCCCTTGTACCCATATACTACTGTGATAACTTTGCCTTTTATCCAGGTGGTGCAATTGCTGTCTGTCCCTTTTATCCAGATATTACCGCTCTGTCTGTCCCTTTTATCCAGGTATTATTGTGGTGACTGTCCCTTTTATCCAGGTTTTATTGTGGTGACTCTCCCTTTTATCCAGGTTTTATTGTGGTGACTATCCCTTTTACCAATATACTACTGTGGTAACTGTCCCTTTTATCCAGGTATTACTGTGCTGTCTGTCCCTTTCATCCAGGTATTGCTGGCTGTCCCTTTTATCCAGGTATTACTGTGGTGAATGTCCCTTTTATCCAGTTATTACTGTTGTGACTGTCCCTTTTATCCCGGTATTACTGTGCTGCCTGTCACCTTTAACCAGGCATTATTGTGCTGTCTGTCCCTTTTGTCCATGTATTACTTTGGTGATTGTGAACTGGGATATGATAAACCCATAAAGTTTATTTACCACATAAGTTACAAAGGCAAGGGAGATGGGGGAAGGGCAAGGGGGTAAGGATTTGGAACCTACCCTATTACTTAAGTTGGGTCAAATGATTGCCATATGCCAAAATTTTTCTAGATCGGTCAAGCAGTTACCACGTAAGTTACAAAGGCAAGGGGAAGGAGGATGGGGGAAGGGGAAGGGGGTATATAATGGTTTTGAACCTACCCTGTTATCTAAATTTGGTCAAATGATGGCCACGTGCCAAATTTTGTCGAGATCGGTCAAGCGGTTACCAGATAAGTAATAAAGGGAAGGGGAAAGAGGGAAGGGGAAGGAGTACGGGTTATAATCCTACCCTATTATCCAATTTGGGTCAAATGTTGGCCGCCTGCCAAATTTTGTCTACACCGGTCAAGCGGTGTGTTTTTCTATGGAGCACAAAAGTTACATACATAGGCTACACCCATACATACACAGTCACATACAAACATACATACAAACATTCACTTTTATATGTATGTTTATATATATATATATATATATATATATATATATATATATATATATATATACATATACATAGAATAAGAAGACCTCATTTAAACACTATGCCATCTAACGGAGATTGTATTCGCAAAAGTTACAAGCTTTCAAGGCGTAATTAGTTCTTAAAAACCTATAACATTTGCGAATAGAATCCCAGTTAAGTATCATTCTGTTTAAATGAGGCCCTGTATTTTGTTTTCGTATGAATGCACAGTATAATTGTACAAGTAGATCAAGTTTAATATATATATATATATATATATATATATATATATATATATATATATATATATATATATATAAGTATATATATATAAATATATACATATATATATATATATATATATATATATATATATATATATATATATATATATATATAGGTTAATGTTAAAGGAATGGCCAGCCTCGTACAATTCATAAGACTGTCATGAGAATATGACAATGGTAACCGTGGGAATTTCTGTGATACACTATCACCACCCTTTAGCAAACCAAAGCTAACACCACACCATGTATGCTACCTGAGTGGGGGAAGGCTTCACTCCATGGACCTACCTTAATATACCGTAGAAATGATAGCAGTAAAACTGATATGATCACGTGCTAACCTTGCATACTTTAACCTGGACTAACCTGCTTTGACACGTGGTACATGATAAAATAGGCTTTGACCCCACTAGGGCACCTTGTAACCTTGCCAAAAAAGTCATGACAATATTACCTACATAGATACATCTTGAGATACATCTTACTTTAACCTTACTTGAGGCAGCGTCTTACTGGCGTGGGCAGGGAACAGCTCCCAGCCCCCAAACTCCCTTGAACCACTCGTCCAATAATGCTGTATCTTATTTTCCTTGTATTTTGCAAAATGTACCGGATATGGGAATGTCCGTCGCGTTTATACTACGATTCATAACATCTAAGAGAGCAAGAATGCTAATTATTTTCTCAAGATTTCTCAACAGCGAAGATATGGCGATCATTAGACTCTTCTAATGAGTCTAAATTGCCGTTTAAGGAGCATTTCCACCCTTGTCAAGCGAATCTTTCATTATTTCTACAGCTGGCCATTTTATTTTGCGACGTATCGTTTATAGAATTGAAAGCATCAAAATTCAAATGAAAATGCATTCATACTGAAAAATAATTGACGATCCCTTTGACTACTTGTGAAATTTTTGCACTTAAATTTTTTCCACCAATAGGAAAGTGTAGATGTTCACATGTCAGGTAATCGAAGCCACCGTTAGGAATCTTATCCTGAATTCTGGCTCACTTCGGATATTGAATGATGCAAACGATAACTGGCGATGCAGTTTTGAAAGGTTGTAGAATATTTCACCCGCTAACGAACGTTTTAAACAATAACAATATTTCTGTATTCGGTTTCGAGTACTGGGGATATTATTTTTATTTATTTATGTATTTTTTTCGAGTTGTGGGATTTGAAATTTCACTCCTTTTGCAAAAAAATAGAAAAGAAAAAAAAAGATTCGACTTCACCCCTTCAATTAACCTGGTGATGAAAGTGCCACTGGTTGTTTTGGAGAGAGAGAGAGAGAGAGAGAGAGAGAGAGAGAGAGAGAGAGAGAGAGAGAGAGAGAGAGAGAGAGAGAGAGAGAGAGAGAGGAAGGAAAGAAAATACCGTATATACAAATATTTTTGAATCATTAGGTGTGCATTACGTCATTTTTGGCAGATAATATATAAATACACACACATATATAAGTATATACACATATACAGTATGTGTATATGTATGTATATATATATATATATATATATATATGTAATAATATATATATATATATATATATATATATATATATATATATTGTTTTTGAAGCCTGAAAGAAACGGACTGACAAGTTCTCAGTCTTTGATACCGTAGATTATTTACAGTATCACATATTCTTGAGCTATAAGCAAAGCCTAGTTAATGCTAAAAAAGGCATTTCGATTTTTTTTCACATAATGTCAAAATTCCCAGTATTGTTGTTTGATATCTTGCATTATCAAGGTTATGTCACGTGAATTATTTTAATCCTTATAGAAATTGTTTCTTTTGGATATTTCCATTTCAGGTCCATTTTACAAAATTTATTTGTACGTGGATTTACCTTCGCAAAACAAAACCAGAACATATTATTGCCTGGACTATATGCCACCAAGTCCACGCATAGACAGGGATATGCAAGTAAACAGACACTAGAGAGCCAATTTTGATTTCTGGTAGACGAAAAATAATCATATAAGAATTTCGTTATTTACTCTGTCATGTAAATTATCACTGTAGTTATACCTAGTTCGCAATATATAATTAAAGTCATATTCTCTTTTCATAAGAGTGGAGACTGCTTCAAAGCAAAATTCTTTTTTTTTTTTTTTTTTTTTTTTTACAAAGTTTTGGTGACATTTCGCGATGACGACGAAGAAGTTCATTCAAATTCTCACCCGAAAATGAAAATTAAAACCCTCTCACTGCACACTACATAACTTACCGTCAACAACAACAACATCAGAACAAAATTACCAATATAATTCACGGCATGGAAATTATGACCTTTACCAATTTGACGCTAATTCGAAAACCAAACAAAATTACCCTCGTTTTTCCGAGTGACTTTTCCGGACATGACCGGAATAACAGTGTCATATTGCAATATTGAAATTGTGTGCTTAAGCCATGGTAGATCAACGAGGCAGGATGACCATGAAGAGAAAGAGATAGGCAGAGAATTATCAACATTATTGTATTAATTTCGGATTACATCCAATTCCAGAATGGTTTGGGGACAGTCTTATTACACATATAAATGCATTGCAAATTATGATTAGAGTTATGACAGGCAACAAAGAGGTATAGCAATTACGAATAGAGAGAGAGAGAGAGAGAGAGAGAGAGAGAGAGAGAGAGAGAGAGAGAGAGAGACATGCTTATCAATGATAATAGATAAGTTTCAGATTTAATAAAATTCTCGATGTGTTTCACAAAATTATTGCAAGTATATGAAAACTCTGTGTTGATGAATTATAACAGTGAGACTGATTTGCAACGAGAGAGAGAGAGAGAGAGAGAGAGAGAGAGAGAGAGAGAGAGAGAGAGAGAGAGAGAGATGCTTATCAATGATAATAGATAAGTTTCAGATGTAATAAAATTCTCGATGTGTTTCACAAAATTATTGCAAGTATATGAAAACTTTGTGTTGATGAATCATAACAGTGAGACTGATTTGCAACAAGAGAGAGAGAGAGAGAGAGAGAGAGAGAGAGAGAGAGAGAGAGAGAGAGAGAGAGAGAGAGAGAGAGAGAGAACATGCTTATCAAAGATAGATAAGTTTCAGATTTAATAAAATTCTCGATGTGTTTCACAAAAGTATTGCAAGTATATGAAAAAATTTTGTGTTGATGAATTATAACAGTGAGACTGATTTGCATCGAGAGAGAGAGAGAGAGAGAGAGAGAGAGAGAGAGAGAGAGAGACATGCGTATCAATGATAATAGATAATAGTTTCAGATTTAATAAAATTCTCGATGTGTTTCACAAAATTATTGCAAGTATATGAAAACTTTGTGTTGATGAATCATAACAGTGAGACTGATTTGTAACAGAGAGAGAGAGAGAGAGAGAGAGAGAGAGAGAGAGAGAGAGAGAGAGAGAGAGAGAGAGACATGCGTATCAATGATAATAGATAAGTTTCAGATTTAATAAAATTCTCGATGTGTTTCACAAAATTATTGCAAGTATATGAAAACTTTGTGTTGATGAATCATAACAGTGAGACTGATTTGCAGACAAGAGAGAGAGATAGAGAGAGAGAGAGAGCGATAGAGAGAGAGAGAGAGAGAGAGACATATCAATGATAATAGATAAGTTTCAGATTTAACGAAATTCTCGATGTGTTTCACAAAATTATTGCAAGTATATGAAAATTTTGTGTTGATGAATTATAACAGTGAGACTGATTTGCATCGAGAGAGAGAGAGAGAGAGAGAGAGAGAGAGAGAGACATGCGTATCAATGATAATAGATAAGTTTCAGATTTAATAAAATTCTCGATGTGTTTCGCAAAGCTATTGCAAATATATGAAAACTTTTAGTTTTGATGAATTATAACATTGAGACTGATTTGGAGGGAGAGAGAGAGAGAGAGAGAGAGAGAGAGAGAGAGAGAGATCAGTGCAAACATCAAAAATTGTAATTTTTAAAAAATTTCTTAAAAGGACAATATAGTCGAATCATGTAAATTCGAGATCAAATCGGACAGATAGGAAAAACAGTAAAGTAGAATTACTTTTTGACTCATTTGAACATTTTTGAACAATGAGATTTGGAACAGAGAGTGAGAGACATACATACAGACAGACGGACGGACGGACATTAACTTAAAGACAACTAGAGTGGTTTATAAAGTTATTTTTTTTCATCTGAGTATATGGAACAAAACAGTCAATATTGAGATTTTAAAAATTAATGAAATTCCTACAAAATAGATGAAGTTTTGGTTCAGTGTTTCTCTAAACAAAGTTGGTCAACATTTTTCGTAATCTCTCACATACTGTGGACTTTAATCACATACGTATGGTTGGGTTTAACTATTATTATTCTTTATTTTACTATCCTAAAAGAAGTCGTGTGCGTGTGTGCAAATGATGACATCGTTGTTTCAGCCTGACCTTTCCAGCTTCCAAGTCGTTGTTTTGGGGATCTGTACTTTATATGACGTTGTATCTGTCCCTCTCGCTGTCTGTCTGTTTGATTATATATGCTGGTATCTGTTTGTCATTATGGTCGTTCATCTTTCTATTTATTTATCGATATATGTTGCCCCATTCGTCGCCCCCAATGTCGAGTGATGCGGATGGTACCTGTGAAATTCCGTTACTCATGCCTTTCATGTGCTTTGTCTTCCACAAATCTCTAGCCATCCCCAGCCTCTCTTATAGTTCTCGTTTAAGTAAGTCTAACACTTTCGTGTACTGTTCTTCCAGAGGTTGTGCGAAAGACACGCCCACCGGTGATTACATAGTGAGAGAGGTAGTAATGTAACTTGCAGGAAGAATGGACCTTTTTTGGGTGAATTATTTAGCATTTTTTCGGTGTTCGTGTCTTAAAGAAACCCTAAGGTCCAGGATCTTAGAATTTGGTAACAAAATTTAATCGACACTTTATAGAGTGAATTGGTCAGCCTTTGAGCATTTTTGGCTGCCTTGGCGTTAATTATTTATTCTGAGGATGAAGATTTTATCATATAATACCAAAGACGGAAATTACGGGAAATGACATTTTACCAGTCTGTGATTTAAAGAAACGAGAAACAGGAAATTGATTTTAATGCTGAACGAGAAATCGAATTTCACAAAAAAAAAAATGCAGATAATTAGAAAATATAAACAGAAGTGTCAAAATCTGCTTTAGAATATTAAATCTAATTAAGCCACAAAGTTTTTACTATTTCTATATGTTTTATCTCTCAGAAATGGAGATTTTCCCAACCACTGAGAATATCCGCAAAGTGCAGCGCCCGATAATGAAACCAAAGTTCAGAGCTCAGGACACCAGCCAAGTGAGGTTTAAGAGAATAATGGGCTCTCAAAGAAACATTCCACCTTCGACTATGTGCTGCTTTCCAACTTTCAATAAGATCATTAAAACTCTCTTCATGCAAAGGTAAAGTTGCGGACCCGAAAGCCACTGCAATGCTTTCCAAATGGTGAGTTCCTTAAGCATGCATTGGGTAAATTGCGTCTGGCTGAAAAATGATTATCCTGCTTGTTAATATCATTAGTTACTCTATTGCCATTATACTGTGCTTAAAACGCTTTTCCTTAAACGGGTTACACTCAAAACTTTTGCAACCTTGCCAGCAAACATAATTCTCGAGTCGGGTTTTGTTATCATAATTATGTATAATTTATATAATTATATCTAATCAGGTGAATTTTTAAAGGGGATAAAAGTGAACATTACTTTTCTGTGCATAGCAGTACATTTTTTAAAGAAGGTAACTCAAAGCAGTAATACTTGTCACAAGCAAATTGATGTCATCTGCATAGGGATGCGTCCAGAAAACTATCAGACACCACTCCCTTAAATTTAAAAGAGAATTTCTGTATTAACAAAAAGCTGAATTGGAGAGACAATCAGACCACATCCCTCCCCCAGGCTGTTATGTATGTCCTCATTCCTTATTGTAAATGGTTTAGAAAATTCACCAGTAAATCAAACCATCAAATGCATATTCAGAAGGAACCTACAAATCATCTGGATTAGTCTTTTTGGGGAGCACAATTTGCTCTATAACTGTATAGTAATTTTCAAACGGCTTACGTGTAATAGCATACCTTCTACGTTAATCTTTTCATTCACAAAATAAGAACTGTTTTCGAACCACGCAGATGCAAAGAATAGTTGCATTGTCTTTCCTAGAACTAGTCTGAAGGTTGCTTGTCTTTAAATGACTCTCTCCGCTTTGCATAACAATTAACTTAAGCAGCTTACACAGTAATTGCCTTATAATTATCAGATGTGTATGCATAAGTTCATTTACCCTTGATTAGTGGGACCATAATCTCGAAAACTTCTGGCAATAAGCCATGACCAGGTATTGATGTACATAAACGGAATAAATACATGTGAATTTTACTACTAGAATTCATTGTGTGACCTGAATTCAGTTCATTGGCACTCTTCAGTTTTTGACAGCAAGACTCACATCAGTTACACTCAATCGTATATATCATTTCCGTTGACTAATAATCATGATAATGATAAACCACGGAAAGTTTGTGAGATAGGGTTAGTGAGAAAGAATGATAAACCACGGAAAGTTTGTGAGATAGGGTTAGTGAGAAAGAAGGTAACATAAAAAAATCCTTAACAGCGCTGTAACCATCATAGAAATTTTGAAACCGCTCATTTATTGAGTCTGACCCCTTTAAATGTACTGCTGTGTATATAATAGAACTGATTTCCAAAAATACATGCGAGGATATAAAAATTATCCAGCAATAGAGAGAATGCGGTTTTTCACTTGTAATTTTACATATTTCAAATAATGCGTGGGCTTCTTTGTGACAGTAGCGGAAATTAGTGATTTAGAATTTCAATCATTTATTTCACTGTGGTATTAATTCTTATTCAGAAAGGTCATCACATTCTGACTGAGACAACGTTTAGAGGGGGAAAATTCACTGCGCCCTTTATGCTTGATAAGAACTATTTCATGAGGACTAGTCATATATTCGTCATAAACGAAAGTGGAAAAACGACACGAGATTTAGTCCAAATTAAGCAAATTTGTCTACAGTGGAAAAGGTGAGAGGACATAAATTTTCAGTACAGTCATCATCAAAATAGAAGCACCGTCTAAATTGTGCTCTGCAAGACAAACTGTACTCTAAGCATTCAGCCACCAGCTGCCAGGCTTTCCAACTGTTACGTTTTATTTCTTGCCTTTGCAATTTCAGACCTAGCATTTCAAGTTCTCTGACTTTGTGTTGCTCTAATTTTCACCTTATTATTATTATTATTATTATTATTATTATTATTATTATTATTATTATTATTATTATTATTATTATTATTATTATTATTCGCTTTTCGTTTCCATCTGTTCCACTGCGTCTTTCCACCAAGCTGTCAAGCTTCTTTTGCTTTGCCTCGCCAAACTAACATCTTTCGTAAGATTCAGTTGTTTTGATGAAAATCTTTTATGGCGATATAAAAGCAGTTCTGACGGGAAAAAAGAACTAGGGTAAAAAACAGGTTTTGTGAGACGAAATTTGGAAACTCTGATGCATGAAATTCCTATGAAGATGAGACGGAGTCTCGTGTGATTGAAGAAGAAGTCTTTCGCAATCATGAGACTGACTGAGACTAGATTGAAAAGAGAAAGAGACAGAAGGTAAACGAGTAAACATACATATATATATATATATATATATATATATATATATATATATATATATATATATATATATATATATATATATATATATATATATATTAATATTGAAGGAATGACTAACCACAAATAGATTCAAGGATGGACGCGAGAATATGACAATTATGAGCATCACTGTGATGTATTCAATCCTTCCTTTTGGAAACCAAAGCTAACACCGCTCGACATATCCTACCTGAATGGGGGAAGGCTTCATTCCATGGTCTTACTTGAATATATCCTAGAAATGAGGACAGTGAAACTTACAGGAACACAGCCTAACCTTATCTAACCTAGTTTGACACATCTCAATCGACCAGAGTGGGCTTAGACCTCACTTGGACCCCTGTAACCGTGACAAAAAATTATGCCAGGAGTCCTATAAGGATATATCCTACTCAAACGTGACCTGCGGCAGAATCTTACTGGTCCGGGAAGGCATCAGCTCCCAGCCCTCAAACTCCCGTATAGCCACTCATATAAAAACGCAGTACCTTATTTTTCCTTATATTCTGCAAAATGTACAGGGTATAGGAATGTCCTTACGCGCCGGACAGTAAGAACTTTATTATTTTCTCCAAATTCCACACCAGTGAAGATATGGCTGCCATTACATTCATGTAATGAGACGCATCTGCCATTTGTTAAAAGTGATGTTTTCATTTGTTTCACAACTTTCCACTTTATTTTGCGATATATATCTTTTATAAAACTAAAGGAATCAAGCTTTTTCAAATGAAGTGCGTTTGTACTGAAAAATAATTTATCTTGCCTTTGAACACATCTGAACTTTTTGTACGTTTGAAACGAAATGCATTTGTACTGAAAAATAATTTATCTTGCCTTTGAACACATCTGAACTTTCGTACGTTCATAAATATTTTCCACTAGCAAGGAAGGTAGACGCATTCACATTTCAAGTCATGGAAACGATTGTTAAGAATCTTATCCTGAATTCTGACTCACTTTGGATATTGAACGATGCAAACAATAACGGACGATTCCGTTCTGAAAAGTTGCAGAATATTTCACTCCCTAACGAACGTATGAACACTAACAGAATTCCTATTTCGGTTTCGAGTATTGGAGATTTTTTTTTTTTTTTTTTTTTTGTATTTTTGAGTTGTGGGATTTGAAATTTCATTCCTTTGCAAAAAATATGAAAAGCAAAAGATTCTACTTCACCCATTCAATTAACTTGCTGATGAAAGTGCCACTGGTTATTGTGGGAAGAGAGAGAGAGAGAGAGAGAGAGAGAGAATGGAGGAAATACGTATATATTGACATCTACGAATATTTAAATGAACATTACGGCATTCATATTTTCTGATATATATATATATATATATATATATATATATATATATATATATATATATATATATATATATATATATATATATATATTAATATATATATACGTACATATATACATACATATATATATGAAATGGAAAGAGACTGTTAGATATATGAAGTGTCTCCGTGACCAAATGAGATACGGAACTATTTTTAAAGATTTTACCACAATGGCGTTCTACACACCCAAAGAAACCTTTTCTGACAGATTAATATATATTATATATATATATATATATATATATATATATATATATATATATATATATATATATATATATATATATATATATATATATATATATATATATATATATATATTGTGGTTTAGCTGACATCATTACGAAACCTATACAGTAGATTATTAGTCATATACTGTTCTCATGCAAGTGGAGATTACTTCAAAGTGAAATTCAATTATTTATTTTCCCAAAGTTTTGGTGAAATTTCGCGATGACGACGAAGACATTGATTCGAATTCTCACCCGAAAGCGAAAATTAAAACCCTCTCACTACACACTGCATAACTTACCGTCAACAACAACAACATCAGAACAAAATGACCAATATAATTCACGGCATGGAAATTATGACCTTTATCAATTTGACGCTAATTCGAAAACCAAACAAAATTACCCTCGTTTTTCCGAGTGACTTTTCCGGACATGACCGGAATAACAGTGTCATAGTGCAATATTGAAATTATGTGCTTAAGCCATGGTAGATCAATGAGGCAGGATGACCTTGAGAGAGAGATAGGACGAGAATTATCAACATTATTCCATTCATTTCGGATTAAATCCAATTCCACAATTCTTTGGAAAAAATCTTTGTATGCATAAAAGTCATTGCAAGTGATAATTATAATTATGACAACAAAGAGACAGGGCAATTGCGAATACAGAGAGAGAGAGAGAGAGAGAGAGAGAGAGAGAGAGAGAGAGAGAGAGAGAGAGAGAGAGAGGAGTATAAATGATAATAGATAGGTTTCCACTTAAGTAAAATAATGATTTTTTTTCACAAAATTTGTGATAGCATATGAAAATAATTATCTTGTTGATATATAACAATGAGACAGAAGATTACATAAAGAGAGAGAGAGAGAGAGAGAGAGAGAGAGAGAGAGAGAGAGAGAGAGAGATAGAGATAGAGATAGAGAGAGAGAGAGAGAGAGAGATTAGTGTAAACCAAAAAAAAAAAAATCGTAATTTTTCTGTAAAGTTCATATAAGCCCGATACAAGTGAACTATATAAATTCGAGACTCAGACGTACAAACTAACAAAAAAACGGAGAAGAATATTTACTTTCTTAGTTCTTAAATTTTTTTCAAAAATAAGATTTAGAATGAACAGAGTGATAGACGTAGACTAAAAGACGGATAATACTCAACGATAATTAGCCTGGTTTATAAAGCAGAAAAAAAAAAAAAATTCCCGTATTGGGTAGTGCCGTCAGTGCGCCTCATGCGGTGTACTGTAGGCATCACTAAAGGTTCTTTGCAGCGTCCCTTCGGCCCCTAGCTGCAACCCCTTTCATTCCTTTTACTGTACCTCCGTTCATATTATCTTTCTTCCATCTCGCTATCCACCTTCTCTAAACAAATATTTCATAGTGCAACTTTGAGGTTTTCCTCCTGTTACGCCTCTCAGACCTACCTACTCTCAATTTCCTTTCCAGTGCTGAATGACCTCATAGGTCCCAGTGCTTGGCCTTTGGCCTAAACTCCATTTTCAATTCAATTCAATTAAAGCAAAAAATATTTTTTGTATCTCCGTATATGGAAAATAAACGAATAATTAGATTTAAAGCACAGACGTGAATAAAAATACTAGGAAACTGATGAATTCTTGGTTCATTGTTTCTCTAAATAGGGTACAGCTCTTCGTTTTGTGAGTCGGTAGAGCTGCGGACTGTCACTCGATGGGCCGGAGTTCAATTCCCCGGCCGGCTGATGAAGAGTGAGAGGAATTTATTTCTGGTGATAGAAATTCATTTCTCGCTATAATGTGGTTCGGATTCCACAATAAGCTGTAGGTCCCGTTGCTAGGTAACCAATTGGTTCTCAGCCACGTAAAATAAGTCTAATCCTTCGGGCCAGGTCTAGGAGAGCTGTTAATCAGCTCAGTGGTCTGGTTAAACTAAGCTACACTTTTTTTTTTCTAAACAGGGTAATACAGAGAGAAAACTGGTTAACATTTTTCATAATTTCTCACATGCATTGGGTTTCAGTCACATACGTAAGGTTATTTTAGACATTATTTCTTGATATAATTTTCCTGAAAGCCATTCGTGTGGTGGCGTAATGTTTCTTTAACTTTTGAGGAATTAAATCATATCTCTGGATATTTCAGTAAAGGAATATATTTCGTGAAGAATTTGACTGTACTGGTCAGCAAAATAAATCAAATTTGAAAGTGGATTGTTCGTAAATCTACCGGACCACAACGAATAAAATCGCTTCACAAAAAAAAAACTGAAAGAAAGTAATTAAATCAACTAAGAATCATCCAAGTAAGGCAAACCACAGAAACAATTGATACTGAAATGATTGTTCAACAAAATTCTTCAGAGGAGACAAACAAGTAACGCGACTTCCCATCTGGAAGTAAACATCGGCAGCCTTCCCGATCTTACACACTTTCTCTTTTCTGACCATTAGTAACATCTGGCCGGCCATAAATTCTTGCGTAACAATAACCAAGAAGGAACAAAAGATACAGAGAGAGAGAGAGAGAGAGAGAGAGAGAGAGAGAGAGAGAGAGAAGATGAATCCAAGCTAGAAAATGTCTTAAAGATGAGGTTGGGTGCACGTGATAAGAAAAGCGAAATATGGTTGAACAAAATGTCGCGAGACTCACATGTATGAAGCTTAATACCAGTATATAGTTTACAGTAAACCATAGCTGGAAATTCTTGGTTATATCATTCATAGTCTAGAGACAGATCCTGTCCTCTCTAGAGTTGATTTTTTGCTCATCTCATCATACAGAGAGATAAATTAGACGACCCCTAATGTTCTTACCTAGACCAGACCCGGAGAAGCTAAGAGAAACACGAAAAATGGGAAAACAAAAGCATAAATAAAATATCAGTTGCTAGTAGAAGGAAATAAATAAGTATATAACCTTGTAGCCAGACGATTACTTATTTCCTTTACTGAAAAGCAAACTTGAAACCTCTGAAGCCGTGTGAAGAAATATTAACGAAAAATTCAGTTAGCACACGCCAAAATCCTTGAAATCCATAACCTTTGGAAGATATAAAAATAAATCCGTAAAATATTCCGTAAAGTACTTTTTCAAAATATTCAAAGCCGTCTATGACTCTATATAAAAAGTCTCGGAAAAAAAAAAATGTGAATCTATGAAAAAGGAATCACCACCATTGCAGCTCTACAAAATTCGGTGCCAGGCCGTGGCATATTTCATTTTTCCGCTTTTGGGACTGAATCTTTGTCGGCTTTTTACCAGATGCAGGATGGAGCCAGGGTCAAATTTTGACCTTTCAGAGGCGATGGACTTGGTTAAAGAACTGGAAAGCCATGGAGACAGTCTCAGAAACTCAATTTTATATAGAACTGTAGATGAAACTATATTTTCATGAAACTATAAATATATGCACCATACAACTTTTTTTCCCCTTAGATGAGGGCCACATCCGAAGACGTTAGCCCTCCGATACTCAGCAGGTCTTCTGAGATGAGGTCGCTAGCCCCATACCCATTATTTAAATCTGAGCTGACCTTGCTGAAGACGTTGGCCTCGATACTCAGCAGGTCTTCTGAGATGAGGTCGCTAGCCCCATACCCATTATTTAAATCTGAGCTGACCTTGGTACCCATTCATGCGTAGGTCAACTGGTGGGGGTAGATTCGCAATGGACCTTGGACGTTACGAAAGCGAGTATGTTGCTCCACCAACTTTCCCCTTGGAGGGGTGGCCCCGGAAGGTATATCTTTCCGGTTCGCAGACTTTATTTTGGGATGAGGTTGTTAGTCCAATGACCTTTTCCCCCCGAAGAGCAGCGAGCCACTGCTGGTACGTATTTCGTCACCTTGGTCAGCAAAGGACGTGTTAAATTTTCCACGTCCTTAGGGAATGGACTTTTTATCTGACCTGAATAAGGCGAGTATCAAGGCCATTACACAAAGAACCCCTAAAATAAATACATATATATATATATATATATATATATATATATATATATATATATATATATATATATATATATATCAGGTTGAAGAGGTAAAGGCTTGTATGTCTCTTACAAGATCAGGTTTATTCTGCCAACGTTTCACATCACATGATGCATCTTCAAGGCTGGAAAATTGCAGACAATAAATTCTTAAAATGCCGCATATGCAATGGGAAAAACTTCTTTAAAATATTTTTTAAAACACACACACACACGTATATATGTATGTATATATATATATATATATATATATATATATCTGTGTGTGTGTATGTATGTGTATATATATATATATATATATATATATATATATATATATATATATATATATATATATATATATATATATATATATAATTCGTGTGGAGTGGCATAGCCATTATATACAACACTTTTACTGACATGACAATTTAAGGTTGCTCTTCTTGTACATATTCATTTTATGACGTTTCGTAATTTTCATATATAGTTATATTCAAAGGTTCTAAAATAGATAAAACAATAAAATAATCAGCATAAAACTCAAACATGAAAATTTGTTTTCAAGAAGAAAATTTTCCATGTTCATATTTATGCTAATTATGTTGTTTTATCTGTTTCAAAGCCCTTGAGATGTAATTATATATGTAAATTACGAAACGTTTGGGAAATGAATATGTACAAGAAGAGTAAATTTTAATTGTCCATCAGCATACGTGTTATATATATAGTATATATATATATATATATATATATATATATATATATATATATATATATATATATATATATATATATATATATATAAATATAAATGTGTGTGGGGTTTACATGTGCATGTTTAATAGCACTAGATGGGTGATGCAGAATACCTACATATTTCCATAATCAGATACTGATCCACATTTAATGAGACATCATTTCACAATTTCTTTCTCCTAGCTAAGACAGCCGTGTCATAACCTCCAAGCGTCGGACACATTTCGAAATGTGAAACTGTTGCCTCTGTGCTTTCTTGCTTGATTGCTCTTCGAAGGCTGGGCAAGTATGCCATTAGAGGCACCGAGCTCCCTCCCGTAAGAAGAAGCTTTTTCCTCTCCACACTTGTAAAAGTTTTCCTTTCGATTTTACCTCATCGTTGCTTTGGCCCTGACCTTTCCAGCATCCCAGTCTTCGTTCTGGGGAGCTGCCCTTTAATTAGTATTGAGTCTGTCTGTCTGTCGGTCTGTCTGTCAGTTTGGTTATTAATACAGATATCTATATTTTTTACCTGTGTGGTTATGCGGTTGTTTCTTTATTTATTTTCCTATACACGTCATCACATTCGTCGCCTCCAACGCCGAGTGACGCAGAGGGCATCTGTGCATATCCGCCTCTGGTCTCTTTCATGTGCTTTGTCTTCCACAAATCTCCAGTCATCCCCAGCCTCCCTCGTCTTCCAAGTAGGCCTGACACTATCATGCACTATTCTTCCAGAGGTCGTGCGACAGACATGCCCAAGCCGGTCGCTTCTCCCTTTCATCATTATTTCATCTGCACATAATGATTCCGTGATGTCCTTTATGGTAGTGTTTCTGACTTTGTCCTTTTATCCTACTCCCAAATTCTCCTTAAAGCGATAGTCTTAAATTGTAAAAATCTTTCATATATAAACTTCATATATCCAGACCTGCAACATGTTGTATAAGATGAATATTTTTCAGCCATGATTCAGATGCGGTCAGGCATGTTGAGATATGGAAATACAAAATAAAGAGTAATATTGTAAAAGATACTGCAAAGTCTAAGAATACCAGGCATTTCGAGATAAAGGCTATATTTATGTATATCTGTATGTATACGCGTTCTTTTCTGCGGAAGCTCTTTTAGTAAGTTTGTGCCATTTTCTTCTTGTTCTCTATCAGTTGTATTCATGCTAAATAATACTGAAAATAGCTAAAGAAGCCGTTTTTTTTATTCCATGCTCCAAATACGCAGAAGTTGAATTGAATGATTATCTGGTTTTTCTGAAAACTTCCTCTCTATTTTAGGCATTGGAATTGAATTGTTGATATTTGTGTATTGTTCTCTATTTTAGGCATTGAAATTGAATTGTTGATATTTGTGTATTGTTCTCTATTTTAGGCATTGAAGTTGAATTGATGATATTTGTGTACTGTAGTTCTTATAAGAAAAAATGTGTTACTTTTATAAAAAAAAATATATATATATATATATTTTTACTTTTATGAAAACCTGAAAGTTCAATTTGATTTAGGTCTTACGTAATTTGAATCTTGGTCATGGAATCTAATGACCTGTATATTTTAACAAGAATTTACCCAGAATTTAAAAAAACAATGTACAATGGAAGCTCAGGGGTTCATGGAAATGAACGAACAATAAAGAAATAACTGGTACTCCATATTGAAGGAATAAACAAAGGCAGCGTATCTCGTTATCTATAATGCAAGCCAGGAAGCTTAGTCGAAAGTGAACACCATTTGTTTGTATTTCCAGTAACAGAGGCAGATCTCTCTCTCTCTCTCTCTCTCTCTCTCTCTCTCTCTCTCTCTGTATATATATACATATATATATATATGTATATATGTATATATATATATATATATATATATATATATATAAATATATATACATATGTGTGTGTATGAATATATATATATACACATATACATGTATATATTATATATATATACATATACAGTATATGTATGTATGTATATGTATATACATACGTTATATATATGTATATATATTATATATATACATATGTAGGCATATGTATGTATGTATATATATATATATATATATATATATATATATATATATATATACATATATATATATATATATTTAAAGTATATTAGACGATATTACCGACGAAAGAACATATGCTAAAGATATGGAACCCCGATTGATTTATATCCAACAAATTGCTGGGAATAACTTCGATTTGACGACTCAGTGAGGAAGCGAAGTCAATTCGTGGAATAAATGAGCTAATGATGAATGCCTCAAAAATCATTGTTTTTGTACTTGTATTTCGTAAATCAGAATTTGAGTTTCATGTACAGATAACTAGTTACTGTAATAGGCAACCCAATGGAGTTATCTGCCTAAGTAAGATTGAAGAGGGATAATAAGTTTATTTACCGATTTTCTTCGCGTGATGACTAACTGATAAATAAAGGAACGGCATCTGTAACTGGATAATTGACATTAATAATAATTAAGCTATATTAACAAAAGGAAATTGGCCAAGTGAAAAGAAACGTTTTTATAAATAGTCTGAATGGCCTAAGCACCTAAGTGTTTGGCTTGAAAGCCCAAATCTAATATAATCAAATTTATGTAGTTACTTGTTGCTTTACAAAGCAAACCTTGAGAAACTCTCTCAATTTAATGTCAAATGACGAAGCGTGAGGGTCATTGCAGAGTTACAGAATTACGCAAAATGGGGAAAAAACAAACACTTTTTATGCTGAAATGGAAAACTGTCTATCTGTGCCAGAGTATACAATTATATGCATGCTTCCATATGAATTCAGACATATGCATTGGTGTGTGAAATGGGCCTTCAGTGTGTTTCAGCCACTATGAATGTCATATAAATGATTTATAGCCATGACATGTAGCTTGAATTCATCAGTGAGAAAATAAATGAGAGTTTACAGAATGCTTTTATTTTTTTTTTTAGCAGACAACAGATAAACTGTTACCAGAATTTGACAAATGAGGAAACTTTCCTTTAGCTCGGGGCAATCAATTGTCAGGGATAAGGGGTCATTGCCATCTCATTTC
Source organism: Macrobrachium rosenbergii (assembly GCF_040412425.1). NCBI lineage: Eukaryota > Metazoa > Arthropoda > Malacostraca > Decapoda > Palaemonidae > Macrobrachium > Macrobrachium rosenbergii. The sequence continues at coordinate 85,492,979 of NC_089743.1, read as the reverse complement.
CCAGCAAAATACAGAAAATTATAACAAAATAATATATATATTCTTCATGGTATTTACCAACCTAACCCTTTTTCCGCACTCGTCATCTCTCGATTGCAACATAAGCCAGATTACTTGATTTCTGCTAAAGAAGACGATTGCCGAGTCTCTGTTATCCGATCAGCTCCCTTTTTTTTTGGACATTTTTTATCTTTTCTCTTAGTATTTATGATCTCCGTTTCATTTTTATTTATTTTTCGCAGTTTAAGAAATTTTGTTCGTTACTGTTCATAGAATATCTTGTGAAAGAGACACGCGTTATCATAGTATATACAGTATACAACTTTATTCCCTGAAGCTAAAATTGAGGTATTTTCTCTGGTTTTGCTGTGTATAATTTTTCCTTCCATATTCTTTTGATTAAAAACGATTAGAGAATAGTCCCCAATGTTTGCATTCCCATTCAAAATTATAATTCATCCTTCTAAAAGCCACAAATGATGGAACAAGTCAGCTGGTGCTATTTTACG
>NC_089743.1:85477470-85487470 GCF_040412425.1 Macrobrachium rosenbergii | reverse complement strand
TCTGGTACTCTAAAGGGGGCGGCAAGCCTCCCCCTTCCACATCCGGGAACGGGTGACTGTGGGGGTCGCGCCCTTCGTAGCTCTTGGGAGAGAGGGGCAGGAGGGGAGGGTGATGATGATGCTGGTGATGGGGTGCCTCAGGGCGCCTCTTGCCACCGCTGAGGACATCGGTAATTGGTGATCCCGCAAGGAACCGTGCGGGTCGGGGTGAGTAGGATGGTGATGGCGGAGGTGAATGTCCTGCTGATGTGGGGCGTAGGATGAGGACGAAGGAGGGACGTAGGACTCCGCGAATCCTTCCTGCAGCAGCGGCACTGTTACCGATGCCGACGTTGGGGAGGGGGCTGCGTGGACGTCTCCACGTATGTGATGAGGATTTACCTGTGGGACGGGAGGATTATATTCGAGTCTTATTACATGGGATTAGCCCTTCATGTTGAGGGTCGTTATCATTGATTGATCATTTTCAGACTGCACATAATCTAACGCAAAATTATATTTTTTTTCAATTCACTGCTAATCCCGCAGTGCTAATTAATTATCTCATAATGAACCCTCAATATTATGATACTGAATCATTGCCTAGAAGAATATTGCATAAATAGATGCTGATCAATCAATGACACGAATATTGTTTTAGTGTTAATTTAGAAATGACAGTTATGTATTGAAGGTCGAAATGACAATTCAATGACGGTTATTTTGAGCTGGAATAGTAGCAAACTAATGCGTTCTAGTGTAAGTGTTAGAAATTTTGTCGATTTATCCTGTAAGTACCTCGTACTACATTCCATATTTGCAGTGATTCGATATTCCCATCTTTGAAATTCGTTATTGATAAAATCAAATTAACTATTCAGAGTTGGACTGTGTTTTCATGTGACCAAAAGTGCTAGGTATCAGGTCATGTGACACCAGAGGTTAGTGTGCGTGTGTGTGTGTGTGATTTGTTTCGTGATAAGGTTTGCTGTAGCCTGCACGCGTTATTTACCTCATCTGAGGATTTAATTGCTAAACATGTATCCTCTGTAAGATACAATATCCCAGAAGCCTGTAATCATGGACAGTGAATAATTAAGTCAAAAAAGGCAAAACTCGATGGAGAACTACGTCATGCCTACCATAGAATGTATGAGAGATGTCGTCGACGATGCAGGATATTGGTAACAGTCAGGAGGAAGGAGTGTTGCTGCAGGAAGCGAAGGATCTGGCTCCGTTCCTCTGAATCCCTCCTGCAGAGGAATCACATCGGGCTCAGCGTCGCTCTCGGATTCCACCTGGAAAATTATGCAGTTCATAGAAAAGTAATCATGATTCTCAAGGCACACGCAAAGGAGTTTTTCTTAAAGATTATCGTTCTCTTCGAGGACACGCCTTTATTTTTCCTACTTTCCAGTACCCTGGGTCTTGCTCCCTCCGGGCATGGGAAGGAAAAGGGCATTAGCTTGCCCTTCTTATGTCATATGAATTGAAAAATAAACAAATTGAGGGGTAGGTTGTAAGAAGAAAGGTTTCTTTTTAATTATTTTTTAAATATTTTTTTAAATTATTTTTTAATCCATTTTTATTTATTTATTTTTATTTGTTTATTTACATTCATTTTTATTTATTTATTTTTATTTGTTTATTTACATTCATTTTTATTTGTTTATTTTTATTTATTTATTTATTATTTTTATTTATTTATTTGGTTATTTTTACATATCTATTTTCATTTATTTTTATTAATTTTATTTTTTTTATTATTTTCTCTTTATTTATTTATATTTATTTATTTTTAATTATATATGTATTATTTGTTTGTTTTTTATTTATTTTTATTTATTTATTTTATTTCTTTATTTATTTTCTATGTGTTTTTATTTATTTATATTTTTTATCATCATATACTTTTTAATTTTTTTATTTATTTTCGCGTATATTTTGTCTGTATAGATAAATGGATAGCTACATAGATAGATATGACAGTCAGTAAATATTTAATCCTCATAAAAAAAAAATCCCAAATTTAATCAATACCTGAAGGTCCCTCTCCGAGCAAGAAGTCGTCTGCTTCGGCGTCATACTGGGCGACTTGCTGCCGGTCTTCGAGAGCTCGGAGCCCGTCAGCGACGAGCACGAGGGAGGATTCCTGGGCCTCCTGGTGCGAAAGACGATGAGCAGAATGAGGACGATGATGACGAGGATGAGGCCGGCGCCGACTCCGAGGGCGGCCGGGATGAGGCTGGGCAGGGAGATGTTCTCGAGGTATTTGTTCCCGAAGCCGAAGGAGGCTCCGTTCCCCGAGGGAGTTTTCCCTCCGTCTCTCACCTTCGGCTTCTGATGGACCGTCTGGATTGAGGATGGAGGTGCATGAGGATTAAATTCGGATTGAGGATTGAGGTGGATGAGAACTAAATTCGGAATGATGATTGAGGTGGATGAGAAATAACTTCGGATTGATGAATGAGGTGGATGAGAATTAAATTCGGAATGATGACTGAGATGGATGAGAATTAAGTTCGGAATGATGACAGATGGATGAGAATTAAATTCGGAATGATGATTGAGATGGATGAGAATTAAATTCGGAATGATGACTGAGATGGATGAGAATTAAATTCGGAATGATGATTGAGATGGATGAGAATTAAATTCGGAATGATGATTGAGATGGATGAAATTAAATTCGGAATGATGACTGAGATGGATGAGAATTAAATTCGGAATGATGACTGAGATGGATGAGAATTAAATTCGGAATGATGACTGAGATGGATGAGAATTAAATTCGGAATGATGATTGAGATGGATGAGAATTAAATTCGGAATGATGACTGAGATGGATGAGAATTAAATTCGGAATGATGATTGAGATGGATGAGAATTAAATTCGGAATGATGATTGAGATGGATGAGAATTAAATTCGGAATGATGACTGAGATGGATGAGAATTAAATTCGGAATGATGATTGAGATGGATGAGAATTAAATTCGGAATGATGACTGAGATGGATGAGAATTAAATTCGGAATGATGACTGAGATGGATGAGAATTAAATTCAGAATGATGATTGAGATGGATGAGAATTAAATTCGGAATGATGATTGAGATGGATGAGAATTAAATTCGGATTGATGACTGAGAAGTATGAGAATTAAACTTGGATTGATGATCGAGATGGATGAGAATGAACTCCGGTTAATCATAATTTGGTTGTTAAAGGTTACCATGTATATTACGTAGTTATCAAAAAATTATCAAAATAATAATGTAACTTTCAAAGCGTAAGATTTTTTGGCGTTTTAGAACTGATTATTGTATTTATCACACGCACCCACTCATATGACTATATATATATATATATATATATATGATAATGAATATATTAATCTATATATGTGTTAAAGTTACCATGTAAATTACGTGTTTGTAAAAAATTATCTTTGTTAATGTAACGTATCAAAGCGTAAGATTTTTGGCTCTTTGTTTGTTTCATTTATATGGATGCATCCCTTTTTGTTGTACCTGGTTTTACAGTATTTATAATATATATATATATATATATATATATATATATATATATATATATATATATATATATATATATATATATATATATATGTATATAAATTTCTGACTCACGTCAGGATCAACCCAGGTCTCTCAGGTGGAAAGCAAGGGCGTTACCCACTGCCATACGTGAGTCATTTAATTTATTTCCCTTTTGTTGCACCTGATTGTTACAGTATTTCTATATATATATATATATATATGTGTGTGTGTGTGTATGTATATGTATGTATATATATATATATATATGTATGTATGTATACATATACTGTATATACATATGTATATGTATATATATATATATATATATATATATATATATATATATATATATATATATATATATATATATATATATACTCGTATATATATATGCGTGTGTGTTCCTAAAATGATCTTAGTCTTAGTCTGCAATTACTATCTTTTAATAACAAAATATAATGAATTAAATAAACAACTAACCATGCAGTTGATAGATAAAGTTGGCCGTTCCAATGCTGGAAATCGCGAGAAGCGTTGGAGAACTGGTTCCTTTATCATTGAATGCTGTTATGTACAGGTTGTACCTTTGCTTTGGCCTCAGCCCATCCACCTGTGGAGATAAGAAACAGAACTATAAGAGTGTTTGGCCTCAAGGCTTAATGGCAAAAATAAACTCACGGAGATTCAACCATTCTGGTTTTCGAACCTCCTTTTCTCTGTAAATGCAGTTCTAACAACTACATAATCTGGTGTTGCTAACAGTATAACATTTTCACCTTTTTCCTAGTTTAGTGGTTTTCTGGTCCTCTTGTCTTTCACGTACTTAGTTCTCCCTCTTCATTAGTGACCATCGACGCTTTTGTAAGAATTCAGTATACCGTAATTCGGCTTTCTCAAGTTTTTTATTTTTTTATTTTACGTAATCTTGAATTTTTCATTTTCCCTGTCTGCTCGGATCAAGCCAAATACTCTAACCCAATGTGTACATCCTTTTTTTTCCCTAACCAGTTCTTCAGTTTTTAAAGAAATAATAATTCTCTTATTTTCTGTCGGGTCACAGGTCTTATCTTGTTTCTAGAAAAAACTTGCCTTTTTATAAACATGTTTTTTCTTCCTCCTGGCGATCAATTTCCCGTTCACTTTATCTGTTACTTCGTGGAATTCTTCTTTCATTTAAGGGGCCTCAACTTTCATTTCCCTTCTCAGTTGTATTGATTGGAAGGCAATATCAGCTGATAGACAATCATCCCTTCACCTTTTATCTCCCCCTATTTCCTCCCTACTGGAAGGTGGGTTCTTTTTTATTGGTACTAGATCAGCCAGTGCTCTCTCCAGCTCCGGCTTAGAGTCCGAGCTTCACTTAGGTAGACTTTTGTTAGAAAATAATATCTCTTTCATGGCGATAAATATACTGTAGTAAGCAAGGCATAACGTGAAAACTACGCGATTACAGTTTTAACGAATTAGAAATATGGAAGGCAGAGGTTGATGCCAAATCTTAAATAAGCAAGTTTACCAGAACAACATAATTTTCTTTTACAATTATTTAATAACAGTTCTGTATTAATACTTAGCAAAATATAAAAAGTGAATGATGAAAAAGAACAAAAAACTAGTTCCTGGGAGCTTAACTGGTTTACAGACAGAAACGTTCCAGAATTTAACGCAAATGTTTTCACTGGAAAACCGGCTTAAGCATTGAATCCCTTATAGTATTTACAGTGCTTATTCCATCCATTATGTGTGAATAAATTACCTCTAATGATTTCACTGACGATTACACTCGAAACAGAAGCCTTTATTTTCTGACCAGTGGGAATATTCATATTATAATAATGGTAATATTATTCATGAAGTTTGGAACAGCTTCCGGGAACATATAACGCAACCCTTTTGGGAAATGCAAATAGGTATAGGCCTAGACAGGAAGGGTATATCTTTTGGAAATCTTGGTGAATTGGGAAACAACTGAACATTATGTGTAATTGCACAAGTATGAGAAATTCCTTACCAATAGAAATAACATCTATTGGCCGGTTCTTTTATATCTTTATATTATGATATGTATCTGCTTGTATACTATTTTATGAAATACAACATACCTGTCAACGAAAAAGATTGCTGAAACTCTCAACACTTCTGGAATGACGAAGTACCAAGGGTTTTAGGGTTTGTATTCATAGGATTAGAGAGCTTATTCCCTTTGTTTGTAATGTAAATGAATTTTCTTTTTTTGTTGGGGAAATAAATGATTTACAGTGCCCTGTTTATATTTGGTTTATCTTGTGCTATGTTGTAAGGTTGTTGTTCCTTGAAAGTGTATGTTTACTCAGATTTCCAATATTTTTCCAACTGGCACAAGATGAGTGTCGGAGAAGTGAAGAGGTGGTATACTTGCTCCTCGGAATCAGCTTCATACAGAAAGAGGCAGATAAGTTTATCACGTAAATGGTTATTTAAAGAAATTAGGTAGTGCGCAGACTCAACGGTTGTTAATAGGTAGTTCGCAGACTCAAAGGAGAACCTTGATGATCAGTCCTTGAACCAAACACTTACATAAGTCTGATTTCTTTATCTTTAGTAAGTCCGCAAGTATCTCTAGCAGAGTCGACCTTTCTTTGGTCGAAAGGCCGTTCTCCAATAGTACAAAATTACTTTCTGAAATTTCTTAAACTCCTTATCCAACTTTCCTCTTTCTGGTTGAATGTATTTATTGTGTGTATGTGTGACAGTATGAGAATGTGTGCCTATGTGGTATTTTTTTCTAATCCTTCGGGCCAGCCCTATGAGAGCTGAAAGTCATCTCAGTGGTCTGGTTAAACTACTTTAATACTCTGGTTGACTGATTTGTTAAGGCTATTTGGTATAGCATATATAGATTATATCTATCAGCGACACCTTTTTATTTGGGTTTCCAGTATTACTTCAACGAAGCAAGGTGTTCTAGACATTTACCGTCGCAGCATTGGGTTCTCTTAGCGAAACTGCCTTTAAATTTCAGTGTTCATAATCTTTGTAGATTACGTTTATCTTTTTGTGTCTAACTTCTTTGTATCTGTTGTTGCTGGTTGAGCAAAATCTGTTCCTTCCACATCTCTTTTTGGCGTCTTACTCTTTCTCTCCACGTTTTTTATATCTTGATCAAGTTTGTCTCTTGTTTTCGAGTACGTCTGTAACCGTTTTTGGTAATATTTGCAAAAAATGGTCTGATTGTTCAAAAAAATTTTCCAGAATTTTTTTCCAAGTATGATTAAATTAATATAAATTAATATAAATGCGATAACCAATAATGAAAAACTGACGCCCACTGGTATATACTCTCCCGTGGCTATCTGTGAGAAATTGCCATTTAGCAAACACTCTTTGCTCATCATGCTTTCAACAGGTCCCTCATCATTTTTCATCTTTCCTTTACTCTTAGCTGTGCTAAAAATGGATCTTGTAATGGAGTCAAGCTGAAAGCCTCGTTTCTAAAAAAGAATGGATTTTCCAGCATAACCTCGCTTCATTTAAGGCCGCTCCCCAACAGCCTTTATTTAGAGAGAAAAGTGGGGAGGTTAAAATTCTTCAAACGCGACTTCAATCTGCATGATATAAATCTTCACAGAAGCAAGCTGCTTTACTCATAACATTCTGAATAGCAGCAAGTATTTAATACAGTACTGCTTTATAAAACAAGCAGAGTGAAACCTAATTCCTTCATATCAATCCGTCCTACATTTGTTCATCAATGTCATGTGAGGAAACTTGGTAATCGCATTAACTCACCTGAAAAACTGGACTCCCGGAAGTGACGTTAATGGTATGTTTACCGTTATGAAGTCGTGCTTGCAAAACGAAAGACTGCTTAAGGCCTCCGCTATTTCCTGGCATGCAGGAAATTCTGACAGACGTCCTCGTCCTCTGAATTACTGTGCAGTTTCCAGGAGGTTCTGGTTTGCCTGGAATGTTGGAAGAATGAAAGAGAATTATGTTGTCCTAACACTGAGGCCACAGTTTATGTCTTTCTGAAATAACCGTTGTCCTTCTCCAGCGCTCAGATTGAAGGCGTAGCCTAGGAAGGATTATGTTTTCAACAGAGGTATAAATTTGCTGCGCTGTGAGTCTTATGTGCAACATTACAAGTACAATGCCACAGACTGTATCGAGAAGCCATGAGAAAGCTTCCATGTCGTAATTAAGTTTATGTGCCCTTCAGGCTTTCCAACACACACACACACACACACACACACACATATATATATATATATATATATATATATATATATATATATATATATATATATATATATATATATATATATATATATATATATTTATATATATATATATATTTCTGTGTCCAAGAGAGGATTTTCCAGAGAAAAACTGCGACAGTCATGGCTACTTTCATACTTTGACTGCTGAGTCGTGACTGAATTACTAAGCGGTAAAACATCTGTATCGGCCACTTCGCACACCTACACAGAGGACTCATTAGTAGTGAGTCGAACCCCACTACCTGCACTTACCCATTCCACGCACATTGTCTCTTCTTGGATGTTAGGTGCCTTCCTTTTCTAAACATCTTTTACACTATCATTTCAACCCTTTCCAGGTCTCCCTCTCCTCTTTCCTCTTGACACTTATGAATTATGTACTCTTTTCATAAGTCCAACATCGTCCATCCTTTTTTTCATGGCTATCCTTTCCCTTTCACTAACATTTATACCACTTTTACCTATCTCCACTCTTCTCACACGCCCATCATCGTTCATCCTTTTCGCATGGGTATCCTTTCTCTTACACAAACTTTTTTTGCCACTTTTACCTATCTCCACTCTTCTCACACCATCATCGTCCATCCTATTCGCATGGCTATCCTTTCCCCTTATACTAACTTTTTTTGCCACTTCCATGCATCTCCACTCTTCTCAAGCTGCACTTCCTTCAAGGAGTTAGTTCAACATCCTTTTCATGTAATCCAACCTTTGCTTCCACAAGCAATGCAAGTCTCTTAATGCAAACCCTGCTACATTTCTTGCTTCACCTATTGTGTGACACACCCGTTCTCTGTTCACATTTACTCCCAGACACTTATCTGAATCAACATCGTCCATTTTTCAGCCATCCATATTAACATTCATTGTTCAATCTCCCTGGTATCCATTTAACCTCATAAGGTTACACTTATTCACATTTACTCTAATCTTCTTCCTCTGGTAAACTTTTACGTTTTCACTAGCCTCTGCAGTTTGTCTTCACTATCCCCAATCAATAGTGTATCAGTTGTAAAAATCAGTCATTCTAACTCCATTCACAACCATTTTACTTATAGCATAACTTTTGATCTACAACTTTCTCTGACTTTATTCATCACTCCATTTATAAAAACATTGAACATTCACAGAGCATAACACACCATCTGAGGCCCACTTTTACACCAAACCAGTCACCCTTCCGTCTATACACTTCAACAAATAATTTACTTCAGTCATGAAAACTGTCAACAACGAATCTTTTGTACCATTCATTGTCATCATCCACATGTACCACCCACCTTCTTCCTTGTCTGAGGTGCAATTGTTCTTCCCCTGTCAATCCCTCAGCCATCTATCTTTCTGTCTTAATTAACAGTCAGTCATATACTTATAATTCTTAGTCATCCCCAGGATATTTGCCCCTCTAAATTTTCCCTGTCACTTTCTCTGTCAAAAACTTTCCTTCATCCAGAATTACCTTACAAACCTTGGATAGCCACTATATCACACTATCTCCACCATCAACTCCTGGTGTCTCTCCTTCTTCACCCTTTCAAATGTGTACCATAAAGGCTTACAAAGACACTATAACATGAGGCAACAAAGATATAAAGCAGTTTTACCTGCAGGTATTATATGATAGAGGCAGGGCTCCTGCTGCGACCCGATCTCGTTGGAGGCCCAGCACAAGAGCGTCCCGTAATCTAGGGACGTCATAGGTGTGTACGTTATGACGCTGTGGCTGTTTGTGGAGGTGTAACGCCCCTGTGGGACGTCTATGGTGTCTGCGGTATTGTTGAATGTCCACTGGAAGGTTGCCTCCAGGGGGTTGGCCTCTACTTCGCAGGTCACCTCGGCGTCCTCGTAACGTCCAACGGCGTATGTTGTCACTTGCCCTGGTAAGCAAACGGGGGCGTCTGTGGAGAATATGAGCCGTTTTATATATTTCTGGTTATTTGATGTGTGGGAAAAACTTTAATATAAATTCTCGCTTGATATTATTCGTAAAAATGATTACTTTAACCTTGGCTAGCTGATTTTTACAGATCATTTATCTTTCCCGAAGTGTCACTTATTTTTACAGAAGCTTAATATTTTAAGCTCGTTTTAGGAGTAACTCATAACATTTAATTTTCCCTCAGTTTCTTGTACCCATGAGGACTTGAAAACGATTTCTTCTCTATCATTATGTTTTATTTTTACGCTGAAATCTTTCACTTTATT
>NC_089743.1:85459970-85472470 GCF_040412425.1 Macrobrachium rosenbergii | reverse complement strand
TTCCCAACAGTGTTTGGCAACTGCCGACGTCTGATTATAATGCCTTATGTTCTGTGAGATGTTGTTTGCTTCGCTCTTTACATGATTTGCCAGTTTCGAGCGGAGCAAAACAACATCTTCACAGAACATAAGGCATTATAATCAGACGTCGGCAGTTGCCAAACACTGTTGGGAAAATGATCACAGAATAGACTGGGAAAATATGAGTTTTCTGTACAGGAACACCAACAAAACATCCAGACTGGTTGTAGAGAACGCCTTCATAACTTGCGCCAACAACACGATGGCAGGGAACACCGGAAACGGCTTTGAAGACAGCATATCTAGAAAAATCATATACTCCACAGTAGCAAGGAAACGAAGAAAAAACGCAAGAGAACGCACGGAAAACGGACATCTGGAACCAGGGATCAGAGAAAGACCAAGGTCAAGAGAGGGTGGAGGTCACACAGGAAGAGCTAGGCGATTATAGGATTAAAAGTACCCAGCACACAGATATAAATACAGCCGGACTATGCGTTTGCTCATTGTACGGATACTTGATAATGTGGACTGTTTGTCCAAGAAAGCTTGTAACTTTTTGAATAAAAACTCCATTAGATACCATCCAGTTTGAATGAGGTCCTTTTAGTAAATATATATATATATATATGTGTGTGTATATATATATATATGTGTGTGTGTGTATATATACATATATATGTATGTATCCCTATATATTTTCACATATACATATATATATACATATATATATACTGTATGTATAAATTATTCATCAGAAGATAAATTTAATATGAATCAAGGTGACGCTCCAGTATATCTTCAAGAGGCCTTTCAGGGAAATGGGTTAACGAAAATTACATAACTATTAGATACTGACCGACATAACAGAAACGCCAAAGTAATGATAATCATGACTCTTTTAAAATTTTGGAAAATAATCGTTATAACTCTGAAAAGGAGGAAAATGATCACGAGCGAATTCATTCTCACAACATTATAAATTTAGGACGAAGAATTGCGAAGTTTCTTGAGAGGCAAAACGAGGAAAAAATAAGAGATTGACTGCAGAGCCGGCGATGCATTTTGAAGTCACAGAGAGAGAGAGAGAGAGAGAGAGAGAGAGAGAGAGAGAGAGAGAGAGAGAGAGAAACCTCTTCTAAAAGTTAAAAGGATTCTAAACTCGATAAAACAGAGTTGTTTACTAGGCGGATTGTTATCGTGGGAGTTTCATTGCGTTAGAGTCGAAAGGGAGAGGACGGGTTTGTTCCCTAGACCGTGAGGACATCCTGCAGCCACCTTTGTAAGATCTTGGTCCGTTTGTTTCCCGGCGTGAATAGATACAGGGGGGACGTTCAGAGATGCTTGACGCTCGCCACTTCGACATCACGACCAGAATGACGAGTGAGGAAAAAGATGCAAGAATGAGGAAGGTAAAATGTAAGAATGAGGAGCTTCGTCTTCATTGCCTCTGAGAAGCCATCCGCCATGATTGCTTCTCGACTTATTTACGCCACGCTGAGGTATATTAAAGTGGCTTCGTACCACTTGCAGCATATGCAGGCTGTCATGAAAAAAAAATTAACATTTCTTAAGGATTTTCTGTTGAACATAATTTTTATTTCACAAAATTTAGAATTGTCACAAGAAACAGACTGTTCTGTGGAGGAGTTCACGAAAAGTTAAGAATAACGGAGCCAGAATCTAAATATAGGAAAGATTTAATATTGGAGATCGTAGGAAATGTCTTAAAATGAAGCCGCTCTGTCTTTACTGGTTGGTCAGAGAACAGAGGTTCACACGCTTCTGGGCAAGGGCGCTTACTGCCACATAGCAGGGTCAGTCTAAAACAAATTGCCACTACCAATATTAACTAAAAGAAATGGAGAGTTTAGCCTGTCAGACTACGAGATAAAGTCCTATACACTTAAATACTTCAATATACGTGACTTATTTTAAAGCAAATGGCATGTATGTTTATTTCATTTGTTTAAGAAACTATTAAAAAAATAATAGTCGATGCCAAACAGTTTTCAAAAGACATAATAATTTTTTATTTAGATATGAACTCAGTCTTCCCATGTTTGTTTCAAACCACAGCCATACGTCACATGAATATGGGGAGTGGAAAATCCCTGTTTGTACCTCCTGTGTTTTGGAGAAGGTGTTTTCCCTTGCAAAGAAAGGGTAAAATTCTTGATCAAAGAATGTCTGGGCCCTGTGTCTGGAAAGCTGTTATAAATATGGAAAACCTCTTTCTCCATCAGCGCCTTTCCCTCTCGGCACACAAACATACAGTCACACGCGCATTCAGTCACACACACACGCTCACACACACACACACACACTCACACACATACACTCACACACACACATACACTAACACACACACACACTTTGGAAGAAATTGAAGGAGTGTAGTCAGCCATTAATCCCTTGTAATTTGTATATATGATCCCAAAATCACTTAGGTGCTAGTATGTATTTTTAGATTACACAATTTTGTCTTATTTTTTAATTAAAAATCTCATGCAATCTATAACACTAAACCACAGGATAAAATGTTTACATTCACATGTAGATGTGTACGAGAAAACGGAAGCATCGAAGCACAAACAATTGATTACAAATTAAAGTAGCCATTTGGCAGACGTCTTTGTCGTTATGCCCTTATCGAATTGAACTTTATCTCTTTCAACACTTTTGGGAAAGGAAATGACGCCATAAAGTTAAATCTCTGGGACCTAAAAACATTATCGAATAGTGAACAAAAACTTGGAAGTTTCGTATATTCAGTTTCCCCTTTGGATGTCTGCAAATTACTTAAATTAAAATTTGTTCATTGTTAGCTGTTCAAGACTTATTCTGTTCACCTGTTCATTGATTTACATTAACATTATTATCCAATTGCCTCACTGCGATCCGTATTCGATACTTTATCTAGAATAGTCTGTGTTTTGAACACAACACAAATATGACGAATTGAAAAATGCTTGATATTGTTTCTTAGTAGAACTCATATTTAAGTCATTGTTTACTAGGGGAATGTAAACTAACAACAGCATTTCTTCATCTTAGATAATAATAACAACAACATTTGACATCCAGCTGTAGGTACAATAACAACAACATAAGCAAGAACTGACATTTGACATCCAGCTGTAGATACAATAACAACAACGCAAGCAAGAACTGACATTTGACATCCAGCTGTAGATACAATAACAACAACGCAAGCAAGAACTGACATTTGACATCCAGCTGTAGATACAATAACAACAACATAAGCAAGAACTGACATTTGACATCCAGCTGTAAATACAATAACAACAACATAAACAAGAACTGACATTTGACATCCAGCTGTAGATACAATAACAACAACATATGCAAGAACTGTTATTTGACATCCAGCTGTAGATACAATAACAACAACACAAGCAAGAACTGACATGTGACATCCAGCTGTAGATACAATAACAACAACACAAGCAAGAACTGACATGTGACATCCAGCTGTAGATACAGTAGCAACAACATAAACAAGAACTGACATTTGACATCCAGCTTTAGATATAATAACAACAAAAAAGCTAGAACTGACATTTGACATCCAGCTGTAGATAGAATCACAGCAACACAAGCAAAAACTTACATTTGACATCCAGCTGTAGATACAATAACAACAACATAAGCAAGAACTGACATTTGACATCCAGCTGTAGATACAATAACAACAACACAAAACAAGAACTGATATTTGACATCCAGCTGTAGATACAATAAACATATGCAAGAACTGTTATTTGACATCCAGCTGTAGATACAACATCCAGCTGTATAAATAACAACAACACAAGCAAGACTGACATTTGACATCCAGCTGTAGATACAATAACAACAACATAAACAAGAACTGACATTTGACATCCAGTTGTAGATATAATAACAACAAAAAAGCTAGAACTGACATTTGACATCCAGCTGTAGATACAATAACAAAGCAAAAACAACATCAAGATACAATAACAACAACATAAGACTTTTGACATCCAGCTGTAAATACAATAACAACAACATAAACAAGAACTGACATTTGACATCCAGCTGTAGATACAATAACAGCAGCATAAGCAAGAACTTATATTTGATATCTAGCTGTAGATACAATAACAACAACACAAGCAAGAACTGACATTTGACATCCAGCTGTAGATACAATAACAACAACACAAGCAAGAACTGACATTTGACATCCAGCTGTAGATACAATAACAACAACATAAGCAAGAACTGACATTTGACATCCAGCTGCAGATACAATAACAACAACATAAGCTAGAACTGACATTTGACATCATCCAGCTGTAGATACAATAACAACAACACAAGCAAGAACTGACATTTGACATCCAGCTGTAGATACAATAACAACAACATAAGCAAGAACTGACATTTGACATCATCCAGCTGTAGATACAATAACAACAACACAAGGAAGAACTGACATTTGACATCCAGCTGTAGATACAATAACAAACAGCAACACAAGCAAGAACTTACATTTGACATCCAGCTGTAGAGAATTGGAGCTTCCAGAACCCAGGATATTTTGGGCGTGGCATGTGTACTGGCCGGCCTGGGACCTGGTCACCCTTTGCAACACGAGGCTCTGGTTGCTAACGATGACCCCGGCCGAAACATCGTGTACGAGAAGCTCGTCCTGAAACAAAGGACACAAAGGCAAGTAGTTAGGACTCATGGTGGGTTGCGAGCGGCAGCTTAGGCTGTCCTAAATTTAAAACATCAACTAGAGCCGCTTATCAGTCCTCATTTTCTTCTGTTTCTGTCAAGGAAAATTATGCTCAGTTCATAGATAAGCAGCATAAATTAGATTTTTTTTATGCAGGAAAATGCTAGGAATATGGAAATGGTTGCTTTTGTGATAAATTGCACACTCCACAGGCTGGCCTTATGCCAGCCCAGCACGAGCTCTTGTTTGAGCATGTACCACAGCAGCCTATAAGTGGAAAATATTCTTGTGGAAGAGGTTGCTTATGTAACCAAAAATTTTCAAGCAGGCAGAGAATACAAGCGTGATTAGAAACCTCTGTGAAACCTAACAGCGCCCATCAATCAATAAATGGGTTTGTTAGTGGGTCTGGCGAAGCTGAGGAGATACCAGGAAGGAAAAGGAAGAAATGTTCACATAAAAAATTTAAGAAACAAATTATAGAACGTGAAATCGAAGGAGAATGAAAGAAAATGAATAAAGGTATAAAATCTGGTCTCTGAGAATTGAAAAAGCGCTAAGCCACCGATTATTAAAAAATGAATTTTCGAGATGAACGTTCATGTTGTGGTAAAGATATCAAAATGAAAGAGGAGAAGGGAAAATATAAATAATACACCTTTAAGTAGCAAGAAAACTTCAAACTGAAGAAAATAGGAGATATGGAAAACAAACGTACAAACATGTAGATATCAAAACGAGAAATGTGCATTAAGGTTACTGGAAAGATAACAGGACTGATTTTAGTTAAAGATAAGCATAGTCAGTAAAAGTGCATGAACGGATAAAGGCCTACAAAATGAAGGATGTTAAAATATGTAAACAGGAAATATAAAACGGGAAAAAAAGAAAGCTTTTTAAAAACGACCGGGACACAGAGAAAAACAAAAGAGATTTTATAAACATAAAGAACCATTAATTTAAAGATGAAGCAGAACAATGGCAAATTACTTTAATGATAAACAAAAACTAAGACAGAATGAAGGAAAATAAGCGAGATTGATTTGAAAAACTTCCTGTTCTTTGATTCTACAGATTAGTAAAAATGTTAAAAACATGGTTTATAATTCCAGTAATTGAGCTTAACAAGTAATGATTTATCAAAAGGACCTTTTGATCGTTAAATAATAAAAGGAACGGGATACATTAGAACAGAGAAGTCCATTTTCATACGCGTAAAATCACGACCATAACTTCACACTGAATCTGAGGGAATGGACACAATGTCCCAAAGACTTGAAATTAAGACCTGAAATTATTGGAGACATCGACTGGTCGAAAAATCTAGTGAACGGATTTAAAGAACTATAAAAACTAATTAGGAACAGACAAGCTCTGTAATGGCTATTAGCCACACTTAAAATGCAAATTCAGCTGAATTTGTTCTTTCCCTCCACTAACGAAGTGAACGGAAATTAGGAAGCCACTGCTGTTAGTCTGCTACTTTTTTTTATTTTGTTCGTCTGTCTACGAACAAAACCTTTTGAAAGATGGCGTGTTATACCTTGAAATCGTATGGGGCTTTTCTTATCAGCCTAGGAATAATTGATTTGACTCTCAAATACATTTGGGCTTGGATTCATGATTCATTTATTTATTTATTTATTTATTTATTTATTTATTTATTTATTTACTTATTTATTTATTTATTTATTTATTTATTTATCTACTTGTTAATTTATCTAGTTATTCATTTATTCATTTATAGATTTGTTTATTTACAGATGTACTTTAATGTCTTCCTGCTTTGATAGCAACGGAAATAGCGGAAAGTTTTGAGAAACAATCAAACAAAAACTTCGCCAATAACTTCTTTGCGGACTATCTTGGGGCTCATTGTGAACCAGTGCCTCCACTCCTGACTCCCAAGGACTGTTGCAAGTGTTGAAGAATAGATATTCTAGGATTATGTCGCAAGACTCATGACCGTCTACGATTCTTATATTAAAATTCTAATACGGTTCATCTTTCTCTTAGGGTTGGCGGAGTTGTGTTTGGTTTGGGGGGGGGGGAGTTGGTAGCTTAAGAACTCACACCGAGGCCTTAATAGCTTCAATATAATAATAATAAATAACAAGTAAAATATCCTTCGGCGCAATCGAGTTTTCTATATGAGCCGCGGCCCACGAAGCTTTCAGCCACGGTTCGGTGGTGGTGTGTCCTATAGCGTTGCCAGACGCACGATTATGGCTAACTTTAACCTTAAATACAATAAAAACTACTGAGGCTAGAGGGCTGCAATTTGGTATGTTTGATGATTGGAGGGTGGATGATCAACATACCAATTTGCAGCCCTCTAGCCTCAATAGTTTTTAAGATCTGAGGGCGGACATAAAAAGTGCGGACAGAAATAGTGGACAGAAAAAGTGTGGACAGACAAGTCCATCTCAATAGTTTTCTTTTACAGAAAACCAAAAACGAAGGTCAGTATGAGAAATGATAAAATACAGCAGAATTAGCCCTCTGTCCCAATAACACTAGTTCAGTATTTAACAATGATTGGGAGCTCAGTAGTTTCCAGAACAGTAAGACGATTAGGAAGCAACGAATAACATAAAAACAAAGGGGGGATAGTAGCAGCAGTAGTAGTAGTAGTAGTAGTAGTAGTAGTAGTAGTAGTAATAGTAAGTAGTAGCAGGAAGTTCTTTCACTGGTCAGTGGCTAAGAATCGTCTGGGCTCCTCGCTGTCAAGACGCCACCGGAAAGGAATGGCACCAAAGCGCACGCAAGTAAAAATAAATGTGTATCTCCATCTTGGCCCATTTCTTTTTTTCTGTCTTTTCGTTTTTAGAATCCTTGCTTTAATAGAAAACAGGAAACTTACCCATTTTTTATTATTTGCCTAATTTATTAATTTATTTTATTCATTCATTTATTCATTCATTCATAAATTTATTTATTTATTTGTTTATTTTATATTTAAATGTTTATTTATTTATTTAAACATTTATTTGTATATTTAAATATTTATCTATTTAAATATTTTATTTAAATATTTATTTATTTATTTAATCATTTATTAATTTATTTATTTAGTCATTTATTTATTCATTTATTAATTTATTTATTTATTTAGTCATTTATTTATTTATTTGTATATTTAAATTTTATTTATTTGTATATTTAAATATTTAAATTTTGTTTCAATTTATTTATTTATTTGTTTATTTATCATTTATTTATTTTATTTGAATATTTATTTATTATTGATTTATTCATTTAACATTTATTTGTTTTATTTGAATATTTATTTATTTATTTTATTTAAATATTCATTATTTATTTATTTTATTTTATTTTTTATTCATTCATTTTATCATTTGTTGATTTATTTATTTACTTTTAAGTATCCATTTTAAATGTTTTCATTTATTTAAATATTTATTTATTTATCTATTTGTTTATTTACCATTTATTTTTATTTTATTTGATTTATATTTATTTATTTATTATTTATTTTATTTAAATTTTTTTCTTTATTATTTATTCATTCATCTAAATGTTTGTTGATTTATTAATTCATTTACTTAGTTGTTTTATTCATCCGTTCATTCATTTATTTACTTTTTCTATATTTATGTATTCATTTATGTACCGATTTAATTATTTATATATTTATTTATATTCCTTTACTAATTAGTTATATATTTATTTATTAATTATATTTTATATTTATTTATTTACATATCTAGTATTTCTTTATTTTTCTATTCACTCATTCATTCATCTGTTTAGTTATTTATATATTCATTTATTTATTTATCTATTTATTTATTTGTAGATGAATTAGTTTAACTATATTTTATTTATTTTATTTATTTTTGTTTATTTATTTATTTATCTAGTATTTAATTATTTATTTATTTATTCATTTGTTCATTCATCTACTTTATCTATTTATTTATTTATTTGTTTATATATTTATTTATTTGTAGACGAGAATCTCGTTGAAAATAACTTTATCTATTTAATTATTAAATATTTATTTGTTTATTTGTTTATTTGTAGACGAGAATCTCGTTGAAAATAACTTTATCTATTTAATTATTTATTTATTTATCTATTTGTTTATTTGTAGACGGGAATCTCGTTGAGAATAACTTTATCTATTTAATTATTTATTTATTTATCTATTTGTTTATTTATAGACGAGAATCTCATTGAAAATAACTATAACTATTTAATTATTTATTTATTTATCTGTTTGTTTATTTGTAGACGGGAATCTCGTTGAGAATAACTTTATTTAATTATTTATTTATTTGTTTACTTGTTTATTTGTAGACGGGAATCTCATTGAAAATAACTATACATATTGAATTATTTATTTATTTATCTATTTGTTTATTTGTAGACGGGAATCTCGTTGAAAATAACTTTATCTATTTAATTACTTATTTATTTGTTTACTTGTTTATTTGTAGACGAGAATCTCGTTGAAAATAAAGGAAAATAAAAAACTCACGTTCAGCTTCCAGGAGACTTGAGTCACCCTCGGGTTGGCCTTAATGACACACTCGAAGTACACGTCGTCTCCTTCCTTGATGTTGCTCGAATCCAAGGACGAGCCGAAGGTTGCTGACGCCACGGGAATGTCTGAGAGTTTGAGGAGAAAAGGAGTAAAAAAATAAAAGGTTAATAATTGACTTCTGATAGACAGCCTAGGATAGGTTAGGTTACAATCAAATAATAATAATCTATAATAATAAAATCCGAATGGATCTTTCTTGTTGGGGCGGGGTAGGTAGGGATTGGGAGGGTAGGGGAGAGATGACACATCCATCCTCCTCCTGCAAACCTCTTTGTCCGTCCCGTGTAGGGGCGGGGTTGGTAGGGGATCGGGAGGGTAGGGGAGACATGATGGGCAGCGCCGGATTCCAGCGCAACGTAGCGCGTGCCATCAAACTCGTAATAATAATAATAATAATAATAATAATAATAATAATAATAATAATAATAATAATAATAATAACACGTCGACGAACATTCACATTCCTATTGATAATAGTATAAAAACTCATTAAATTAAAATTGTTTTCGTTTTCTTTTTATTTGAAAATTTTTTACAAATGAACAGTTTATAATTCTGTAAGTTATTTAATAATAATAATAATAATAATAATAATAATAATAATAATAATAATAATAATAATTATTATTATTATTATTATTATTATTATTATTATTATTATTATTATTATTATTATTATTATGTGGAACTGGTTCCTTTTTTTGGACATTATAGGATAATGCAGTACATTCAGCATTTTCTTTTCATCAGCGTCCTCGGGTCCTACTAAATTTCCTCATATTTCCTACGGGAATTTTCCAAAGACCTCACCTAAATCCATGGAGAATGAAAGTGGAGATTACTCAGACTAACGTTTGTGCGTGTGTGTTCTCTATTTACGAAGGACCAGTCTGGTTTCGTCTTGGTATGCACGCTGAAGAGTCTCCAGGACATCTGAAATACGTTGGCTGTGACATGAAGTTTTAAGTTCACACAAGGACAGAAAAAGTTTATGTTAGAGAGCCAATAAAGGCTAGTGGTCAGTGTTAGCTTTTAGGGTGTCTCTCAGAGGCGTGGTTTTTAGTGAAAATAATTCTGATATTTTAAATACTTTCACACGTTCGTGCGATGCGTTTATCGTCAGTTGAAGTATTTTTAGCATGATGTGCATTGTAGGATTTTTTAAAATGTTTATAGATGGCTCTTTCTTATCGTATGAAACATGAACGTACGAATGTTTTAGATAAACAGTTGGAAGCGAAGGGCAATCTTCTGGAATCGTTGTCTACCAGGACCTTATTATTATTATTATTATTATTATTATTATTATTATTATTATTATTATTATTATTGGGCAAACCAAAAAAAATCCTTAAGTTGCTATTCAATCTCCCAAAGACAAAAAATACACAGAAAAATAGAAAAACATGAATAAATGGATGAACAAACAGCAATAAATGCATGGATAATCTTTATATCAGAAGTTAAAAACATTTATGCCCAACATAACAGAACGAACAACATAGAAAATTAATGGAAAACATATTACCTAGACTTTTTACCAAGTTTCCTCTTCTCTTAAAAGTCAAAATGAGAAAAAATAATGCCTACATTAAAAGTTTTCAAATGTCTGGAAAAATGACGTTACAAGATTTTTGATAAATAAAATGGCATCTTCATTAGCCTGGGTACGAAAGCTGTCAACCAGAGCCTCAATATAAGGCAGAATGACGAAACGCAGCTTGTGAACATTTATTGCTCTTATTCAAAACTAGACCCACTTCAAAAGAATGAAAATTAGTTAAACGAGGATTGATATAGTTGATATTTCATGCATAAATGAGAGAGAGAGAGAGAAAGAGAGAGAGAGATAGGGTGGGGGGCCCGGTGTCCGGAAGTAATTTACGCATAAGTTAACAGAACTTAACAAGCACCTGAGGTCAGACAATTACGGAAACTGAAGTTCTGTTTTAATAAATGAAGACCCTGTTTAGAAAAACTTGTAATGTCATTATTTACAGAGAGAGAGAGAGAGAGAGAGAGAGAGAGAGAGAGAGAGAGAGAGTAATTCACGATTAAATTAACAGGATTTAACAGACATGTGAGGTCAAAAGTCACTGTTCTTTTCCAAACGATGAAGACCATGTTTAGAAAAAACACTTTGGGTATTTTTGAGAGAGAGAGAGAGAGAGAGAGGTCCGGAAATAATTTACAATTAAGTTAACAATAATTAACAGACATCTGAGGTCAAAAGTCACTGTTCTTTTCCAAAAAGATGAAGACCCTGTTTAGAAAAAACACTTTAGGTTATTTTTGAGA
This sequence comes from Macrobrachium rosenbergii, assembly GCF_040412425.1. Lineage (NCBI taxonomy): Eukaryota > Metazoa > Arthropoda > Malacostraca > Decapoda > Palaemonidae > Macrobrachium > Macrobrachium rosenbergii. The sequence goes on along the minus strand of NC_089743.1, from coordinate 85,460,849 downwards.
GAGAGAGAGAGAGAGAGAGAGAGGTTTCCGGAAGTAATTTACAATTAAGTTAAGAACACTTAACAAACATCTGAGGTCAGACAGTTATCAAATCTCCTGTTTTTCTCAAAAGAATGAAGACCCTGTTTAGAAAAACATGTTTTATTTTTGACAGTGAGCAAGAGAGAGAGAGAGAGAGAGAGAGAGAGAGAGAGAGAGAGAGAGAGAGAGAGAGAGAGAGGTTCCGGAAGCATATCAGACACATATGTTGTTCCCTTAAAAAAAATTAAGACTTTGGAAAAACGCATTATCCTAGTTTTGACAAAGAGAGAGAGAGAATATCTCAAGTTATTCAAAATTAGCATTTTTCCCAAACGAGGTCATCCAATTACAGAACCCGCTGTGCCTCTCAACATCAAAGGAGAAAGTTATCCTTTACGAAGAGAAACGCAATATCCTTAACATGTGTGCAACTGGGAAAACAAAATTTTGTTCGTCAACGAAAAAAAAGAGGGACTAAAAATGAATGAAAAATGATGCCAGAAAATATAAAAGTTCGGCAAATGCTTCTTCCTCCCAGATGAATTGATAAGTCGCCCTCGTAATGTAAAGACGACAGTCGTAGCCGCTAAACTTCGCGTCGAATTCTGCTCTCAGAGATCCCCTCGGCTCCATTACTTCGCTATTTTATTCATATTTTTCTCCCATCTCCACCACTTCACGGTATTTTCCGCTCTTAAAATGACAGGAACTCGGTTTTCCTGAGCACTGCCTTGGTCCATTTTGTGCACTTAATGCAACAGGGTTTTCGATTTCCTGAGAAGCATTATAATGCAAGTTTTGCACTTAAATCTGTAGTGTCTCTGTTTTCTTTTGACCTGGTATAGTGCAAATTCTAAA
>NC_089743.1:85382470-85454970 GCF_040412425.1 Macrobrachium rosenbergii | reverse complement strand
ATGCTATGATTTTGAATGCGTAATTAAAACGAAGAAGAGAAGAATAATAAAAACAAATAAAAAAAATGTGTGGCAAGTGTTACATATGAAACACTTATGTGAGAAGATTATAAAGAAATGGAAAAGAATTTAAATGTCATACACGGACCAAGAACAGCATATGCTAGAATAGTTGATAGATATGCGTTACTGAGGGGAGTGAGGATGCGTGGTATAAAGATAACGGTTAATGTGACACAATATGTAAATGGGAGAGTGAATGAAGTGGAAATTGGTCTGAAACCAAAATGAGTTATGTCTCTAAGGTTGGTGGTACCTTTACGGATGGTGTGATGCGAGAAGTCAAAGAAAAGACAGTGGAATAATGAAAGGTAGTGTGGAATGGCTCATGTTTGTAAGTAATGCAATACTAGGATGTTGTATTGAAGGGTAACTGCTGAAACTTGTGAAAGAGGTCAAACATAATTGCAAAAATAAATGGAAACCAGGAAGATGTAGTAATGAACTGATAATATGGATGGTGGGAAAATAGAAGTGGTATTTGGAAATAAATAAATCAGACTTTAGTGGTAAGAAAGAAGACTGAGTCGCAGAGTAAGTGAACAAGAAAGGTAGCAGGGTGAGTGCAAAAGATTTCTGAAGTCTTGGTTTTTCCACGGAGTGAAAGTTGGAGTGTATGAAGAGGTTGTTGAGTCTGCTCTGCCTCATGGATCTGGACTGTGGATGTTTCATGGAAATGAAAAAAGACGCTTGAAACTTTTGAGATGGGCTGTTTATCAGTATAATAACGTAAGAATAATTAAAAGAGGGAGAACCAGGAAGAAACGTGAAATAATAACATAAAGGTTGCCATAGTTGAGAGGGTGGATCAGAGGGCTTTGAGATGGTACAGTCATGTGTAAAGAATGAATGATAATAAGTAAGTATACCTTATTTGAACCAGACCACTGAGCTGATTAACAGCTCTCCTAGGGCTGGCCCGAAGGATTAGATTTATTTTACGTGGCTAAGAACCACCTGGCTACCTACCAACGGGACCTACAGCCTATTGTGGAGTCCGAACCACATTATAACGAGAAATGAATTTCTATCACCGGAAATAAATTTCTCTGATTCTTCATTGGCCGGTCGCGGGCCCATCAGATTGCTAGCCAAGAACGATACAAACCCGTCCAATGTTGAATAATAGGAGGAATGATAATAGATAGGTTAAAAGAGTAGAGAAGAGGAAAGGAAGATTAGGGAAGATGAGAGTGACAGAGTTATCGGAAACGAAGGATTTTAATATCCAGGAAGCGCAAGAGGGTGTGCACGATAGAGGTGGGTGGCGCATTATGTGTAGGGGGTTTGACGTGCTGCAAAATAGCCTTACGTGTTAGCGATGAATATTTTACAGGTTTTCTGGATAGGCGGCTCGTCCATAGCCCACCAGTTAAAGTATGCATAGGTCTGTAAGCTTTGTTGTAGTTTTTCTCAGGAGCCGGCCTCTGTCAGGGGATCAATTAATGTGTGTATATATATATATATATATATATATATATATATATATATATATATATATATATATATATATATATATATATATATATATAGTATGTATATATATATATATATATATATATATATATATATATATATATTTATATATACAGTATATATATATATATATATATATATATATATATATATATATATATATATATATATATATAATATGTGTGTGTATGTATAAGTGTATGTGTATGTGTGAGTGCGCGTGAAAAAGATTCCTATAAAACCGTTAGTAAAAAAAGTCGGTATGTTTACGTGGATGGCTGCGCCGGTTGGGAAAATAAATCTCATATTCCTAGAGACAGTCCATTAAAATTTAAATTGATGCAATTGCTTGCTTGGTTTCAAGTTTCCCCGAGACTTTAATTGCAATCAGTTGTTATTGTTTTATGTTTACTGAGATTTCAAGCAAACTTTCAATTACTCCATCCCTAAACTTCCAGAGAAAATAAAGTCTAAATTGAGCGTAACTTTGTTTTTCCGAAGTTGTTTTATTACTTTTGTAACAATTCAGTGTTATTTTTCTTGTAATACTTACTTCATTTTGCGGATGTATAAATCATTCTTATATCTTATTGTAGATGATTTTTCTTTCATATATTATTACGTGGTGCCTTCCTTATGTGAGTTTGTTTGTGTGTGTGTGTGTAGAGAGAGAGAGAGAGAGAGAGAGAGAGAGAGAGAGAGAGAGAGAGAGAGAGAGAGAGAGCATATATCTAGTTACCTGTAAACTAATAGTTCATGTATAATGTTTTTCATTTTAATCATATTTTCTATTTTTTTTTACAAAGATAAGAGGAAGAAAAAGGAAAAAATAGGAGGGTACACATTTAATAAAAGAAGGACGTCCAGCTGTGATAAATTAAAATGGAAATGTTACTGTGATTTGGCCATAAAAAAACATTCATAATCTGACTTTTCTTAGTCCAGATATTTCTCCCCACAACTCGACCAGAATTACCAGTATTTTGCCAGTATAGTTTTTTTATGCATAACAAACTGTAGCTCACCTTCTTATAATAAGAGAAAATAAATGTGAACATTAACTTACAATAAACGGAGAGTGTCGCAGAGTCCTCTAGTGTGGTGTTGGTTTGGGGAGATTCTGCAACGCACTTCAAGGTAGATCCATCGTCCAGAGCAGTTGGCTTGATAACCAGACTACTGGTGGTGGTATTCTCGTCTCCAGTGCTTTGCTGTAGAGTCAATCGGAAACGGGAGTTAGTTTTCTTTTGACAGGAGGTAATAATGTAGCGAGTAGTTTCCTCAGGGAACAGAATGGCAAATTAGGAAAGTAGTTACATCCAATATATTTTTTGTTAGTCATTTGAAGACGTTCTTTGAGGCTTGTCCAGGGGCTGTTGAAAAGGTTAACTTAATATCTTCCTCACATTCTGGTCTAATAATTTTTAACAGCATTTGTTATCTTCCTCACATTCTGGTCTAATCATTTTTAACAGCATTTCTTATCTCCTCACATTCTGGTCTAATGATTTTTAACAGCATTTCTTATCTTCCTCACATTCTGGTCTAATAATTTTTAGCAGCATTTCCTATCTTCCTCACATTCTGGTCTAATAATTTTTAACAGCATTTGTTATCTTCCTCACATTCTGGTCTAATAATTTTTAACAGCATTTCTTATCTTCCTCACATTCTGGTCTAATAATTTTTAACAGCATTTCTTATCTTCCTCACATTCTGGTCTAATAATTTTTAACAGCATTTCTTATCGTCCTCACATCCTGGTCTAAAATTTTCAACAGCATTTCTTATCTCCTTCACATTCTGGTCTAATAATTTTTAACAGCATTTCTTATCTTCCTCACATTCTGGTCTAGTGATTTTTCCAGACATGTCTAAGAACCGCTAGAATAATTAAACTGAAAACATTAGTCAGCTTCTTAGGTAATTATGCAATAAACACTTTCTTATAACCCATCAGGGACCGATAATTAATCTTACATTTGGTGGCGTTAGAGTCTTCACATTTCACAGTTATGCTGCGAACAATATTTTCCAACCTTGCCTAAGCGTGTTACAATGATTACATTGCCATTAAGTAAGTCAATATTTTTCAGTTAATTGTTCCTCAACTTTCGTAAATGTTAAAGAGAGTTTGCCTCCAGTTATGGCATTTCGTTTGTTCCATATAAATACACATTTAATCTGCGATTTCTTGCTCGCCAGAAAATTATGAAATAAAAGAGAAAATAAGAGAAAATCGTATCAAATTTATGAAGTGGGTCAGTGGCAAAGGTTCTTTACTATAAGATGCCTTCCCTTCCAAATTCTTATTTGCAATTTATTCTAAACTGGTAAATGAAAGAAATGGAAATGAAATGAGAAAGAAATGAAAGGAGTGTCAACCAGAAAAACGATTATCTATGGAAGTCCACTGTAATGGAAATAAGATTAGTCTGTGAAAGAAGACCATAACCGGAAATATTTCTTTTGCAAAATGAAAATATAATTTAAAAGGAAAGAAACTGGTTAATGAACCAAGTCCCTTTCCATATACGTTTCCTCGTGAACCTAAAAAAAAAAATAAAAGAGTAAGCTAAACAGACTGGTCCATAACTTAATTCTTTTACGGCACAAATTGTACGAGTATTAGGAAGATAAAATGGGATTAAGTAAAAAAGAAATCTTGTCAATGTAAGTCTCTCACCGTACACACTGGCTGGAATGTATTCCTCAACGGCATACATTGTCATGGGAAATAAGTCTAAATATAAGAAAAAGAAAAATGATTCCTTACCCTATACACTGCTTCAAAAAGAACTCCATACTTTATGCAATTCCTTAAATAACACCCTTTACCATTTATATTGCCTTGAATACCTCTGCAAATATTGCCATGCACATTTCCGTAAACTCTCTGCCGTTTGCATTGATTAAAGTGAAGTCCCTCTTAATTAAAACCACTTGCCATAGAAATAACCCGTGATTGTATACATTCCTCTAAATCAAATCCTTCAGGAAGCATAAACTGTGTCGTTTGCATTGATTAAAGTAAAGCCCCTCTTAAGTAAAAACCATTTGCCATAAAAATAACTCGTGATTGTATACATTCCTTTAAATCAAATCCTTCAGGAAGCGAAAACTAAGATATAATAAAATAAGGTAAAGTCCCTCACCGTATGCATTGCTTTGGGAAGTCGCATGTCCCCATTCCACCAAGTTATTGACGGAGCAGGTCTCGTGCCTCGGACTTCACAAATAACATGATATTCTTTCCCTGCCGTCAGTTGCTCCTCTGGGGGCCGGACCATCACGGACAGCGGAGGCACTTTGAAAGAAATATTAGACTTTTTATGTTCATAGAAAAGCAAAGTTAAATATTTGGAATGTTATTTTGTTTACATTTCATTCATTCAGTATTTGTCAGATTATTGCAGGGGAAAAGATGTTACAGGGGAAACGCTGACGAATTAAGAGAATCGCCAAGATTTTCATGCCGTTAGACGCCAGTGAAATCTGTGCAGTGTTTCAGTGCTTATGTTAACAGAAAGCGCCTTCAGAAAAACAGATGATTATATATCTTTAAAGTAAAAAAAATGATCTCATTCGTCCATCTCTTCTCTCGATAATAAAACGAAACATTCCTGCACACTCACAGTTCATTTCCACTATGACGGTGGTAGAAACAGCAGCAGTAATATTGTTATTCGATGCTCTGCACGTCAGGAGTTTCTTGAGATCCCCTCGGGCTAAGGGACCTAAGGTTAGGGTATTAAAGGCTTCCGCGTCGACGAGAGGACCTGAGGTAACCAACGTCACCGGAGTGGTTTCCGCGGGCCAAAGATTTTGAGATGTGTTGAAATTCACGTCGGGGCTTTCAGTTACCACGGGTTCCTCTGACTCCATTATCTGGTCTATGATAGTGGAGCCTTCGTACCAAATTATGTTGGGTTGAGGCGTTCCTGTCATTGGGAGAAATGCGAGAGATGATTCGTCTCAACTGTGCGTCGTTCCGGAATGGAGAATCGACTGTTTGTGATTCTACAGTATTACATTTCTCGAAAACTATTGCAATGTGAAAGAAGTGGATTATCCTTGAGATTCTACTCTACAGTGGGAAAAGCAAATTACCCTCATAAATCTACTGAATGTGAAAGACATGCGAGTTACCTCTTCGTAAATATATATACATCAAAGCGAAAGCCAGAGTTACGTATTTAAAAGTCTGCAGTGTGAAAGCCGGGAACATTATCTGCTCTCGCTTTTACTAGAAAGTGTGAAAACGATTAGCAAGATTGACTTCTTTCAAAATCAATTATCCCAAATTGAAAAAATCTGAATTGTCTCTATAATTCTACAATTTGAAAGAAACATATACACAAAAATACAAGTTAATGATAAAAATTTTCAGCCTTGACACCCCTGATAAAATTTTCAGCCTTCACACCCCTGATAAAATGTTCACAGTCTTCACACCCCTCCTAGGATGAGGATAATCTATCCAATTTTTGCAGAAGGAAATATCTGTTGCACAAGAAAGCACCGCAAAAATGTCACGTCTCACCTCCATGGGAGATACAGTTAAGGCTAATTATGTCGCCCTCCAGGTAAGGACCGACAACGCGAGTGACAGGGCGGGCCGTGGACCCAGGGGTACCAACTGTTACCCTTACTCCAACGGGCGGAACTTTGGCAAAGAAAGAGATTAACAGTTTTTCATTATTAAGACACATTCACAAGTTTAATCTTAAAATAATTGTTGTTTAAAAATGTTTGTTTTAATAACTGCTAAATTGGATGACATTTATTCATCTGAAAATTATATGAAGCTCTATAACCAAAGATTTGCAAAGGCAAACTTGCGATACATTTAAGTAAGGTAAATATAAAACTACGAAACAACTTTTACATTATTTAATTCTATTTTTTTGTCATAAGATATATCGAAAAAAGAAAAATTTTTTCAGTATTTCTTTAAAACCACTACTTTATCATAAAAATTTTAGAAAGTCACATTTTTTATATTTTCTTAAAACTACTGACTTATCAGAAAAACTTAAGATTTTATGTGCGCGGTTCCCAAGTAAACTTAGTACGTATGTTTAAAGGAAAGTATAAACTGTGGCTCTGAAATTTTTCAGTGAAATCTAAACGTAAATAACGCATATGAGCCTGCAAATTATTTAATCAACTGCCTAATGTAAATCCGCCCTACAAGTAAGTAATTGACCATTGTCTTACAAAATGGAACAACCCTTTCCATTCCCTGAACTGCTGAAAACGTTAATTTTTTTGAGTCTTTTGATACGTTAAATAAATCTTGAAAAGTGCGAAATTAAACCCAGTGACAACAGAGAAAGAAAAAACGTCATCTCTCACTCACCAACAACATTTAAAACGACTCTGGTGGTTTTGGTAGGCTGCAACTTGAAGTCGACGCGACACTTGTAGAAGCCGCGGTCGCTCAAATGAAGTGACGATAATCGCAGGTGGGCAGAGGAGGCTGTCACGTCGAGTACAGCTCTCATTCCCAGCTTATCCTCGTCGAACCAGTGGCTTTTGCCGCCCCTCGATAAGGACCTGTCGTCGAATCTGCTCGAGATTCAGGAGAGCACTTACAGAAGGGGGATTTTAATGACACTGGTTAGGGGAATCAATAATTGTTTGGAGGGCTTTTCTAACCAGAGACCATAAGTATTAGTAGCCGTGATAATAATAATAATAATAATAATTATAATAATATGAATGGAGTAGACACTTTTAAGCATATTCTGTTGAAAAGAATGGCACCATCAGTGGAATTGATATTATGAAACATCTTTCCAATTCTTATTACTGTTCTCTTTTCTCCAAGGTTAATATCTCCTAAAAAAACTGGCCGGTGTACGTAATCTGGGTGAGTGGGAAAGGTAGGAGTTTTAAACATCATCACTTCTTATTCTGGTACACGCAGGCGTAAGTTAAAGATGGCGTGATACATCCGTAGAGTTTCGGGATTTCTGTATACGATACTGCAAGTTTTTCCGTACACCGACAACCTGAAACTCTACGGATGTATCACTCCATGTTTAACTTCCTCCTGCATGTGCCGAAATCTATATTCAGAACTCCTGCCTTTCTCCTTAACCAGATTACGTGCATAGGCCAGCTCTTAGCAGATATTAGCCTTGAAGAAAAGGGAATAGTAACAAGAAATGAAAACTGGTATGAAATCAATTCCACTAATAATAATAATAATAATAATAATAATAATAATAATAATAATAATAATAATTATAATAATAATAATAATATAATAATAATAACAACGTATCTGGGCACATCAGGATGGAGTTTGGAACAGAAAAATGCGCCTTGGTCAACATACAAAAAGGCAAAGTGACAAGGACTGAAGGGATAAAACTACCAGACGGGAATAGCATCAAACACATAGATGAGACAGGATACAAATACCTGGGAATAATGGAAGGAGAGGATATAAAACACCAAGAGATGAAGGTCACGATCAGGAAAGAATATATTCTCAGACTTAAGGCGATACTCAAGTCAAAACTCAACGCTGGAAACATGACGAAAGCCATGAACACATGGGCAGTACCAGTAATCAGTTACAGCGCAGGAGTAATGGAGTGGACGAAGGCTGAACTCTGCAGCATGGACCAGAAAACTAGGAAACACATGACAATACACAAACACTACACCCAAGAGCAAATACAGACAGACTATAAATAACACGAAAGGAAGGGGGGGAGAGGGCTAGTAAGCATAGAGGACTGCGTCAACATCGAGAGCAGAGCACTGGGGCAATATCTGAAAACCAATGAAGACGAGTGGCTAAGGAGTGCATGGGAAGAAGGACTGGTAAAAGTAGACGAAGACCCAGAAATATACAGAGACAGAAGAATGAAAAACAGAACAGAGGAATGGCACAACAAACCAATGCACGGACAATAGATGAGACAGACTAAAAAACTGGCCAGCGATGAAACATGGCAATGGCTACAGAGGGGAGAAGTCAAGAAGGAAACAGAATGAATGCTAACAGCGGCACAAGATCAGGCCCTAAGAACCAGATATGTTCAAAGAACAATGGATGGAAATAACATCTCGCCCATACGCAGGAAGTGCAATATGAAAGACGAAACCATAAACCACATAGCAAGCGAATGTTCGGCGCTTGCACAGAACCAGTACAAAAAGAGGCAGGATGCATCCCGGATCCCCACACTATATAAAAACCAACCAGCCGAATAGGATGACTGTGATAAACCAAAAAAATTAATAATAATAATTAAAAATAAATAATATAATATAATATAATAATAATCTACAATTATTTTGTTATTTAGATGGATTCAAATATAAACTGAGAGACTTCAAAACCTTGCTCAGATCTGATTATCAATTTTCAAGCTGTTGTTTATGAAATATAATAATAATAATAATAATAATAATAATAATAATAATAATAATAATAATAATAATAATAATAATAATAATAATAATAATAATCAACTGAACTGATTTTATCAAGGGTCTTTTCATTTTTTCTTCAAGGCTATTATCTGCTAAACGCTGTTCATAGCAGATGTTAGCTTTGAAGAAGAGCGAGTAGTAAGCATAACTGAAAAGACTCATTATAAAAACAGTTCAACTGATGCTGCCATTCTTTTCATAATAATAATAATAATAATGAATGTAGAACATTTCCGGATTGTTGGAATATTTTCTTATTTAATAGCAATTATGAGAGAGAGAGAGAGAGAGAGAGAGAGAGAGGGAGAGAGAGAGAGAGATAAATATATGGGGAAATCTTCCTTTGTTTCAGTTATTTAATAATTCAACATTTGTAAAGATGAATGGCTCACAAAGCAGTAGACTAACTGAAGGCGATGCATGTTAAGAAAAACGTTTAAGAAATCCATTACTTTTATCTTTTTTTTTAAGTGGGTTCCACGGTCACCTAGGAGGGCATGGGGTTTTCATTACCCAGAATTTATAGCTTCTAAATTGCCTAATATTTCAGGAAAAAATTCGTAGAGGAATTGAGGTAAGAATAATTAGCATTGACAGTGTAACATATTATAAAGTAGTAATATTAACAACGAAATTAATAAAAGTTATAAAATCGTATAAACTAAGAGTTTCAAATCTTTTTAATTTAGTTTAGATTTATGAAACAATGACAAATAAACCCCACGTACTGCAATACCAGAAATCACGAAAACATTCTGCAAAGTCTCAAGATATTAATTCTGAAGTTTTCAACACATTAACTCTTAAGTGAGCCCAATTCTCTACAACTTAAGTTTTCGTTAAGATAGCAGCCGCTATTTCATTAGCATTTTCGATCAGCATTTCAGCACCTTAACCTTCTAATAATCTCAGTCATTGCACTTTATCACCTTCCATTGCATGATCAGTATTTTCATAAAAATCCAGTATTTTCATAAAAATCATCATATTTTCGTGTGGAAAAAGAACGAAAGAGCGCAAACTTGTGTATCAAGTGTTCGTAGAAAAGAATGCCCATAACTACAATATATCTTAAGGATCAACAAATATGAAGATTGATTAGCAAACATATAAGTAAGTGTAAACATTAAAATCTACATAAGAAAAACATTAACGCCTCTCGTACACTACGAAAAGTATAGATAAATAATATCCTGACAATCCACGAAAAAAAAGAGTATATGTGTGTGTATATATACAGTGTATATATATATATATATATATATATATATATATATATATATATATATATATATATATATATATATATTGAACTTGTATATACATATATATATATATATATATATATACTAGTTGAACTTGTATATATATATATATATATATATATATATATATATATATATATATATATATATATATATATATATATATATATATATATATATATATATATGCTAGTTAAATTCTATCAGGGAACTTCCAAACACACACAAATATATCTATCTATCTATCTATCTATCTATCTATCTATCTACCTACATATATATGCATATATATATATAATTATATATATATATATATATATATATATATATATATATATATATATATATATATATATATATATATATATATATATATATATATTATAGATAGATAAACAGATAGATAGGTAGATATATTTGTGTGTGTTTGGAAGCTCCCTGACGGAATTCAACGAGCATATATAAATTTAGATTTTTGTGCTATGCTGCAATGAACTGTGATATATGTTAGTACACAAAGTGAAAAATTTTTGTGTCAAAACATGTTGGACGACTCGTTAACTGTGAGTGACACAGTAGCATAAAAAACGGACATTGAATGTGCTGTACTAGAAATAACAGTTCTGGTAACAATGTACACTGTTTATTCGTGGATTGTCAGGATATCATTTATCTACTCTTCGTAAGTGTACGAGGACCGTTAATTTTTTTTCTTATGTAGATTTTAGTGTTTACGCTTAGTTATACGTTTGCTAATCATCAATTTTTATATTTACAGATTTTTAAGAAAATTTTGTCATGGGTGTTCTTTTCTACAAAACCTTGGTACACAAGTTTGCGAGCTTTCATTCTGTTTCCATACGAATATATGTTATTTTTTATGAAAATAACGTTTGATATTTCGAAGAAAGCCTAAAGTTCAATGACTGAGATTATTAGAAGGTTAAGGTGCTGAATTGCTGATCGAAAATGCTAATGAAATAGTGGCTGCTATCTTAACGAAAACTTAAGCTATAGGGAACTGGGTTCATTTAAGAGTTAATGTGCTGAAAACTTCAGAATTAACATCTTTAGACTTTGCAGAATCTTCCCGTAATTTCTGGTATTGTTTCTTTTCGTGTTTCCACTTGCTAGAATTAACACTGGAATGCTGTACTTGGGGTTTATTTGTCATTATTTCGTAAGTCTAAAATAAATTTTTAAAATTTGAAACTCTTGATTTATACGATTTTGTAACTTTTATTAATTTCATTGTTACTGTTACCACTTTATAATATGTTACACTGTTAAGGCTAATTATTCTTACCTAAATTCCTTTTGATTTACTTCACTTTATTAGGAGGAACGATGTTATTGTTGATATATATATATATATATATAGCATATATATATATATATATATATATATATATATATATATATATATATATATATATATATTAAATACATTATATATATGTATATATAAACATACATACATACACCTATATATATATATATATATATATATATATATATATATATATATATATATATATATATATATATTAATTAAAGAACATCTTTCCCCTTAACAGAGTAAAATAACCAAGAGCTTTTACATATCCATCAGTAGTACGAAACCCACCGAGACAGACTGCGCCAATTTAACCGTTTTACATCTCCTAGTATTACAATATTTCTAAAATCCTTTCATTGATTTTCTTATGACAGCATACGTAAAGTTCTACACAGGGACTTCTTCTTAACTTCAACAATTATTTTTTTTTGTCTTCCATTCCCACTCAAAATTTTCCTGCCGTGCAAGAGAACAGACCCACTGGCTCAATCTTTTCTCAACCTATTTCACACAAACGCTGGTACCTTCCTTTCTCCATTCCTCCCTTCATCTGACTTGCGAATAACCCTTTTTCTCATTCTCTACTGTCATCCGTTATATAAAGCCCAGCTACATCTATGAATCAACCGTTCCCATTCTTGTACGCATATCGAAATTCATGGCTCCATCTTCCTGACTTTCGTCTATCATCGTATCCTTATTCTGGTCACTTTACTCGAAGCTTTCCCTCATACACAAACGTACGCACACACACACAACACAACACACACATTACACATATGAAGTCACACACACACACACACACACACATATATATATATATATATATATATATATATATATATATATATATATATATATATATATATATAGTTAGAATTATTAGTACTATTCAACTGATGGTATCTAATGGAGTAGTTTATTCAGGAAAGCTTGGACAAACAGTCCACATTATCAAGTCTGCATATTTGATAATGTGGACTATTTGTCCAAGAAAGCTTGTAACTTTTTCTGAATAAATACTGCATTAGATACCATCCAGTTTGAATGAGGTCCTTTAGTAATTCTACCATTGCACAAGTAGAACAGTTGTGTATGTGATAAAGTTTAATATATATATATATATATATATATATATATATATATATATATATATATATATATATATATATATATATATGTGTGTGTGTGTGTGTGTGTGTGTGTGTAACTTCAATCTTCCCAATCCATCCATCACGTTCACATCGACATTTGCATAGCATTCACGTCGCGAAAATCACTCAGAAATGTCCAAAGGACATTAGAGCCAGCATCTAATTGAAGCCGAGGAGTGACTCTAATCTCTCAAGCAGCTTCTGCGAATTCCCTGGAGCTTAATTGTTGAAGCTCAGTGCCATGGAGCTTAATTACTGCAAATCCACCCAATGAACCTCTGCTAATGTCTTCATGATGCATTACTGTAGCTTACCATCTAATCAAGCCCATTACACCCAATTCGTATTTGACCCGTTAAGCAGTTCGTCTTGCCCTGAGCTTATCAGGTAGTTAAGTCGGGTAATCGTGGCTGTTGTCAGTTTGGTTGTTTGAGGAAGGGATTTCACGGGAAGTTTTCCTTGATTTGTCTGCCAAATATATTTGGAAATGGTCGTTCTGGGCTTCATTTAATCTTTTTTGTTTTTAAGAGGTGGACGTTGATCAAAGGATTTACTTATGGTTCGAGAAAAATCAGGCTATGTGCATGCATTCATTTGCCTTTGATATTTTGTTTTTATTATAGAAGGTATGACAGAATAATACATTAGGCGTGTATGGAAAAAAAGGTTTTTTTCTGAACTTTACAGGGATTGGGGATATGCAAATATATGGCACTCTCTCACGATTTTCTAGTTTTTTTGTTTTATGATGTAAATATTTTATGATGTAAATACCCACATTACACAAATGATCCTTTCTCCATTTATGAATTACTATTTCTATGCAAATCGTGATCATTTAACCAACTGAATTTCTCCTTGTAGCAATACAAGTGCCTTCGAATGAATTAATATAGCAGCTGGTTGAAACGTATGCGGATTTATTCGAAAAATGAATCCGTATCAGTGGAACAATCTGTATTTATTTTTTATTGCAGAAACATTTACATAATAATTGAAACCTAAAATGTATCTCGGGTTTTGTTATGGATTTGATGTTATGATATTCATCATATCCATTTCACTCCATGGTTGGAAGAACTTAAACTTCAAAGAGAGCTTTTGACTGTATTTAAGTCTTTCATCAATTGAATACATTCAACCGTATAAATGTATTACAAGGTCTAAAGGAACTTGCTATTCATACTGCTCACCAACTTTATTTAAATTCTTATAAATGAAAATGTTAAAGACAATTTCAATAGTTTATTTTTCTCGTTATTTTTTCACTTTAGATTTCAGTTTCTTAATGGGTATGTAAATTTAACCTAAAGCACATTCCATATTAGACCAATAGCAATGCTGGTTTCCATTCCCATGAATTATTAAAAGGACAAAACATTTTCATTTGCTATTTTAGTTTTTTAACAAAAGCGAAAAACGAAAACCAACAGGTTTTCTTTCCCAACTCTTTAATATCCTCCTTCACCGTATTGAAACGAGTATCATCGCGCCGAAATCAAGAGCCTTTTCTGCGCACTTTTCCAAAATTTTCTTCAAATGTCTGTGTCTCGACCAAGACAAGGCAATGTTGACATTAGGTCGACTTGACTCAGCCCTTTTCCTCTGTTTTTTTTTTTTCTTCTTCTTCTTCTTTTTCATTTGGAACAGATTTTTCTTTCGAAAGATACCCGGTGTTTGAAACACGCGTCTCTCTCTCTCTCTCTCTCTCTCTCTCTCTCTCTCTCACGGACAGGCTTATATATTTTTTAAGATACCCTGTGTCAGAGCCCTCTCTCTCTCTCTCTCTCTCTCTCTCTCTCTCTCTCTCTCTCTCTCTCTCTCACGGACAGGCTGAGATATTTTTTAAGATACCCAGTATAGCTCTCTCTCTCTCTCTCTCTCTCTCTCTCTCTCTCTCTCTCTCTCTCTCTCTGGCTGCCACAGGATTTAAAAGATAATATTTTTTTCAAATAAGCCTTTCTTACAATCTATGGCATTATTTTTTAAGACACGAGTTCTGAACAAAGGACTCTCTCTCTCTCTCTCTCTCTCTCTCTCTCTCTCTCTCTCTCTCCTCAGCTGTTTTATTAACTTCATTTCTCATGATGCGAGGCTGCTTTATTTTTTGAGACGAGTTTTGTAGACTAAAGCTCTCTCTCTCTCTCTCTCTCTCTCTCTCTCTCTCTCTCTCTCTCTCTCTCTCTCTCTCTCCCAATCCATATGTGTGCCATTACTCTTCGCAGCAGGAAGAGGAAACTCAATTAAGCTTAATCTTCAAAATCTGTTGTACGTTTGGCTGTATGGGAGGGAATATCAAATTACCCATAAATTGTGGTTATCATATTACTTATACACTGGGGTTGTCAAATTACGCGTATTGTCAGATGACCTGAATGTTGCCATTTGGGTTTTCCTGTATTCAGAGCTTTCCCGTTGGTTTTCGTTGTTCGTTTTTGTTAAAGAACTACAATAGCAAATGAAAAAGTTTTGTCCTGTTAATAATTTATGGGGATGGAAATCAGCATTGCTATTTGTCTAATATAGAATGTGCTTTAGATTAAATTTACATACCTATTAAAAAACCGAAATTTAAAGTGAAAAAATAAAGAGAAAAAATAAACTATTGAAATTGCCTTTAACATTTTCATTTATAAGAATTTAAATAAAGTTGGTGAGCAGTATGAAAGGCAAGTTCCTTTAGACCGTGTAATACATCTATACGGTTGAATTTATTCAGTCGACGAAAGACTAGAATACTGTCAAAAGCTGTCTTTGAAGTTTATGTTTTCCAACCAAGGAGTGCAATGGATATGATGGATATCATAACATCAAATTCATAACAAAACCTGAGATATATTTGAGGTTTCACTAATAAAAAATAAATAAATATTGTTTCACTGATAAGAATCCATTTGTCGAATAAATCAGCATACGTTTGAATCAGCTACTATTTTAATTAAGTCGAAAGTACTTGTATTGTTACAAGGAGAAATTCAGCTGGTAAATGATCATGATTTGCATAGAAATAATAATTCATAAATGGAGTAACAAACCCGGCAAGGATCATTTTGGGGCTTTTAAACTAGTTGTGTATTAATGTTGTCGAATGACCTATTCATCAGTGTTGTCAAATGACCTACAGATCAGTACGTCCAATGACCTAGATCAGTGCAGCAATGACCGGCAATCAGTGCTGTCAAATGACCTATAGATCAGTGCTGTCGAATGACCTATAGATCAGTGCTGTCAAATGACCTATAGATCAGTGCTGTCAGATGACCTATAGATCAATGTTGTCGAAGGACCTATAGATCAGTGCTGTCAAATGACCTATAGATCAGTGCTGACAAATGACCTACAGATCAGTGCTGTCAAATGGTCTATAGATCAGTGCTGACAAATGACCTACAGATCAGTGCTGTCAAATGACCTATAAATCAGTGCTGTCAAATGACCTATAGATCAGTGCTGTCAAGTGACCTATAGATCAGTGTTGTCAAGTGACCTATAGATCAGTGCTGTCAAATGACCTATAGATCAGTGCTGTCAAGTGACCTGTAGATCAGTGTTGCCAAATGACCTATAGATCAGTGTTGTCAAATGACCTATAGATCAGTGCTGTCAAGTGACCAATAGATCAGTGTTGTCAAATGACCTATAGATCAGTGTTGTCAAATGACCTATAGATCAGTGCTGTCAAATGACCTATAGATCAGTGCTGTCAAATGACCTGTGTATTGAGAATATAATATTTGAATGTATTTGTCAGAACTAATTGCATACAGAAAAGATTTTCTAAATTATCTGTATATAAGTTATGCAATTGCCAGCGAATAGGACCTATCAAATAATCCAGATTACCTGTACATAAAGCATGTCAAATGATATGGCATGTGAAATGATATGGCATATGAGTGTTTCTCAATGACTGTATTTATGGCTATATATATATATATATATATAGTGTTTATATATATATATATATATATATATATATATATATATATATATATATATATATATATATATATATATATATATATATATATATATATATATATATATATATATATATATATATATATATATATATATATATATATATATATATATATATTATATTTTTTTTTATTAAAATTACCTGTAGATCAGGGTGGTCAAATTGTCCCGAAACCAAAGAATAAGGAAAATGGTGTCATCTGGTGGGTGTGACACGTCGCAGGGTAAGGCCGCTGACCCACCTTTGATACCAGTCACAGTCAGCACTGAAACTGGAAAGAAGATGAGAATTAGAACTGCATTCTGAATTATGGAAACGGAAATATGAGCTAGAAGTGAATTCTGAGGTCTGGAAATGGGGTAGGAGTCAGAGTTTAATTCTGGGATCTGGAAATGAGAGTAAAGGTTACGACTGAATTCTGAGATCTGGAAACAGAAATATGAACGAGAACTTATTTCTCAGGTCTGGAAATTGGAGTAGGAGTTAGAATTGAATTTCGAGGTCTGGAAATGGGAGTAGGAGTCAGAGTTTAATTCTGGGATCTGGAAATAAGGGTAAGGGTTAGAACTGAATTCTGAGATCTGGAAACAGAAATATGAACTAGAACTTATTTCTGAGGTTTGGAAATTGGAGTAGGAGTTGGAACTGAATTCTGAGGTCTGGAAATGGGAGTAGGAGTCAAAGTTTAATTCATGGATCTAGAAATGAGAGTGTGGATTAGAATTTCATACTGGGTCAGGGAAACAGAAATATAAACTAGAACTTATTTCTGAAGTCTGGAAATTGGATTAGGAGTTAGAAGTGAAAATGGGAGTAAGGGTTAGAGTTTAATTCTGGGATCTGGAAATGAGAGTGTGGATTAGAATTTCATACTGGGTCAGGGAAACAGAAATATCAGAACTTATTTGAATTATGGAATGGAAACATGAGCTAGAACTGAATCTGAGATTCAGAAATGGAGTAATGAGCTGAGTTTCAATTCTGGGATCTGGAAATGAGAGTGGATTAGAATTCACACTCAGTCATGGAAACAAGAATATGAACTAGAACTTATTTCTGAATTATGGAAATGGAAATATGAGCTAGAACTGAATTCTGAGATCTAGAAATGGGAGTACGAGTCAGAGTTTAATTCTGGGATCTGGAAATGAGAGTGTGGATTAGAATTTCACACTGGGTCATGGAAATAGAAATATAAACTAGAACTTATTTCTGAGGTCTGGAAATTGGAGTAGGAGTCAGAACTGAATTCTGAGATCTGGATATGAGAGTACTGGTAAAAACTTAATTCTGAGATCCAGAAATGGACTAGGAGTCAGATCTTAATAATCCGGAATATGGAAAAGTATTATGACCTACAGCCTGCTCTGAAATATGGAAATAATATTATAAGTTAGACCGTAATTCTTAGATATGGAAATTGGAACTTTGATTTATAGCTTAATTCTAAATTTAAGAAATTTCAAGAACTAGAAGTTTATTTTGAGATCGGTAAATACCTCACGAATATCTGTTAAAACGTAATTCTTAGATCAGGAAAGGTTAGAAAAAACAGAACTATGTTATGTGACCTGGAAAGGTAATTGTGCGTTCTGAATAAACTCAGAGACATCGAATTGTGACAAAACATTTCAGAACCTCGTTGTGAAATCTAGACACATGGGCATGAGTTTAAACTAATTCTGGGCTTTCGTAACAATATGAATGTCAGTCAAGGAATGCAAAAGCCCGATCCATTTATATCAAAAGGAATTCGTGAAAGGTGTAAATTCTAAGGAAACCAGTATATTATGCAAGAGCAGAGGTGTGAGCCCACCCGCGTTGATAAACAAGGTCTGTAAACAGAGTACTGAGATCAAGCGCTAATGAGTTTACTACTCTTCCTCCCCCTTTTCTCCGCTTATCAGGTGTGAATATTCGTTTCCAGCCGGCTTGCATGCTCGTTTTGCCCTGTCTCTCTGGCATATATTTTGTCAATTTCTCCTACTGTGTAACAGTCCTCTGGGATGTATCATTCAAGTTTTATACATTTGTACTGTATATTTCATTTTCCCTTGTGCTACGTCTGCGTACACACACACACACACACACATGCACATACACACACACATATATATATGTGTGTGTGTGTTTATATACATTATATATAGAAGGATAGAAGGACAGGGTGACAAGGAGATAGCCGGTCATCAAAAACATCATGTATTTATTGCCACGTTTCATAAATGAACAGAGTTACACATCATCAAGGCAAAGAGAAACAACACAATTTAAAAATACTAGGGAATATAACTTGACTGAGAGTCTCAACAACGCGTCGGCAATGAATATATCACTTTTATATATATATATATATATATATATATATATATATATATATATATATATATATATATATATATATATATATATATATATATATATATATATATATATATAAAACGAAGGCATGCATGTTTACATACGCAAAGGATTCCATTTAAATCATCCGGAAACTCAGACAGTTTACAGGTAAAAGAAGCTTTTATTATCCAAATCCTTGAAGAATTATCTGCAGCCTAACCTTCCATGTGATGGTCCCTGAAACAGACAAACGTACAGACAGATAGACTCGCAGACGCAGGAGTTCTTAAGCCCCTCCAAGACCTAAGGAAAAAAATTAACATTTGTTGTGAACGTGCAAGTCTTTCAAGGACTTCCATTATTCTAAGAATGTTCATTTATGAATTCTGCTTCCCGAATGAATGAATAAATGAGGTAATCTTCATGAATATCACTGGAAGGCTTTTGTTCGCCGAATATTTTTTTGTTCTCAGAACCTCGCCATCTTCCTTGTATAGAAACGAGGAGAAATTGTCGAGTTTTCCCAAAATTACTCAGACTAAAAGATTCCTTAATGATAATTCAACACGGCCCGTATTCAGATCTTCTTTCAGTTTTCACAGAGGTTCACTTTCTATTCGCCTCTTGAAATGTACGGTTTCCTTTCCCCTTAGCTTTCGCTCGCGCTGCCTTGGAGGGACTACTCTCCTCCAACTTATAATTATGTAGAATTTCACCACCTCATGTATTTTCCAAGTTCTCGTTTTTCCCGCCGTCATAAATGCAACCTCCATTTCATAATATTGTTTCCGGTACTCTTCGTATAAACATTACAAGTGCGTCCTTGGGTACATAATAATATCAGGGTTAATAGAAAATTTATTCTAAATAAACGTTATCTTCTCTTTATTTATAAACATTTAGCTCTTTCTTCTTATCGTGTAATCTATTCGTATATAATTTTCATTATCCTTGGAGATATTTTCATCTGATTCCATTATTTTCAAGCATCTGCTTGGCTAGTACACCACCAAGTTACGATAAGCTTATGTCATACGTCGTACCTGCTTGAGAATGGCTTAATAACTTTTCCTTTAGTCGCCCCTTGCCAAGACTAAATTTCATTTGTAAATCCTGTTACTTTTTTTTATAGTGATTTAGTAAACAAAGAGTACCTTTTCAAGTGGAGATGCCATATATATGGCTACCTATGGTATATATATGAAAATTTTATCACCGTGATTTATATACAATCAGGAAGCTACAAATGTCGCTTAATATCAAATTCACGCTACCTCGGGAATATCCCCGATGGGGAATTATCACCGAAGGGGAATTTATAAGTGATAAATGGATCGGCACTGCGGGGTCTGGAGGTAACGTGAATTTGATGTTAAGCGACATTTGTGGCTTCATGATTATATATATATATATATATATATATATATATATATATATATATATATATATATATATATATATAAATATATATAAAACTAAGATCTTGCTATATGTAACCTGTACACCATAGGAGGTCTGGTGCCTCTATTCGCGTATTTGTATATTTTTTTTTTTTTTTTTGCCAGAAGAATAAATAAACATATATATATCGAATAATCAGTAACGTGGAAATATACAGGATATAAGTATACAGAGCCTGTTAAAAAAAAATTAGCGCTAGAACACGAAACGTTTTAACCAAATGTTTCTTCAGCCTTTGCGCAATGGCGGAATTGTTAGACAGGGGGGTGATTAAGATACAAAATATAGCAAATGTAGGCGTAGAATAACGAGGCGAGGAAGATACAAAATACAGGAAATGCAGGCGGAGAAAAACGAGGTGAGGAAGACACGAACTGTATAGCAAATGCAGGCGGAGAATAACGATTCTGGTGGGAGATTATTCGCGGTAATTAGTTCGCTAATCCTGCGATGAAGGAAAAGTCAAGACACTGATTGGCTTAACCCTGATTACAGCGCATCTGGGAGAAATTGGGGCTGTCTGGTCTCGATGTAGCCTTACCGTCTGCTTTGGAGCAGCCTGCGAATGATGCTGTTATTTGCGGTTAACAGCCTTTCCTTTTTATCTTTTCATTCTATTTGCTATTTTAGGGGATTTGACGTAGATAGGTTTTGTTTTGTTTGTCCATCAGCGACTTCCAGTCGACGCCTAAGTGACTCGAACCCCGACAGTACCCACCAACGACTTCCAGTCGACACCTAAATGACTCGAACACCCGACAGTACCCACCAACGACTTCCAGTCGACACCTAAGTGACTCGAACACCAGACAGTACCCACCAACGCCAACGACTTCCAGTCGACACCAAAGTGACTCGAACACCCAACAGTACCCACCAACGACTTCCAGTCGACACCTAAGTGACTCGAACACCCAACAGTGCCCACCAGCGACTTCCAGTCGACACCTAAGTGACTCGAACACCCGACAGTGCACACCAGAGACTTCCAGTCGGCACCTAAGTGACTCGAACACCCGACAGTTCCCACCAATGACTTGCAGTCGACACCTGAGTGACTCGAACACCCGACAGTACCCACCAACGACTTCCAGTCGGCACCTAAGTGACTCGAACACCCAACAGTACCCACCAACGACTTCCAGCCGGCACCTAAGTGACTCGAGCACCCGACAGTACCCACCAACGACTTGCAGTCGACACCTGAGTGACTCGAACACCCGACAGTACCCACTAACGACTTCCAGTCAGCACCTAAGTGACTCGAACACCCAACAGTACCCACCAACGACTTCCAGTCGACGGTGTAGACCGCTGTAAGTCGCGTGTTTAAGTCACTTAGGTGCCAAATCATTTATCACTTATAATTTCCCTTCGGTGATATTTCTGAAGTAGCTCAAGTTGGATATTCAGCAACATTTATAGCTTAATGTTTGTATATAAAATGTCACAATGATGTGATAAAAATTAATATATGCTTGTATGTACACACACACATGCACACACACATTATATATATATATATATATATATATATATATATATATATATATATATATATATATATATATATATATATATATATATATATATATATATATATATATATATATATATATATATATATTTATATATATATATATATATATATATATATATATTTTATATATATGCACAAACAGACACACATACTAGCTGACCAACCAGGCACTGCCCGGGAAAACTCTGAATGACAACCGACAAACTCTCTCTCTCTCTCTCTCTCTCTCTCTCTCTCTCTCTCTCTCTCTCTCTCTCTCTCTCTCTCTCCTCCTCCCTAACACCCCCTCTACTCTTTCTCTCACTTCCTCTCCCTCTCACTCTTTCTCTTACTTCCTCTCCCTCTCACTCTCCCTTTCCTGTTCAGATAGCCGCTTCAAAATATAAAATGCCCAACATTTTTGAGATTTTATATTTCACCCCTTCTTACCCCCCATTCCTATCGGGGCTGAACCTGGACTTCAAGGGCATCAGGAATGTCACTATTCATCTCAGCAATCTCGAAAACTATGGGTTATACACTAATAAATGTCATTTTTTACATTTTATTTTTCATACTTTCTCACCCACGCCTTCCTATCAGGGCTGAACTTGGACTTTATCTCAGCGACCTCAAAAACTGTGGATTTGACACTAATATCTGTCATTTTTTACATTTTATTTTTGACTCCTCACCCTCTTCCTATTGGGGCTGAACTTTGGACTTGAAGGGCATTGGGAGTGTCACTGTTCATCTCAGCGACCTCAAAACCTATGGATTAAACACCAGTATCTGTCATTTATTTTTATGTGTCACGCCCTACCCACCCTAAACCCTTTGGTACCAGTGATATCTTAACCCCCACAGTATTCTTTTCCAGATAGTAAGTCATATGAATAACAAGTTTCGTTGAAATTGCTCAATGCGTTTCAGAGTTATTCTGGAACATACACAAATACACAACCACACATCCATTTTTATATATTGAGATATAGATATAGATAGGCAGATAGATAGACAGATAGAGAGACAGAGAGGTAAATAGATAGATAGATAGATAGATAGATAGATAGATAGATAGATAGTTAGATAGATAGATAGTGAAAATACCCAGATGCTTTGAAAATGTAATTCGTATGAGGAAAAGGAGAGCGCGTTGGCTAAAAAACACATTTTATATGCGATGCATTGCGCTGGTCTTTCATAACAAAATTCTCAAGCCCATAAAATACAACGCAATTTCCATGGTAAAGAAGAGGCCCGTAAATAAAATGTGGTGTTTTTTTAATCTATGTTTTCCTTTATATATATATATATATATATATATATATATATATATATATATATATATATATATATATATATATATATATATTTATATATATGTATGTATGTATGTATATATATAGTTATATATTTATATATATATATACACAGTATATGTATACATATATATATGTATGTATGTATATATATATATATATATATATATATATATATATATATATATATATATATATATTTATAAATATATATGTATGCATTTATATATATATTAGTGAATTTTTATCACATTCACCGTGGCATTCTTTATATTCACAAATGTTGAGCCAAAAATATCGTTTAATATCTAGTTCACCAAACCTTGGTAATAAATTATAATCAGGGGGAATTATAGCTGATTTATACATACATGTATTTACATATATATTTATACTTAATATATATGTATATATAAATACATGTATATGCATATATATATGTGTGTGTGTATATGTATATATACAAAGATATGTACACTTGTATGAAATATTTGAATTTACACAAAAGGCAAGCCAAAGCTCAAGGAATCCAGGTTCTCAAACTGTATACAAAAAAAATCGTACCGTTAAACGTTTCGAGCTTTAAAATAAAAGTTTACTATAAAAAAATTGCCTTTATAATAATCTGAGAGTGATAAAGCACATGATCTTAAACCCTGTTTCTGATTGGTCGATGAATGATGCAGATACAGGAACTTCTCTCTATTTCCCTCTCTCTTCGCGTTCGTCTTAGATCGAAGATGATAGCTGCTGTATCTATTATCAAACATTATGATTTCATCAGTGTTATTTCAATTTGATTAATGCATTATTCCCTTTTAGATGGTTAAGAAAATACTCTTTCCCTCCAGTTTGTTAATCATCGATTATTTAGGTACCCTCCTTGTCGAAGGTGGTAGAATACAGTCAGACATGATTCGGCAAACGGATCTGTATTTTGTTGGTTAATTAGTGCAAGTGTATCTTATTTAATCAGACTGAGCTGCTTAACAGCTCTCCTAGGGCTTTCAGCCTCCGAAACATTAGACTTATTTTTACGTGGCTACAAACCACTGGTTACTTCCAGCAATGCACCTACAGCTTATTGTGGAATCCGGAACCACTGGAGTGACGAGAAGTGAATTTCTCATCACCAGAAATAAATTCCTTCTAATTGTTCTTTGGCGGCTCGGAGAGTCAAGGCTGGGCTAACAGTACTGCCAATCAATTTAGCTCTTCCAATTTAGTTTAATTTAGAAACAGTTTCTGTAGTAAGAAGGGTTTTAAACTTTAACGCGATGTAGGTGATTACAGCCACTGTAATCAGCTGTTTAATTTCAGGTCTCTGATCTTGATTCTCGGTTAAATGCTGGAATACGCCGACATGATTTCGATGATACTGCAAAGTTGTGGCTGACGTAAATTTTCCTTAGGAATTCACAGCTCTCTTCCAGATACGTAACTTAATTATAATATTTGTTATTTGTTCCTCTTTCTGCAGCGCAGCGAAGCTGCAGCCCGCACTACTGAGGGCGCTGCGTCAAAGCTGCTACAGGTTAATAAACACTGGGTTCACAGGTAACTTCACAATCAGCGAATAATGGAGTTGCGTGGAGATTGAACCCAGTAAAACAAAAACCACCGTTAGATTAGCAGATCCTCGTACATTTTCACCCAATCCTCCCCTTCAGGTGGATGGGAACTTGCTGAATGAGTCTGAAGCGAATTATCTGAGGTGTAACTTTGACTACATCTTACTTTTGAGAAACATCTAATGAAAGTCCATTGAATGCCTACGAAAGCAGGCAATTGTCTGCAAGGCCTCATATGTTATAACTTGATAAAATCATAACCTGTTTTAGACTACTTCCAGCTTCTTTTCAGAAGGACTGTTCTCCTGGTGATGTCTGTCGCTAGATTTGTAAATATTAGATAGAGTGGTTCATGGTGGTAGGTTCCTGTTTCTTAATATTGGCAGTTACGGCTTGGATAATGTACGGATGGTCTCTTGTTTGTCACTTTTTCATAAGTTGTATTTTAACAGAGGTCTCTCACATTCACAATTGATCCCTGGTTCTCTTTTCCTGCCGAGAGCAACCACTTTTGCTGAACAGCAGCAGCAATGTGCAGTAAATGTGCCTCGCTGTAGAACTTGTCGGTTCCAGGGGTCCTTCATTCCTCACATCTTTGGACTGTGGACGTCTCCCTGTGGGTGTCGTGCAATTGGAACTTCAAAAGTTCCAACGAAGATGCAACGCATTATTACCATGATGCTATTCTGCTTGCATTTTAATACATTTTTACCTGTTCATTAAATTATTACTTTATTTTTTCATTTTAATAAGTGAGATCTCTTTTCTCTGTATTTCCCTTTACCTTCCCTTCGTAATGAACACGATATTCTTTGGGAGCTTGAATGTCAAGTCAGTGACCCCTGGGGGCTTTTCCATTTGAATAAGGTTCATCTTCTCAATAATAATAATAATAATAATTACTCATGTAATGCCTTTTTGTATATATTGTTTGGTGGTATATTGTGATAGGTTCTCGTTGGAACTCGTGATAAGGTGTGGTTTGCCGAACTGCTAATTGACAAAAATTAAAAAATAAGAGCCGAAAGGGTTAATTACCGTGAGGTTGCAGTCTTCCTATCATCACTATAGTTGGATGTCTTACAGAGGAATAGAAAAAATTGAATCACATGTTACTAAAAGCTAAAGTGTGTATGTATATATAATATATATATATATATATATATATATATATATATATATATATATATATATATATATATATATATATATATAGATAGATAGATAGATAGATAGATAGATAGATAGATAGATAGATGTATTTATATATATGTATAGATGCGTATATGTGCATATATATATATATATATATATATATATATATATATATATATATATATATATATATATATATATACATATATATATATTTGGTGACAAATATGGCTTGGGGTAGCATCCTCCGCCCCGAACAATTGCTGAGGAACCGGTAGGCATTACCCTCTTAGGGCCACCCCTTCTATATATGTGTATCTCTGAATATGTATATATTTATACATATATATATGTATTTATAAATATATATATATATATATATATATATATATATATATATATATATATATATATATTTATATATATATACATATATTTATATGTGTGTGTGTATTTTGCCTAATATACATACAAAAAATATAAATATAACAAGCAAGAAAGTTCGATTTATTTCTTCTAGTTGTTGACTGTAAGCTAAATATAGAGCGCTTGAACTCAGTTCACTAATGTTAGACAACTAAAGAAAGCATAAAACACTCCATTAAAAAGATGGGAAAATTTTGTGTCCTTTCTAAGACGCATTTTTTTCAAATTCATTAGGTATATTTGGCACTCCATTAAAAATGAGGGGAAATTTTGCGCCCTTTCTAAAGATATATTTTCATATTCATGAAGTATATTTGACACCATTAAGCAAAAGGTAAAATTTTGCGTCCTTTCTTAAATATATTTTTTTTCAAATTGATTAAGTATATTTGACACTCCATCAAAAAGAAGGGGAAATTTTGCGCCCTCTCTAGAGATATATTTTCCAAATTCATTAGGTATATTTGACACTCCATTCAAAGAAGGGGAAATTTTTGTTTTTTCTAAGGTATATTTTTTCAAATTAATTAAGTATGTTTATATATATATTTTTTTAATTAATTAAGTATAATTGACACCATTAAAAAGAAGGGGAAATTTTGCCTCCTTTCCAAAGATATATATTTTTTAAAACTCATTAAGTATATTTGACACCATTAAAAAGAAGGGGAAATTTTGCCTCCTATCCAAAGATATATATTTTTTAAAACTCATTAAGTATATTTGACACCATTAAAAAGAAGGGGAAATTTTGCGTTCTTTCCAAAGATATATATTTTTTAAAACTCATTAAGTATATTTGACACCATTAAAAAGAAGGGGAAATTTTGCGTCCTTTCTAAAGATATATGTTTTCAAATCCAGTAAGAAAATTTTACGCTCCTTTAAAAGAAGGGGAAATTTCGCTTCCTTTCCAGAGATATATAATTTTGTCAAATTCATTAGGTGCAATTGACATCGAAATCGACCCAGCCGGACCAAGGCGATCCTATAATTAGGAATGCAAAGTGGCTGCCCCTCTCATTCACTAATTACGTATTCACAGTCGTTACCCCTATCAGTTTCCCTATTGTCAACCCTAAGCTTCCCCCTAGTTCATTTAATCTGTATCTCTGGGTGACTGCTTTATTGTCATTTTTTTTTTTCAAACGTCACTATTTCTCTAATTTATCACATTGCTTGCTTGTTTATAATCAGTAGAAGTCAGTCGTGTATCTTAATGGCGTTCCAAATGACGTTAATTAAAAATGACACATCACATTACGGTAATTCATTTTACCTGCTAAATCCATGGCGTGACCCCGGACCATAAATATTCGGTTACTCTTTGAACACGATTTATTTCCATCCCTCCTAAAGCTCCCTTCAGTAATTATTTTCATGCGTCTTTTCCTATTCATCGTCTTGCTACTTTGACCGAGACTGCTAAATAGATCGCTTATCATCTGCTTAGGTAGAGTCCTTCCCACCCATCTAACCAACCTTTCCTTTCGTTGAACGTTCCACACATATCAACTCTCGTGTCTAACTTCTTCCCATTTCTCGGAAGTGCAACTCGTGTTCCTTGCATTCAGGGAACATCACTTATCATAATTTCATTAAAGGCTTCTCTGGTGGGTCTCCTTTGACGTCAGAGTGACGACGGGGGGCAGGAGAGGGGGCAGGGTGTTCAATATGTCATTATCATTCCACATTTAGCGGGACTATTTAATCACGGGTTTGTTATGCGTCATGGGAGGTCTGTGTTTATCTTATTATTGTTTCCACTTTAATTTATCCTTTCCTAGAAATGTCCTTAAGTCCATTGCTTGTGTATTTTTCTTTATTATTATTCGTTTAGTATTTTATCACACTTTATTATTATTATTATTAGTATTATTATTATTATTATTATTATTATTATTATTATTATTATTATTATTATTCAGAAGATAAACCGTATTCAAATGGAACAAGCCTACCGGGACATTGACTTGAAATTCAAGCTTCTAAGGAATATGGTGTTCATTTGGGAGAAGTCACAGAAGATATTAGAAAATACAGAATGAAGAGATAAATGTATATATTTCACGACTTTTTCGTACAATGTTTAATGTTTTACTCGTTCGTTTCTCTATCCTTTATCTTTTGTGTTATTTTTTTTTTTATTGTCCTATGGATTTCTTCAACCATTTCCTTTGAATTTTTTTTCGTCCAGCATTTTTCTTTCTCCATTTCTTACTTGTTTTTCCCTTTCCATTTTTCCTCCTAGTTTTTATAGTTCGAAAACTTTTCCTTTTCCATGGGCATAACACATAAATTTTTTACGTTTATGTGGGGAAGAAGTTCCCGCAGGATTTGTCACATATCTCTGTTTCGGCCTCTGCTTCGTCTTTTGGCTTCGTCGTTTTTCTTCAGTTGCTCTGGTCCCAGTTTATTCGAGTTTCCCCTGTCTAAGATTTCCGTTTGTTTCTCTGGACCCTTTTTATTATCTTTTTCCTTGTGAAATTGTTCGCATTTTCGTGGCTGCGATGACGTGCAAAGTTTTCGAGAAATTGTCAGTTATTCTTGTTGTACATTCGGTAAGACCTTTCAGTATCTATTATTATTATTATTATTATTATTATTATTATTATTATTATTATTATTATTATTGTTGGGATACTTTTAGAAGTTTAAACAAGATACAAGCATCCCACATTCTGTCCGGATACCGCGGCATGTAATTTCTCAGTTCCAGAATTCCTTCTTTCTTTACGTCAAAACGACTTTCCTGTCGTATGGACTTTCGATTTTGTGTATTCTTGCTTTGCTAGTTGCTTCTCCTTTAGAATGGTTTCTTTTGAGCCACAGTGCTTCTTGAGCAAACAAGAGCTATAAGTTCTTTCTTGCTTTTAAATTGTTTTGTCACAAGTTTATTAGTGTTATACATAATTTCTTTATTATTTTCTGAACGTAACATGCGAATAATATTTCATACCCAACATGGATATTGAATGCAAATTGAAAATAAAGCGACTTTACACGGAAAGAAAAGTATGATAGGTCTAAAACTATGAAAAGTACGATAGGTCTAAAACTAGAATAAATAAAGTGATTAATAAATTTCAAGAAATTCACAAAATAAACGAATAATATTAAGGTAAGAGCATCCTTGACTGAAAGTAGATAAAACCAAACAGACACAGCAAACACCGAAAGAAACGTAAACTCAAATAACAAAGAGTCCCAAGTGTAAAACCAACCATCTCGCAGACGGCGTGATAAAATAAAGCGACTCCTGGAATTATGCACAACGTGGCTTCCAGCGCCGAGCAGTTGGTCTCACATGAAGCACTGCACCAAAGTAAAGGCGAAGAGCCATTGTGCTTGACAAACTGGACAACGAGAGCGCTATTTATTTTTACGTAATAGAATTAAGTTGGTCCGCGCCACGTTCGGGTCTTTGTCCCCCCACCCAGCGTGACGGGATGAGCTCGCGAGCGCGTGTGCGTGTGTGTGTGCGTGTTTTAGTGGTTATCAACAGCGGAGTCCAAGCGTTCGATATGCAGTATGCGTTCTCTACTCTTATTTTATATTGGAGTGAGGCTTTTCTTCTTGTTTTGATAGTTGCTTTGATTATTCTTTAGCGTGGAAACATACGCTTTTTTTTATGACTGCGATCTCACGAGCAGTTTCTAGGAAATTGTGAGTTATACTTATATTACGTTCTGTAAGACCTTTCAGTTTTTAGTAAGGTTATTATTATTATTATTATTATTATTATTATTATTATTATTATTATTATTATTATTATTATTATTATATTACATTCTGTAGGACTTTCCAGTTTTTAGTAAGTTTATTATTATTATTATTATTATTATTATTAATTATTATTATTATTATTATTATTATTATTATTATTATTATAATATTACATTCTGTAGGACTTTCCAGTTTTAGTAAGTTTATTATTATTATTATTATTATTATTATTATTATTATTATTATTATTATTATTATTATTATATTATTATTATTATTATTATTATTATTATTATTATTATCTTACATTGCTTTCTGTAAGACCTTTCAGTTTTTAGTAAGGTTATTATTACTATTATTATTATTATTATTATTATTATTATTATTATTATTATTATTATTATTATTATTATTTATAGTACATGTGTAAGACCTTGCCGTCTTTAGTAGGATTATTATTATTATTATTATTATTATTATTATTATTATTATTATTATTATTATTTTTATTATTATTATTATTATTATTATTATTATTATTATTATTATTATTATTATAAAATCAACCCCTGCTTTAATTGTAGACTCGTCCAGCTTCTCTTTGAAGTATTAACAGTACTGATGCTTTTACAAAACATATTTTTCATTGTCAGTGTTTTATGTGTATACTCATTAACAGTACTTTGTCATTTTATATGTTTTTAGCACTTGAAAATGAACAATGCTTTGTTTGAAACGTTGTTTTTAAGGTGACGATTTGAGCACAATAAGATTTTCAACTAGAAGATGGTTTGGGTCGTCGTCGCCCTGCGTATTATTATTATTATTATTATTATTATTATTATTATTATTATTATTATTATTATTATTATTGAAAGAAATCAGCTTGATCTTGTATAGAGTCATCTCTATTTTCCTTATAATAGAGAATACTCTATAAAAGATCAATGCAGTTGATGCAGCGATTTCTTTCAATAGTAATTGTCTGAGAGAGGGTCTATTATTATTATTATTATTATTATTATTATTATTATTATTATTATTATTATTACGAGCTTGTTGGTGCGCGCTACGCGTGCTCGAACCCGGCACTGCAGTCTCGCCTACCCTCCTGATCACCTACCTACCCCGCCCCCACCCGGGACGAACAAAGAGGTTTGCAGGAGGAAGGGTGGATGTCTCCTCTACCCTCCCTCTCCCCTACCTACCCCTCCCCCACCCAGGGCGGACAAACCGGTTTGCAAGGGTGGGTGGCTGTGTCATGCCTCCCATACTGTCACCTGGGGCTAGGACAAACAAGATCCATTTGGATTTGATTATTATAGATTATTATTATTATTATTGAGATATTTTTCAGAATTTTAAATAAGATATCAGCATGCACGTTCTGTCTGGAACCACTAACTTCTCTGTTCCAAAAATCCGTCTTTTATTTCTGCACCCTTGCCCTCAAAAATGACAGTAATCTAAACGAGATCAACCCGGTAAGTCCCAAACTAAGGCCGTTACGTACCGTCTAGAAGGTTGGACTGAGGTACTTTTGTTTTGCATGCTTCTTTAAGGGCTAGTGGTAAGAGATTCTTCACCCGGGCTGAAAGACGATAAGTCTAAACGTGGAGTTCATGGCACTTGGAGTACCAGAGTTGCATAAAATACACATATACACATGTATATATACAGTATATATATATATATATATATATATATATATATATATATATATATATATATATATGTATATATATATATATATATATATATATTTATATATATATATATATATATATATATATATATATATATATATATATATATTTATACATGTGTTTGTGTGAACACCTGAGTTATGAAGAAGATTTATTTGATGAGTTCCTTCTCATGTTATTTGCTCGTTAATCACAACTATCCCTTCCTCTTTTTTGCAAACAGACAGACATGTGACAGACAAGTTAGAGAAAGGAACAGACAAACAGCCAAAGGTACAAAAAAAGGGGGGTCTAACAAACATAGAAAATAAGACGCCAAATACCCAACATCTTGAGCCCTCAATACCCATGCCCATAATTCCCCATACTTCAAAAACTTAACGTCACATCTACGGGAGAAAGGAACTCCAGCTCTTTAAGTATAACGAAGTTTTAACGGGGGAAAACTCTCTTTTAAAGTGACCTCTTTATGAAAATAAGAGTCCTGAGATCAAAAGCACCGCCTTTTCCTCTCCTCCTCCTTATTAATGGAAGAGACTATTATAACTTCAGTCCTAGCAAGGCAGCTGACGACTTAGACTTCGTAACTCAAAGGCCCTCAAAACTTGGTATTTGCTTTCATCTTTGAGCTGACCCCACCTGCTTTATGAGGGTAAACAGTGTCGATGGTAAGAGACTAGTTTCACAGCAGGTATTCCTCGAGGCTACTGTTCCGTTTCCTCAAAGTATAATAATGTTTTTCTTTTTCCAGTATTTTAAAAGTAAGATTGTATGGTTTCTTGTTTTTTTTACATTTCGTTAATTAATGTATTATGTATTTATCTGATCAAGTAATTATAAATAATAATAAGATAATAATAGTGATAATAATAATTATAACTTTGAGAAGTCTTCACAAAGAGAGATCACCTGTCTTTAATAATAATAATAATAATAATAATAATAATAATAATAATAATAATAATAATAATACAAAAATAACTTGGAGATGTCTATACAAAGATATATCACCTGTCTCTAATAATAATAATAATAATAATAATAATATTAATAATAAATAAATAAATAAATAAATAAATAAATAAAAATAACTTGGAGAAGTCTATACCAAGACATATCAGCTCTCTCTAATAATAATAATAATAATAATAATAATAATAATAATAATAAATAATAATAATAATAATATACGCCACTAATCTTAAAGTAAGATTTTCTCTTTTCTTATTTTACATTTCCTCAGTGAATACTAGTAACAACAATTTGAGGAGCGCGTGGAAAAACATTGTACGTGTATCTAGGCACTAAGAAAAAATAAAAAAAAAAAAAAATCAGTGGTGAGACATCGTTTAAGAAAACTACTTGCCCCAACTCTTCTCTCTTTCCATCTTACGTCTGTGTTTTCAGTGAAAATATCAGATTCCGCCGCCCTTCCAAAAAATAACATCAGATTCAAAGGGCCTCTCGAGTTGAGCTCATTTTTTTTTATTTCTTTTATTCTCGTCGTGGCTTTGCGATTAATTTTTCTTTCTCATTTTTTCAAAACGTTGGAGTCTCCTTCAGAATCACCTTAGCTAAAACGTTGTGGTTCTGTATTTTATCACAGAGGCCTTAGTGTCAGTTTCTTTTCGTCATTTTAAACTTAAAATGTCTCTCAAAGCTTCTTGAGTAAAACTTCCGGGTGGGAGAGAAGGGAAGTTCTCAGGGAAATGTATAAAATTTCCTCACTTGCCGCCTTAATTTCTTGCATCGTCTTTTAAACGGAGAAGTTTCTTTTGATGTTATTTAAAGCAACGAAGCTGAGATAAAAAGTTATAAAAATGTTTATTATTTTCTCGCTGTACCTCCAGCGTTCATTCCTTGGATCATTTTTTGAAATGGCGAAATATCCTTGAAAAAATTGTTTTTCCTTAAGCGTCGAAGTTCTAAAGAAAAAATTCTATTAGGAAAAGCTCGAGAATTTCTTCGTCTGGAATCTTTGATTATAAGAAATCTGCAACAAAATAACGCATTTTTATTTCTTTCTTACACAAAGCAACATCAGGACATCCTTCCAGACTTGTTTCAAATATTTCTCTTCCTCTTACTTACAGAAATATTACAGAAACAGGGATGACTGCAATATCCTTTGAGTAAGCTATCGCCGCATTCTCATAGAAATATTTAAGGAGTAAATAAAAACTCTTTGAGTACTCTGCAGTGCATGTTCACAAAGAGAATACTTAAAACTACCTAACTCTTACTTTCACAATAATAGTTCGGCATAAAACAAGACATTATAGAATAGTTATGTAGGACGTTCGAATTTTATAGAATGAAAATTTGATTATTTTAACTTTATTAAATAAGAAAATATCTATCGATATATATAGAATGACAAGACAGTTATAGTTATACTAGGGACGTCTGAATTCTTATAGTAATGAAAAATAGTTGCGTATTATTTTAACTTTATTAAATAAGTAAATATTTATCGTTATATATTTACCATTAAAGACTCATTGATCAAAGAATGACTTTAGTTATTAAGTAACGTAGAAGGGAGTGCCGTCAGTGCACCTCCCTCTGGTACACTGTAGGCATTAAGTTAAAGGTTTTATGCTGCGTCCTTCTGACCTTTACGTGGGCTGCACCCCCTACTTTTTTTAGCCTTTACTCTATCTCCATTCCGCCTCCTTTCTTCATTCTTGCTATCCAGCCATTCTGTCTCACTTTTTCCACTGGCTAAAGCACCGAAAAGCTAAAAATGCCCCAATGCTTGGCTTTATGCCGGAATTTTTTTAAACCAAACCACTGGAAAAAATTTTGCCCACAAAAGATGTTACATCATTTGTATTTCATCTCATAAGCACCTCCATTTCATGCCATAGTTTGTAACTTACAGACCGACTTTGAGATGTCCATTTTGAGCAGCTATTGAAATGAAGGTTGACGTTGGTCTTGGTATAACAAATTCCACCGCCATTATGTATTCAGGTCCTCCGGAATAGATTCAGAGGAAACATTACTTTGTTACCATATTCAACAATGGTCGTAGAATGTAGTGAATATACCACTATTGATACTGACAGATTAATGAAAAGGTGCCTCAGGGAATTTGTGATATAGTATGACGCTGGTGCTAATGATAGCCTGGGTGGATTAGAGCCGTGGTTGAGGGATGAGGGATACAAAAAAGGATAATGAAAAGTGATAAACTTGCATGAAATAAAATGAAAGATTGTTAAGAAGTTAGTATGATCAGATTGTTAGGCGACCTTGCTACTATGGATGTTTCTTATATTTTATTCCTAGGTGAATTAGTTTACTTATGACATGAAATTAACATCTTTTGAATAGCAACCTCCTCTTTATTTCAGTGGCAAAGGAAAGCAACTAAATATGTTACTCATACAAACCTCTTACTCCAAGTCTTCAGAAATGGACGAGGTGAAAAAATCTTTTAAGATAAATCCCATTATTTGGTGAATTTTACTGAATGTTTAAACACGCACATAAAAACGAGCAATAATTATTTCCATGAAAAGCAGGAAACTTTGTACCGAAAGTTGATACGCATCAAAAACATGAAATCCCATTATTTGGTGAATTTCACTGAATGTTTAAACTCGCACATAAAAACAAGCAATAATTATTTCCATGAAAAGCAGGAAACTTTGCACCGAAAGTTGATACGCATCAAAAACATGGAATGGTTAAACCTAAACCTAAAACGCTTTGTCAATACGGGTTACTTCACAGTGGAAGCAGTAATTGATTTCATTGTTCTGATAATTGGTTCCACGACAGAAGCAAATGAATCAGTGTTGATTAAGAACTCTCTTGGCGTTTCTGCTACCTTTTGTGCAGAGACTGCGTTAACTAACGATAACGGCAATTTAATTCTATCTCAGGAATAGCGTGGTTATCCGTTCTTGCTAGAATTCTCTTTGGCTGTAACTAATCTTTTCCACAGGGAATTGGTTTTCCACAGCGTAATTCCCGTAGACGAAATTAATGCACGAGCAGTCTTCCTGTTGCTTGCACTTCTATAGGCACAAAAAACAACTTCACAAAGTCAAAAGCTGATTGTGTAACTAACTTCAAAAGTTATAAGATAGAAAATTAAAGAACCCACAACACTGATAAAACTAATATTATAAGTAAGGGCAAAAATAATAAATCTCCAGATTCAAAAATGTAAAGCTAACCAAAATAAGATTTTAAGATTTAAGGGTTGACCATTTAAATAAAAGAGCTTTGCATCTTGTAAATAAATTATTCTTTCGGTTCTTCTTTGTTTCTGAGGAAGAAGCTCAGCCATTAGGTAAGAACAGACATTTCATTAATAACAGGAGCCGTCCCAGCTCATCACGAGTAGGGCTTGCATATTCGTAAGTAAAAAAATGAATAAATATATTTTATGTGTGAATATATACCACGTATTCTAAAGATTATAACTCTCGTGGTGTGACAGAAATAATGTGGCCACATTACATGTGTGTGTGTGTGTTTGTGTTGAATGAGAATGTTAGGCAAAGGAAATTTCTCAGTGAATATTATCTGTAACAAATATTGATACGTTGTCCGGAAAGGAAAAAAGAAAGTAACAAGATCATTGCAAGAGAACTGAAAAAAAAGTATGTATGTGGAAGCTAGAGTTAGACCATGTAATGGAATTGTTGAGCCAACTTTCCTTTATGGAAGTAAAATGTGAATACTGAATGCAAACTAAAGAAGAAAGTTGGAAGCTGTAGTGACATATTGTTGATGTGGATTAAGATAGATTGTTCGTGATATATATGTGGAGTAACATATATTGTTCGTGATATATAAGTGGGCGTAAGATATATTGTTCATGATATATATGTGGAGTAAGATATATTGTTCGTGATAAATAGTGGGCGTAAGATATATTGTTCGTGATATATAAATGGATTAAGATATAATGTTCGTGATGTATATATATATATATATATATATATATATATATATATATATATATATATATATATATATATATATATATATACATATATATATAGAGTATATTATATATATATATATATATATATATATATATATATATATATATATATATATATAACTGACTGGTTGTATCTGCCGGTTTGATTAAGTATAAAACAATTTTAAACTCTTTTCCTTTCACATACTGCTCAGTTTCCATCACAAAATTGGAAAAAGAAGTATTGCAACTTATTCTTGATTACGCGAACTCTGATTTCCAACCAAAGGAAAGTTCAACGAAATCTCTTACTCTTGTATTGTTAAGGCTTTCTAACTCTTTTATGTCAACGTGATTATCACGAACCTTGAACGAGCTAAATAGCTTTCATTCTCTCGAGCACGTGAGACCCCAGTGTAAAGGTGAAGTTTCAAGAACTGAATTGTACAAAATATAAACACTTTTTTGACTCGCTACAACTTTCCTTGAATCCGTTCAATGCTCACTTGTTGGAACTGAGCCGGAATTAAGTGACTTTTGATACTTAATTGCTGCCATTTAGTCTAAATTTGTGAATAGCCATGTCTCCATTTTCAGTTTAGTCTTCTGTCTTCAAATCTACTTCCAGATAAGTCATTTAAAAATTTCTATAGAGAACATAATAACTATACATTTCTTTTTAGAAATCTGTATAAATAAGAATTATATTCATCAGTAGCATGGAGTTGTAATTCTGTGACATTGTTCTACATTTTTCAAAGTGAAGAGAACTAAACTGTTCGCCCAGAATTCCAATGTAATCAAAGGGAACTCCTCTTTTTGGAAGTCTGACTGTTTTGTCCTTTATTCCAAGTCAAATGTTAGGAAAAAAAAAGTCTCCGAAAATCTAGTTTAAACATTTTGCTCTCCATTTACAAGTGGTGTTCTGCGGAAGTTTATTTCCATTACTGTCCGACCTTTCTACTGTGCAATTAGAACCTCAAAAGATCAGCTCACTTTGTATTTTACCAGTTTATTGATGTTTTTGTCTGTTTATTTATAATTTGTTAATTATCTCTCTTTTTTTTTCCTTGTACCTTATCTCTTCTTTCTGTATTTTTTGTTACCTTCTGTAACTTCTTTTAAATGAAAACCAGAGTCTTTGGGGCTTCAATTTCAAGTCAGTGACCCTGTAGAACTTGTTCTTCTGAATAATGAACTTTGGGTGATTTTCTAATAATAATAATAATAATAATAATAATAATAATAATAATAATAATAATAATAATAATAATAATAATAATAATGTTCTAGAGCCAAACAAATGTATTTTTCATTTTCTAAAATTTACATCCATCAGTCAAAAGGAAAACCCAAAGCAAAACTATTTACCCACCGGTTTTCTGGAGGTCTTTCAGAGAAGGCTAATTTTCGATTAGCTTGAACAATTTTCGAGACATCTCGTTATCCTCCTGAGCAGCTGCGCATATTGGACTATTCATCTCATAGTTGGTGAGAGTCTAATCCTCTTCAGGGTACAGGATGTCATATCATTCAATTATCCGTTACCACCTATTACTCCAATCCCCTCCGGCTTTCATATAATATGATCAGCTTCTAAGCCTTATAGAAACTTTGACTTTGTGAAAGGATACGTAAGCATTCTCCCTGGATTTATTTCGAGGGGATTCTCTTTAGGAAATCTATGGATAAACTGACCTTAGGTTTCTTTAGTTTTTGTCGCCTGTTAGTCAAGAATGTGACACCCTTTTCTTTGGAATGTGATGGACGTTAAGCTGTTACCTGACTGCTCTGATTATTGATACCCCAGAGGCCTTTAAAACTCTGCTTAATTCGTTTCTTGTCACCTGTTATTCAAGAATGTAACAGCCTTTTCTTTGGAATGTGACAAGTTCCTCGTCGGACGGGTCGATATCGTTCTCGGCTAGCACTTTACTGGGCCTGCGTTCGATTCTCCGGCCGGCCAATGAAGAATTAGAGGAATTTATTTCTGGTGATAGAAATTCGTTTCTCGGTATAATGAGGTTCGGATTCCACAATAAGCTGTAGGTCCCGTTGCTAGGTAACCAATTGGTTCTTAGCCACGTAAAATAAGTCTAATCCTTCGGGCCAGCCCTAGGAGAGCTGTTAATCAGCTCAGCGGTCTGTTTAAACTCAGGTATACTTAACTTTTGGAATGTGATGGACATTAAGCTGTTACATGACTGCTCTGATTATTGATACCCCAGAGGCCTTTAGAACTCTGCTTAATTCGTTTCTTGTCAACTTCAATTCTGCAATATTAAATCGAAATCCAGGGAAAACCTTCTTTCCTGACACATAGTCACCTTATTTCGACTTTTACAAAACCAGTGATTGTCGATCTTGATAAGTCTCTGGAGTTTGTTTTGCCTTGTACACATTGCTGATCTTTCTTCTTTAAAAAGAAATCTTTTTTACTAGACATTTTACATCAGTCAGTATTGTTTTTCTTTTGTGCAGTATTGCAGTATTCATAAAGTTTTCTTGTCACCAAACTTTTTTTTTTTTTTACAATTTACAAGGGCCTGTCTACGATTCAGCTTCGAATAGATATCCTGCCCTTGTCCCAGTCATTCTCTAGTGTATTAAATCTTCCCTTGGTTTCTGTATCTTTTATACAATAATTTTGGTCCTCAGACTGCCTTCATTGGAAATTCAAGGAAAACTACCCAGTAATGCCTCAGTCATTTTTAAAGGTATCGAAATAAAAACAGAATTCTTTCTGTTAAAAATGCTCGAGTTACATCACCCCTCATTTATAGAAACCTAAATTTAATTTCCAACTCCATTTCAAACAAGGTAGGTGATCATCTACTATTGTTTTTCATCATCTTAATCACCTAAGAATGATCTTATCCATCCTTTATAATTAAATGATAGTCTTTTGGTAGGGCGTTTCTCTGGTTACAGTCCTTACCTCACTGTAAATATCTGTATTGTCTCTATAGCCTCGTTTTTTCGTTTTCTGTAAAAGGAGACTATTGAGCCGGCTTTGTCTGTCCGTCCGCACTTTATTCTGGCCGCACTTTTTTCTGTCTTTTTCTGTCCGCCCTCGGATCTTAAAAGCTACTGAGGCTAGAGGGCTACAAACTGGTATGTTTATCATCCACCCTCCAGTCATCAAACATACCAAATTGCAGCTCTCTAGCCTTAGTAGTTTTTATTTTATTTAAGGTTAAAGTGAGCCATGATCGTGCCTCTGGCAACGATATAGGACGGGCCGTGGTTAAAGTTTCATAGGCCGCAGCTCATACAGCAGTTTCCCGAGACCACCGAAAGATAGATCTATTTTCGGTGGCCTTGATTATACGCTGTAGCGGCTGTACAGAAAACTCGATTGCGCCGAAGAAGCTGCGGCGCATTTTTTACTTGTTTAGTTTGATTTTATGAGATTTTATGAGATATGCGCTCTCGAGCCAACCACTGGGGCACTTTCTCCCATCCAGCGCTTGAGAGAGTGAAAAGAGTGTGTATGAGAAGTTGGACAGGACAGTAAAGAGATCCGGGAGTGAAAGAGATGACGTACAAGGATCCCAAAGGTGTAACTGGGTAAAATCCCCCACAGTTGCACTAAGAAAATAGTTAAAGAGGTTAAGATAGCCTCGTCAAACTAAATTACTATTATTAATAGTGGTTTAGGGATACTCTGTATCATTATTATCATTATTATTCCTGAGAAGCTTTCCAGAAGAGAAAAAGAAGAAGTAGACTGAATCAGAGTCTTGATAAGAAGATGGTACCTGCGAACATTGCCATTGACTTCAATAGAAATTATTATTATTATTATTATTATTATTATTATTATTATTATTATTATTATTATTATTATTATTATTATTTACCAGGACCACTTTATCATTTATATAATAATTCTCATAGATTTGTTCCAAGAAAGATTTGCCGCGTAAGTAAAGACTGCACCATCCTTAATAAAAAAAAAAAAAAAAGGCTACACATTGAAAATTTAAGGCCTCGGAATACCGAAAATGTTAAAGATTCCGGCCAAATTCCCTAATGGGGTTCATATTCGAAACCCGACATTCGCTTTTACTTAACATTTGGACAATCACTTAAAATATTTTTTAGCTGTAAGCGTTGTTTGCTCTTAGGAAGTGGGTCATGAGAGCTGTTCATAAAATTTCCATGAGTGAAGCGATTGTGACCAATTAGAGGATTTTACTTTTTTAATGGTGTCGATTCTGAAGAGAGTAGCTCTGAGGTCTAGAGTAATGTTTAATTTTTGTTTATTTGATGCTGTTAGAGTCATTATCCACAGAGGGACCTGGTAGTGGCGATTATCGTCAAAATATATATGTGTGTATTTAAATACGGCTTTCTTTCTAAATAAAGAAAATCTCTAATACAATGGTAGGCCTAAACTGTTTTAATACTTCTTGATTCATTGTTCTATTCATTATTTCTTTAGCTATGCAGGAAAAGGTGTGCAATAACTTACAGTAATTGTAACTTGGGCTCTTTGTCAGCCTCCTCATTTCCTTAAGGCTAACATGAACAAGTCTCCAGCATGAGTTAGTGCCTGTAACACATTCGTAACACCAATAATATATAGTACTAGGCTGAGTATCTGGATGAACTTGCTAGAGTAGGCGTTGCAGTTCAACAGATCACTGACTCTATTTTCATTAAACTGTAATTAAAGTGGTCATCTTCCCTTTGGTACCCTAGCTATCCCTTCCAGTCCCCAGTCATCAGTCTTCCTTTCCTCAGTCCGTATTCTGCAAAAGAGTCTGGTTGGTTGAGTTTTAATGTCTCCACACTGAAGAGGGAGCATGACGCTCCGAAACTGTATGTGCTTTTGAATGTATTTATTTTTAAATTTTTTTAAAAGTTTAGTTAATATATGAAGTGTCATTTCAGGTCCAGTTAAAATGATCTCTGCGGTGATTTAGTCTTAATCAGATATTTTCCATATAAATTTCTTGATTAATGACCCCACTTCAAAAACTGTAAATTCATCCATGAGGGCGTTCAGTTCTTCGTTAGCTTCTGGTATAGTGAATAATCCATATCTCTCATTCATTATCACGAAGCTGTCTAACTTAACGTTGTCTTTCTTCGTCTGGATGGAAGATGATAACAATCATCCCTCCTTTTAACAGGTATTTTCCTCTTTTTTTATATTTTATGCAGTGCCCATTAATAATTCTGTTTTGTTTCATAATACCATTGTTATATTTGATAAACACTGAAAATATGTACTATGACCACTGAGTCATCAGTGGTCATGGTCACTGTACTTTTGTTGTTTCTAAACCAGGTATTACTTCGAATCCCACCGGTAACCAAGCACTTATCACTTATATTTATTATTCCCCGAGGCGTAGTGAATTGGTTACTAAAAGAACTTATGATTTAGTATTTCTAAATATAAAAAATGTCATGGTATTTGTAATAAAGGTTCATATATATACTTATATACTTTTACATATACAGTATATATATATAATATATATATATATATATATATATATATATATATATATATATATATTATATATATATATATTTATATATATGATTATAATCACTTTTGTACGTGAGTCATTTATCACACATTACCATAGGTGAAAAATAAGAGAGCCGGGTGTAGAGTTCTGATTGGTTTCGACTTTATTTTCAAATCATGGATAATGGCTCGAAAATAAAAGTCGAGACCAGCTCAGGACCTATACCCTGCCCTTATTTTTCACCAAGGTATTGTGTGACATATATATATATAGACAATGTGCAATATATATATACATATATATATATATATATATATATATATATATATATATATATATATATATATATGCTATATTAAGTAACAAACTATTTCCATG
Source organism: Macrobrachium rosenbergii (assembly GCF_040412425.1). Taxonomy (NCBI): domain Eukaryota; kingdom Metazoa; phylum Arthropoda; class Malacostraca; order Decapoda; family Palaemonidae; genus Macrobrachium; species Macrobrachium rosenbergii. The sequence continues at coordinate 85,412,198 of NC_089743.1, read as the reverse complement.
ACAGGCGTTCCTATACAGAAAAAAGATGACATTGATTACTTCCACATTTCCAAAGGCGTCAGCTCTCAACCAACTTATGTACCGATTCAATTCTGGCATAAAATCACGATGAGGATAATATTATGTTGTCCAGTCCACAGGAATAAGCGGAAGTTAAAGAGGGGTAAGTAGACGAAGGAGAACACACTGTATATTATGTAGGTCCTTCGGCTCTTATGAACAATAATCCCTATAGACGGGTAGTCCCGTCAGTGCAACTCATGCGGCGCACTGTAGGCATTACTTTAGGTTCTTTGCAGCGTCCGTTAGGCCCTTAGCTGCAACCCCTTTCATTCCTTTCACTGTCCCTCCGTTCATATCCACTCTCTTCTATCTTACTTTCCACCCTCTCCTAACAATTGACTCATAGTTCAACTGCGAGGTTTTCCTTCTGTTACATCTTTCAAACCTTTTTATTGTTAATTTCCGTTTCAGCGCTGAATGACCTCATAGGCCCCAGCGCTTGGCCTTTGGCCTAAATTCTGTATTCCATTATGTAAATAAAAACAAGGTATACAAGTCGTTTACTCTTTGGTTTCTTCTTCTTCCTAACAGGCTTCTTCTTCTTCTTCCAAACAGCCTTCATTTTCTTCCAAACAGCCTTCTTCTTCTTCTTCTTCTTCTTCTTCTTCTTCTTCTTCTTCTTCTTCTTCTTCTTCTTCTTCTTCCAAACAGCCTTCTTCTTCTTCTTCTTCTTCTTCCAAACAGCCTTCTTCTTCTTCTTCTTCTTCTTCTTCTCTTCTTCTTCTTCTTCTTCTTCTTCTTCTAAACAGCCTTCTTCTTCTTCTTCTTCTTCTTCTTTCTTCTTCTTTCTCTTCCAAACAGCCTTCTTCTTTCTTCTTTCTTCTTCTTCTTCCAAACAGCCTCCTCTTCTTTATTTCTTCTCTTCTTCTTCTTCCAAACAGCTTTATTCTTCTTCTTTCTTCTCTCTTCTCTCTTCCTTCCAAACAGACCTTCTTCTTCTTTCTTCTTCTTCTTTCTTCTTCTTCTTTTTCTTCCAAACAGCCTTCTTCTTCTTCTTCTTCTTCTTCTTCTTCTTCTTCTTCCAAACAGCCTTCTTCTTCTTCTTCTTCTTCTTCTCTTCTTCTTCTTCTTCTTCTTCTTCCAAACAGCCTTCTTCTTCTTCTTCTTCTTCTTCTTCTTCTTCTTCTTCTTCTTCTTCTTCTTCCAAACAGCCAACCGCCTCACAGCAACCCTAACGAACATAATTGACAGATCCCTTCGAAGGACGTAGCCCCTGCTGAGTATAATTTCTAAAAGGTGGTGTGATTTATCACCTTATCCGCTTCCCCCCGCCAACCATCCATATTAATTAAGCACTGGATAGTCAATATGTAATTACTGGTAATTATTCTTGAAGTTGCTTAACTCCTGGAACTCATAATTAGCCAAGTTACAGAGAGTTATGAAGTTTCTGACGAAAATGTCATTGCACCAGGACGAGTTAAATTAATTGAGAATTATGGCTTATGCTCATATAACTCTATGTGTAGGCGAGTTCGGGCGATACCTCTGCGTTGTTTATTTGTTTGTTTTCGTAAAACAACATAATTTTCTAGCATAGCCTACGCTATTGCCAGCGAGCATGTGTAAAAGTGTATGTATGCTGCGTTTCTGTCAGCAAACAACTGAGTTCGAATGAGGTGTAGAAGTCAGAATTCTCGTTTCAATTTTTCTTCTTTGAGGTGAGAATTTAACATATCCAGAAGTCTTATTCATTTTATGTATAAGAACGACTAATTCCGAATGAAACTGGAACCCTAAAAATTCTCTCCCTCAACTTTCATCATCATTTCAAAGTGTAATGTCTGTGTGCTTTTGTATCTGTTTGCTCTGAATGTACGCTTGCTTTTCGGGTTTAAAGGAGTGATTTCAAGCGTGGAGCTTGTTGCGCGGTTGGAACACGCCTGCTTGTCATTCTGTTTCTCTCTCTCTCTCTCTCTCTCTCTCTCTCTCTCTCTCTCTCTCTCTCTCTCTCTCTCTCTCTCTCTCAGTCTGGCCGCTTGCCAACAGACCTGGAAAATGTTAAACTAGCCTCACGAATGGAAAATATGAAACAGTTTAAATGTATATATATATATTCCTACGTGCTATTTATCATGACACGTACGTGTGCGTGAAGTTTTACATGTGAATAAGTACTAACATACGGAAAAAATATTTAGAAAAACTATGTTGCAAACGTTCGGTGAAATTCAAGCATTCTATTAAATCCACTGGCGCTCTGCTTTTTTTTTGCTGAAGTGAAGAATAAAGGCACTACAAACGAATATATTTATATTTTGTCTGGGGGAGGCATAGCTTTCATAGGAATTACATTAAATGCCAAAAATGGCGCACCCATCGTGAGAAATAAACATTTTTGTTATGCAAAGAGTTTGCGCTCGGCCTAAGCATTCGATAGTCTATGCTCCGTGTGTATGGTCTATTTCGAAATATGAAATATATTCCTTACAGCGTTTCCTATATTTTTACAGTGTTCGCATCTAAAAATACCTAACAAGTATTATGTTGTGGAGGTATTTAACTAACGTGCTGTGAATTAGGCCATTCTACCCTACCATTTTATTTTTATCAGAAGGGATAGGACACGACGATTTTAAGGGACTGTAAGTAAGTTTGCCTGCTGATCTCGAGATGAAAGAAGGTCCAAGTTTTGATAGATTTGACCATAACTGGCGCCCACCCAAAGTGTATTAAGTCTGAAGTCTGACGGGAAGACGGCCCAACTAAGTCTGTTGCTTGACGAAACACTTAAGATAATGTTGTCAGTGATAGCTCTGCCTTCCAGCGGTCACCTGATTGGTTCAGAATGACGATGGATGACTATAGAATTCGTTTTGATTGCACACAAGTGCTCTAGGAAACAATAATATGTCATTCCTGTTAATGTCATGACTATAAACTTAAATATGAACGAAAATACCTGAGGTTATTTAACATGCACTTCATGCCATTTTGTGTTTAAGTAAGTTTTTTATAATATCGATAATGAATTTGGATGCCATGTGTGTATGGCTCTTTCTCAGTGACATCAGTTTTGTATTTTTGCTATACAATAATAAGCGATTTTCCGATGCTCTCGGGGTGGTCAAACACCAAAGGGTTATCGGATTTGAGAAGATTAGTACTATCCCGGCTCTTTCAGCATTTTGAGAGTTCATTTGATATTTAATGGTTCTCTGTACTGAGTGATCTCTGCAGGGAATTTAATAGTTTTATAGCAATATATGCAGGTGGGTAATATGTTTAAGATTGGTTCATTTTTTTTTTTTTCAAATGCTTTCGGGAACATACTGTAAGACCTTCAGGAAAAGATTGAAGCAACAATTTTTTTTTTTCTGAGACATTCTAATAACTGAGAAACGACGCATAGAATATATGCAGGTGGGTAATATGTTTAAGAATGGTCCTATTTTTTTTTTTTTTGTAATGCTTTCGGGAACATACTGTAAGACCTTCAGGAAAAGATTGAAGCAACAATTTTTTTTTTTTCTGAGACATTCTAATAACTGAGAAACGACGCATAGAATATGATATGAATGCAGGATTTTTGGACGCGATAAAGGTACATTTTGACCGTCGTGTTATGATTAAAATATCTGGAAAGGGTATTTTCTCTCTCTCTCTCTCTCTCTCTCTCTCTCTCTCTCTCTCTCTCTCTCTCTCTCTCTCTCTCTCTCTCTCCTCAGCTCTGAATTTCATTGTAGAGACTGGGTACTGGAGCAATTAGAATCGCAATAAAATCTCACCAACAGCTATCCACGAGCGTGAAGACATTATTAACATACTTTTCAGTGAATACTAATTTGCATATTTCCGCGCCAGATGCGTTGCGCGAATGAATAGAAGATTTAGAGTACGTTCAACAAAAGAAAGTTTCCCAGAGGACTGTCAACGTAACGCTTAATGTTTTCACGCTGCGTTTCCAAACATAACGTTTTCGCCGTAATTTGCGTCCACAAGTTTTAGGGAATAAAGATAAAGCCACCAAGCGCATTTATTCACGTTCTTTGGCGCTAAGTAATTATCATGCGTGTGTGTGGCCCGCGAGCTAAAGTAATTACTGTAGATGATTAACAAAATGAAATATGCAGCTGCTGCTTAACAAAATGAAATATGCTGCTGCTGCTGCTGCTGTTGTTATGGTTTACCTATGCAGCTGAAAATAATGAGGTAATTATTGTTGTCTACTATTTACTGGCCGCTAAAAGAATTCAGGAAATAATCTTTTTTTCATTTCTAACATACATGCGAACACACAAATGCACAAACATTCACAGAAGCGCGCGTGTGTATAAAATGAGGGATCAAAATGTTTTGAGATGGTTTGGTCATGTGGAAAGCTTTAGTGGAGGATAATTAGCCGGTGAATAAAGTATACGCTCGCGAGTGTTAAAGGAATGAGGAAGGATAGACCTAGCTAAAGGTGCCAGACGCACGATTATGGCTAACTTTACCCTTGAATAAAATAAAAACTGCTGAGGCTAGGGGGGTGCGATTTGATATGTTTGATGATCGGAGGGAGGATGATCAACATAGCAATTTGCAGTCCTCTAACCTCAGTAGTTTTTAAGATCTGAGGGCGGACAGACAAACGGCCATCTCAATAGTTTTTTTTTTGCAGGAAACTAAAAACGAAGGGCAATAGCATCCAGGAAGTATGAGAGTATATAGAAAATAGAGTGAAATGTTGCAGAATATTACAGGAGATCAATGAGCTAATGATAAGCGTTCATTGTACTGTAGGTGTGTATACTCATGAACTAACTAGGCCTAATGCCGTAGACGTTTTGCAGTGTTCCTTCACGATTCGGTAGTTAAATTGTGAATGTGACACTGATTGCAGTCTTTTCACATATATGCATATATATATATATATATATATATATATATATATATATATATATATGCTATATATATATATATATATATAGTCATCTTCTTAGTGGCAGAACATCCAGCTCTCTTCCTAGGCAGACTGGACTATCCACCAGGTCTTCTCTCCCTACCACATCCACAAATTTCCAGGAAAACCCAAGTCTTTTGTATCTTTTTCACTTTGTTTTTCCAATAGTAATATGGGGTATTAAGCTGCAAATCCTCTGTCCCCAGGCCTTTGGTAACTTTCACGCTACACAGGGCTGCCAGAGAGCTGCTATTACCTGTTTCTTATACCCAGTATCTCAGTTGATCAACCTTCACCTGTTACTTAGAGGGCATTCCTCCCTTCCAAGGGGTCCATAAAGACTTTATATGGGGCTCCTCAGTCTTGAGGTTTATTGTGTTTTGCCTTGAACCATTGGCAGCTCAGGACAGAGCTGTTTGGCTATATCAACTATTACTGCAACAGTAGTACTCAATAAAGACTGACGGGATTATACACACACATACACACATTTACATACATATATATATATATATATATATATATATATATATATATATATATATATATATATATATATATATGTACTAAAGGATACTTGATAATGTGGACTGCTTGTCCAGTAAGCTTGTAACTTTTTCTGAATAAACACCCATTAGATACCATCCAGTTTTGAATGGGTCCTCTTATAATTCTACTAATGCACAGAACAATTGTGTATGTGAATAAAATTTATATATATATATATATATATATATATATATATATATATATATATATATATATATATATTCACATTTTCCCTACAATAATGTTGTTTGCCCCATACCTTCCCCTCTCCTACGTAACTGTAAATGCTAGTCTCCAGATACCTACGTCACTGCTTAAATCAACAGAGATTAAATGAATTTTACAGAAAACGAACCTTTAAATTAAAAATGGTTAAATGTGCAAATAAATTTACATCTAAACTGCTCAAGCTAAAAAGTTAAAAGTTAAGTATATCTTAGCTTAACCAGACCACCTGAGCTGATTAACAGCTAAAAACATTTATTGTGGAAACTAAATAAAATTGAAACATGCAACCAAAGGGGGCAACAACGTAGACGAAAAACCACTCTCTGGGAATTCTTAAGGCACTTCTCATGCACAATATTATTCTGGAAACTCTTTGCAAAAGACCAGCATCACCTTCCGACTTTCATCACATCAAGCACAACTTCCCGGAATCCGTGGTATGAAGAAATATGTATTATAAACCTGAGCAAGATTGCTTTGTTCCCTGCGTTTCAACTTCAATATTCAGGGCACGTCTTCTCAAAAGCAGCTATTTTGAAATGGCTTTGGGCGATCATTCGTTTTCATATTGGTTCAGGTTCGTGTTCGTGCCATGTCATTTCCTTTGATTTCTGTACACTTAAACTGCAGTTGATGTCTTAGTAACTCTTTTAAGTGTAATCTTTGTCATAAACTTGGTCATATTATAATTACTTTGCACTGTCATTCACTTCGTAGGAAGTTTTCGGCTAGTCTACAGCCACCCACCTTGATATATAATCCATAATGCATAATTGTAATCATATACAACCACCCACCTGATACATAATACATACTGTAACCATATAAACCACCCACCCTTAAACATAATACATTACTGTAACCATATACAGAAGCACCCACCGAGATACACGTAACACGTAATTGTAACCCAGTAAACAAAATCCGTAACCTCCAGTCCCAGAGCATTTCACAAACTTAGCCATTTCACTGTACGCAGTGTCTAACCTTGCCCATACTGTCTTCATCTCGCGAGTACATGGCCTTCTCCCCTTAATGTCCAGCCTCGCAAGAGAAAATCTTCCCGTTGTTTGTTGTGAGGACCATGACTGGACCACTATCACAACCCTTACCGTGCGTGTGCATAGCCCTACCGAGAGAGACTCAAGGGCTCTCGCCGAAGTGTACTTTCAAGAAGGACTCTGCCTCGTTAGCAGGTCGCCGTCCCCTAATGCTACTCACTGGGAGCTTGAGGCAACTGGCTCTGCTACTTTCCTTTCTTTTTCTTCTTCTTCTTTTTCTTCTTCTTCTTCTTCTTCTTCTTCTTCTTCTTCTTCCTCTTCTCCTTCTTCTGCTCTTCATGCGATAAGAAAACAGAGCAAAGAGGGAGTGTTTGGGAAGCTTTGTGGTCTAAACTTCTGTAGTTGCAGCGGCGTGAGATGTCATCTTATGTAAGTGGCAAAAAGTTTATATATATATATATATATATATATATATATATATATATATATATATGTGTGTGTGTGTGTGTGTGTCTGTGTGTGTGTGTGTGTCTGTAATTAGAGAGGACGAATTATTAGTAAAATTATACAAAATGACAGAAGGCAGAAGGGAAGTTAAAAGAATAATTCAACTTTATATATATATATATATATATATATATATATATATATATATATATATAGTATATATATATATATATGTATATATATATATATATATATATATATATATATATATATATATATATATATAATGTGTGTCTGTAATTAGAGGGGACAGAATTACTGAATTAATTATACAAAATGACAGACAGCGGGAGGGAAGCGAATGAATAACCCAGCTCTGTGTATAAGCGTCTGTGTCTGTAACAGAACCCCACAGAGATACCAGATTTGAGGACAAAACGAGAGCGCGTGATAGGAAGCTGAATAAGTTATTCATCTCTCACTCTCATGCACACGAACACATACACAGAATTCTCAAGGAGCACACGTGATGCCTGAAATAGAAATAGGAAATAAAGGACTTGGCTTGCATATGAAAACCGGATCTATAATAATAATAATAATAATAATAATAATAATAATAATAATAATAATAATAATAATGATAATAATATTATAATGATAATAATAATATTAAAATAATAATAATAATAATAATAATATTTTTATGTGTGTAGTATTAATATAATATTATTATTATTATTATTGTTATTACATATTATTATTATTATTATTATTATTATTATTATTATTAGAAAAATATAATAAAAGACTTGCTTAAAAAAAATGATCTATAATATTAATAATAATAATAATAATAATAATAATAATAATAATAATAATAATAATAATATTATTATTATTATTATTATTATTATTATTATTATTATTATTATTATTATTATTCATAATATGAAAACTTTCTTACAAAATAATTCTGAATATTATGAACATATTTGACTAAATATTCATATTACCTTTATTACCTAAAAGACACCTGCAGTGAAAATACCACTTGTAAACCCTGCGGAATTAATTCATAATCATAATATTTATTTATTTGAGCATTACATGTGTTCAGGGTCTGTAATTATATCTGTAATCTCTAATCAAATCATTTTTAGCGTCACTCACGTTTCATGATAATATTATGATCTATGATTTTCAGTTTGCTTCTATGGTAATGTCAAAGATAAATACTCTGTCTAATTATTATTATTATTATTATTATTATTATTATTATTATTATTATTATTATTATTATTATAGATACGGTTTTTATTTACAAGCCAAGTCCTTTATTATATTTTTCTAATAATAATAATAATAATAATAATAATAATAATAATAATAATAATAATAAAAATATTATTATTATTATTATTATTGTTATTATTATTATTATTATTATTATTATTATTATTATTATTATTATTATTATTTAGAGGATGAACTCTATTAATAAGTAGCAAGCCCACAGGGACCTTTGACTTGTGATTCAAGCTTCCAAAGAATATGGTGTTCATGAGAAATAAGTAACAGACGGTAATGGGAAATGTAGAAAGAAGAGGTCTATTAATAAAAAAAAAGCAAATTTGATTAACAAATTAATAAATAAAGAGAAAAAATGTATGTAAATCATAAATTTGTGTATTCGTGTACATAAGTTTTAAGCACGCTTTTCTTAGAATTTTAAACAGACACGTTCAAGTAATACAGGTCATTGTGTATGCAGTAATCCCTTACTGTATTATACGAAAAAATAAGCAAAATTTAAACCTGTTCGTTCACTTCAACTTATACATTTATGCTTCGTTATTTCAGTGAGCATCAGACGCGCACATTAAGAGCAAAATATAAACTTGCCTATTGGCGGCCATATCAGTGCTCATGTGTATTATAAGCACCAAATGCTAATTTCAGCCATTGGCTGCAAATAATTCTGCTTTCATAGAGCCAACTGTCGGATGTGAATGCCATTATTGCAAGAGGAAAAATGTTTGCCACGGCAAAAATTCTGATCGGTGGATTTTCGCTTTCTGCTCTGGAGACACTACAGTGGCGAGCCTCTGGGTTTTGCGCTACTGTCAAAAACAATGATTGCCCTCTAGCTCCCGAGTTTTTTATTTTTCTTTTTTTAAATAACTAAAATGCGCGTTTGGAATTCGCACCATTGACAACAAAATATTGATGCTCAAAAGTTGCATCAGTGACCACAAAATATAGTTCCTGTATGATTCATAAGTTCGAATTAGTGCAGAAAAATTAAATATCAGTATCTCTTTGATTCCACGAATATCTTTGAACTGAAGGGAATTGGCGTTCTGAATTAGAGCAATGAGACTCATATTGTTAATTGTTCCTAGAATTGATGTCATCTCTCTTGAATTAACCAGATTAAATCGAAATTGAAACGGAGATCAGGTTATTATTGATTTTCTCGAAGTTCAGAAAATCCTTTCTTGAAATTAACTTTCTAGTTTCGCACGGATAATAAGGAATTATAGATTTGTCGCCTAATTAACAAACTTGTCCTTAAATTTGCTATAACTATGCATCTAAATTCACACAAGCGACAATGAGGTAATTGTTCTCCAAATTGATCATTTCGCTAATGAATTAGCGGGAACCGGCTCTCGTAATATGAACTAAGGGCCAAGAAATTTTGATTATCCCGTAAATGGATTAATTTTGTTTATAATTATTTAAAATATCACTTCACACTCATACCAATAAGTGCAAAACTTATCGATCTATCGCTATTTATATTTTCATACTTGAATTCATTTGAATTAACTAAAACTTTTTTTTTTATAAATAACGGAATATTTTGATTATCCCGAAAATGTATTCATTGTATTTATAATTATTTGAAATATCTCTTGACAGTCATACCAATAAGGGCAAAACTTATCGACCTACCGCTACTATTTATATTTTCATACTTGAATTCATTTGAAATATCACTATACTCCTACCAATAATTGCAAAACTTATCGATTTACCGCTGTTTATATTTTCATACTTGAATTCATTTGAATTAACTAAAACTTTTTTTTGTATAAATGACACAATATTGATTATATTTCTGAAACCCTGAAATCACTCTCGAATAGTGTCATTTAACTCTCAAGATAGTGTAGCATTTTGATTTCCTTTGAATTCACGAAGTTTTGAATTAAGCCAAATATACGGTCGAAATTCGCACCAATCCATTGATTACTCTCAGAATACCTGAATTCGCGATTTAACGTCGATTAATCATGAATTCACTCTCGCACTAACGTGAAATAAGCCTAAAATCATTTTCGAAATAGAGCGAATTAATCACAAATTTCGCACAATTCCATGGAAACAGAGGTGATTTCCACAAGTTATGACTTTTCCCCTTGATTTACCATAACTTAAACGGCGTATGGGTTTCTCTTTCCAGATCCTCGGGTGAATCCTTTAGCTCTCTCTCTCTCTCTCTCTCTCTCTCTCTCTCTATCCGATCGATCGATCCATCGATCGAATTAACACGATTTAAACTCAGAATTCTTACCAATAAAAAGAAGATGGTTTCTTTTCCTGATCTCTCTCTCTCTCTCTCTCTCTCTCTCTCTCTCTCTCTCTCTCTCTCTCTCATTAAAATGTTTTCTTTTAAGTCAATATTCTCTTATCCTCTCTAATCTCTCAACTCAATATCTCTCTCTCTCTCTCTCTCTCTCTCTCTCTCTCTCTCTCAGATTAACATGTTTTAAACTAATATTCCTACCAACAGCAACACAATATCGGTTTCTTTTCCGAATCCACGAATTGTCCTCTCTCTCTCTCTCTCTCTCTCTCTCTCTCTCTCTCTCTCTCTCTCTCTCTCTCTCTCTCTCAGATTAACATGTTTTAAATAATATTCTACTACAACAGCACAATATCAGTTTCTTTTAACACGTGTTCTCTTTCTCGAATCCACTCTCTCTCTCTCTCTCAGATTAACATGTTTTAAACTAATATTCCTACCAACAGCAACACAACATCGGTTTCTTTTCCAACTCATGAATTGTCCCTCCCTCTCTCTCTCTCTCTCTCTCTCTCTCTCTCTCTCTCTCTCTCTCTCTCTCTCTCATTAACATGCTTTAACGCACACTGGTCGCAGAGAAAGACACCAATGCAGCGTTCTCATTATCCACCTCTAACTGGATATCAAGAGCAGGAAGACATTGTATTGTAAATTTTTTTTATCTTTTTTTTCTAATTCTGTCGAGAGCACTCCAAATTTCCGGCTCTTCTCTTTTCTCAAGTTAATTATAACTTTCCTTTGTTGAAAATGCTTGTGGCAGAATGATACCAATTGCATTTTTTGTGTGGCATTTTTTTTTCGAGTGAGATATGTTATGCTGCAATGTTTTACATTTCTTTTTATGTGTATTTTTTCGGCAAGTGTATTTTTATAGCTTGAATTGAGTCCTATTTTTCCTCACTGAAGCCATTTCGTTATTCGTCTTCCTTTATTAACCGGAATTGTAATAACCAAGCAGGAACTGATTAAAATTTCTCAAGAGGTGTTCATTTGATTTTGTTTTCCGCAAGAGTAAATATTCATCTCAGTCCACGAAATAATAAAAACGCTCGTATTTGCCATCTATCAATAACAGAAATTATATTTACGAAGCAGTGAAGCCAGATGTAGAAAATGTGCAATGCCGGATTGTTCACAAGGAAAAAGGAAAGATACCATGTCATCATGGCTAGACTAGCAGGCTAGCACTCTGCTGGCCGCGAGTTCGAATCTCCGACCGGCCAATGAAGAGTAAGAGGAATTTATTTCTGGTGATGGAAATTCATTTCTCGCTATAATGTGGTTCGGATTCCACAATAAGCTGTAGGTCCCGTTGCCAGGTAGCCAACTGGTTCTTAGCCACGTAAAATAAATCTAATCCTTCGGGCCAGCCCTAGGAGAGCTGTTAATCAGCTCAGTGGTCTGGTTAAACTAAGGTATACTTAATTTAGACTAGCAGACAGCACTTTGTGTAAAGAGAGAAGCCGTCTGACTATAACTTATGCATACTCCTATACATAGACACAATAACAAGCACGATTCAGTTTATGTACTTATACACTACCTACGTGTGTATACACGTGTGTATCTGTGTATCTTTCACCATACGCCATTCATCCTGGGATGAGGTAACTTTGATTAAAGCGAGTTATCCTCTGAGGTAACCGTTATCCCTGAGGTTTCAGATTAAAGGGTTTGTCTTTGATTAAGCGAAGTTTCCTCCCGGGTTCTCTGTTTTCAAGTGAAGTTTCTCCTTCGCCCCTTCCTCCGACCTTCACAGTCAACTAGCTAGCATGTACCTAATGTACAGCTTAGGCCACCAAAGGCACACTTGGCTAAACCTCACTGCACCTGAATCACTCGTCCTCAGTCAAGGTCAAATCTGAACGAAAACTGCAGTGGTCTCGCAACCTCAACGTATCGTTTACTGATATATTAGAAAACAATCAAAATATAAGTTTAAAATCGACTTCAAACCTCAAATAAAAAAAAAAAATTCATGATTTAAGACAAAAATCAAATTGCTAAAATCTTGTAGTATATTGGGGTTAATGTCTTTTAGCTGTAAATATTTTATCTCTGTCTGTTCCAAATATATATATATATATATATATATATATATATATATATATATATATATATATATATATATATATATATATATTATACATACACGCACACACATATACTGTATATATATATATATGTGTGTATGTATGCATGTATGTGTATAGATAGATAGATATTGGATGAATTATACATGTCCATGTATATAGATGTGTTTGCCTGCGTGCACGTGCGTACTAAAGGGTATGTATACTTCCCTTTTAATGAATAATGAGAATATACTTTAAATATACCCTCATTAATAAAGATATGAGTCTTATTTCGAATGCGTTCCGTCGCAATAAGATTAATAAGATGAATGAAATTAGAATTAAAATCCAATTAATTAAATGGCCACAATCTCAAAGCTCAAGAGTTCAGATGTGAAAGGAATCTTTTATTAACGTTTAAAAATATACCTTAATTTTGATAGCATCCTAATCTATTTGAATATATATATATATATATATATATATATATATATATGTATATATATATATATATATACTTTTCTGTCACTTTTTCTCATTCACTATTTGCCTGAGAGAGAGACAGTTTGGTCACTGAAATATAGCCTTTATTTTCACATTTCAGCGTTTCTATGGGCTCCTTTATATTTGATATATATATATATATATATATATATATATATATATATATATATATATGTATCTATAACATACACAGTGTATATATATATATATATATATATATATATATAATGTATAATTAATCAGCATGTTAATTAACAGGTCTGGAATATTGGCTGTCTATAATCTCTGACAATGAAAACCACTCAAAATATCTGAGTCAGTGCCTTCAGGTTAGAAATAGCGGTGATACGAACTCACTGTCTTAAGAGAATTTACGCGTGAATTATCCTCTAGCGAATATGTCACTAATGAGGACAGGTAACTTCATTAGTTCACTCCTGTATCATTTTCTCGGCTTCATTGCTTCCTTTAGTGGCTGCTAATTCTCTCGGAAGAGGAGTCATCCGGCAATTGGGTGCAGTCCTGTGAATAATTCTTCGTTTTCTCTTTCTATATATTTTTCTAAAAAAAAAAAATTTTCCGCTGTGATTCCTGCTGGTGATATATGAATTCAAGATTTCTAAAATTCAAAAAAATATTCTAAGACAAAGCAACGTATTGAGAGCAAGATTTGTAAGGAAAGTCAACAACCGTTAAGTTTTACTTGCTGTTAATGAAAGACCTTGCTTGCTAATGAGTTTGTTAATCAGTAAGCCATAAAACAGTATAATAATGATGTTGGGTCTGTTATTCAAATTAAGGTATTATGTAAAATGCAATAAAGAGAGTTTTATCTCCTCCAAAAAGTTAACACGCTTAAGACACGGAGCAGTGATTAAATTTCGTATATAGTATATGTCAGTGAATAGCAATATAACCAATAGATTTGTTTGTTTTTTCAGCGATAAGTATAGTCACTTAAACGTGGAACTACAAAATTTGTTCTTCATTAGGTGGCTAGAACTCGGCTAGCACGCTGTTGGCCCAACATTCAGTCTCGGTCAGCCAGTGAAGAATTAGAGGAATTTATTTCTGGTGATGGAAATTCATTCTCGTCATAATGTAGTTCGGATTCCACAATAAGCTGTAGGTCCATTGCTAGGTAACCATGGTTCTTAGCCACGTAAATAAGTCTAATCCTTTTGGGTTAGCTCTCTAGAGAGCTGTCCAATCAGCTCAGTGGTCTGGTTAAACTAAGATATACTTAACTTTAACAAGGATGATACCTGACAAAAACAAAAAAAGTGAAACGATAATGAAGACTGCAAAATTATTTATAATTTTTACAATATTTTATCTTTCATATTTCCTCGAGGGATAGCAAGAAATAATAAGAAAAACTTTGCGAAGAACTCTAACCAGGTTTCAGGGCGATAAGTAGATATCTCTCCCAAGAAATAATAAGAAAAACTTTGCGAAGAAACCTAACCAGGTTTCAGGGGGGATAACTAGATACCCACCATTGCCAAAATCAGCATCATCATCGCCTGTCGAAGCAAAGAGTTTCTGTCAAATTTCCAAAACTTATGTCTCTTTAATTTCCACAAATTCTAAATTATCTCCAGCCTCCCTTCACATAGTTTTCACACGAGTAGATTTGGATCGTCTAATTATTATGGTACTCAGAGGAGCCCAGCTGACACTTTCACGCACTATTCTCCCAAGGGTGGTACAAAGGACGTGTCTAAGACATCGCCATCATCTCCCTTTCATCATCATCTCATCTCATCTACATACGGAACTTCGTAATTTCGATTATGATATTCCTAACTCTACCCTGACTTCTGGCCCTTGATCTTCTTCTTGAAAATTTATTCTCGTACCGGCAAAATCTTTCATCAAATACTTTCATTGCCATACCATGATTCACCGTATCGTGCTAAATCAGTGGTTTTCAACCTTTTTGTGCCCATGGCCCATTTTTGACATCCCTAAATACCCATGGCCCACTGCCCCTCAGAATTGCGTAATGATGATAGTAAGGGAATTATTATAAAGCATTTTCAGAACACTTTATTAATTTTACATTTTCATTTATTGAATTATTTTTCAGAACACTTTATTACTTATACATTTTCATTTGTGATAGAAAGCACTGGCCCGCATGTACTGTAAATAAATCATGTGCATTGTAATCAAAACTCAAACTACACTTTATCACTTATGAATGAATCTGGCTTGCATATGCTGTAAATTATTTTTAATTTTTTAAATACTATTTTGAAGATGTCCGTGGCATGGGACCCCCCCCCCCTCTCTCAGAGCTGCCCATGGCCCACAGGTTGAAAACCGCTGTACTAGATTAATATGTAAACTTACTGACATATGCAGTTCAGTCTATTTGAGCTCCAAATATTAGTCGGCTTGGCCATTGTTTGATTTGCTTCTTTTAGTCTTCCGCTAAATTTCAACTAAAGATAAAATGTTTGGGATACAATTATTTCTTCAATTCAAACTAAAGATAAAATGTGTGGGATACAATTATTTTTTCTTCCTTGTTGTCCCATAGTATTTCCGATATGAGAATCTATCAAAGTCATGAGATTCATAAAAATTATATTTAAGACAAAACATAATGAGCAAGAATATATAAGTATATTGATAACTGTAACAGTGACTCATCCATTTTTCGTTTTATATCAAGAAGGCGACGCAACCATAGAATATTGACTTTAAGAAAAATAAATATAAATTCTGCACCGAAGTTATTATCATTCCTTTTGCTGAGTAAAAACCTCCATTAATCTGTTCAGCTGCAATAAAAGCTTCCATAAGCGTTTGCTATAACAGTGTCATGATCCACAAATTTACTTAATTGCAGTAAATGGCTTAATAAATTTAGTCAACTGCAATAAAAGATTACACAGATTTATATAATTGAAATGAAAAGTTCCACAAATTTATCTGATTGCAATAAAACGTCCATAGATTTACTTGACTCCAACCAAATTGCCCATACGTTGATTTTGCAAATATATTTACTGAAGCAATAACGGCCTAGGTTAAAATCAACAAATTACGCAATTGGAAGCAATTAAAAATAAGTGAAAAATGAAAGATTCAAATTATTATTATTATTATTATTATTATTATTATTATTATTATTATTATTATTATTGGAAATTGAAAGAAACCCACAAGATTCCTGTATAACTTCTTTACTTGTAAATATTTACATGTTACTTTTAAAGTAACATGTAAATATTACAAATAAACAAGTGCTCTACAAGAATATCTTTAATGAGTTTCTTTTCCATCTTCAGAAAACTGAAAAGAAGTTTTGTTTGGTTCATTATTATTATTATTATTATTATTATTATTATTATTATTATTATTATTATTATTATTCAGAATATGAGCCATATTCTTATGGAACATGTCCACGGGGCTATTGACTTAAAGTTCAAGCTTCCAAAGATTATGGTATTCATTAGAAAACAGTAACAGAAGGTAATGTGAAATACAGAGAAAAGGGATCAGTTATTAAAAAAAAAAGATAAATTAACGAATTAATAAATGAACAAATAAAAATAGAAGTAAATTTTATTGAAATAAAATGAGAATTATTATTATTATTATTATTATTATTATTATTATTATTATTATTATTATTATTATTATTATTATTATTATTATGCCAATATTCAAACAGAACACCTAAACAACCCATATTTAAAAAAACGGAAAACTGGACTGATAGCAAACGGAAAATTAATTCGATTCGCACCAAGGAGATTTCAAACAGAGTATCATTACGACCATCGGCATTAAGAAGCTTAGCAAGCCCCTTCCTAAACCGAACCATGTAGTGATGCGCACATCAGTGAGTAATAATGAACAGTCGTCTAAATGTAAATTAAAAGCGAAAATCCGAAGAGAGTAAATATCAGCTCCGCCTCCAGGTCAAATGAATTTCTCCTTTCATATGGAAATGAAGATCTGGTAGTCGCTGCTGATTAAGCCTGGATTCCGTACTAGCTTGGAAAAGCGCAGTCAAGCTTTATCTCGAGAATAAATAGGTTAATGAGCATGCGCCTTTACGGCTTCGAGTTCCGTTTGTACGTGTGCAGTTGTTGTAAGGTATCATAACTATATATACAGGTATAAAGTAGGTCTTCTTCACGTATGGTATATCAATGTTTATTGATTAAGTATACCTTAGTTTAACCAGACCACTGAGCTGATTAACAGCTCTCCTAGGGCTGGCCCGAAGGATTAGATTTATTTTACGTGGCTAAGAACCAATTGGCTACCTAGCAACGGGACCTACAGCTTATTGTGGAATCCGAACCACATTACACCGAGAAAAGAATTTCTATCACCATAAACAAATTCCTCTTATTCTTCACTGGCCGGTCGGAGATTCGAACTCGCGGCCAGCAAATGTGTACAGCTGTTGTAAGGTATGTATAACTATATCCATTTACATTTCAGTACTTAGATGCATACAGGTATGAAATAGATCTTCTTCACGTATGGTATATCAATGTTTATTGACTAATGTCATATACTACCCTGTATGAATTTTGAATTACGTTATAGGTAGGGAGTAATTGCATCACCATACATGCCAACACTAATTTCCTGATTGGCATGCTGTAAAACCTGTTACTTCTTCTTCTTTTAACGTGTTTTTTCCCATTTTTCGTATGGAGAACTTTGATTTGGCTTTGGGGTAGACCGTAGTCTCAATCGGCTGCCTGCTGACATCTTAGACCCGATAGCGCTTTGTACATGTATCATTGCCAATCCCACCAGCTCCCTTTCTCCCAGCAGCGAGGAGAGTTGAGCAGTTGGGTCGACAGTTCGAGACGTGTGAGGTGTCTGTTATGTTTTTTTTTTTTAAACCTGTTACTAAAATATCAATTAATATTGAATGCTGAAGTCACGCCGATGAAATATTCACTCGGTAACTACTCTGGCTACTGGGCCTTCTTGTGCCTCATTGCCTTGTGCCATCCAAGCCTAGATGCCCAATAGTTCCCCAAATTTTTCTGTTCTTTGGGAACTGACAAATACTCACTGATCTCCAGGAGTCCCTTCAATGTAATCTTACATTAGTGATCATTACATCCAAGCTGCTTTCTAGAGTCACTCCTGTTCCTCATTGGACGGGTGGGTTCCGTTCTCAGCTGGCACTCTGCTGGCGCCGCATTCGATTCTCCGACCGGCCAATGAAGAATTAGAGGAATTTATTTCTGGTGATAGAAGTTCATTTCTTGCTAAAACGAGGTTCGGATTCCACAATAAGCTGTAGGTGCCGTTGCTAGGTAGCCAGTTGGTTCTTAGCCACGTAAAATAAATCTAATCCTTCGGGCCAGCCCTAGGAGAGCTGTTAATCAGCTCAGTGGTCTGGTAGTTCCTCATTGGACGGGTCGATATCGTACTCGGCTGGCACTCTGCTGGGCCCGCGTTCGATTCTCCGACCGACCAATGAAGAATTGGAGGAATGTATTTCTGGTGATAGAAATTCATTTCTCGCTATAATGTGGTTCGGATTTCACAATAAGCTGTAGGTCCTGTTGCTAGATAGCCAATTGGTTCTTAGCCACTTAAAATAAGTCTAATCCCTCGGGCCAGCCCTAGGAGAGCTGTTAATCAGCTCAGTGGTCTGGTAGTTCCTCATTGGCTGGGACGATATCGTACTCGACTAGCACTCTGCTGGGCCCTTGTTCGACTCTCCGACCGACCAATGAAGAATCAGAGGAATGTATTTCTGGTGATAGAAATTCATTTCTCGCTATAGTAATAGTTCTGGATTCACAATGGCTGTAGGTCCCGTTGCTAGGTAGCCAATTGGTTCTTATCCACGTAAAAATAAATCTAATCCATCAGGCAGCCCTGGGAGAGCTGTCAATCAGCTCAGTGGTCTCGTTAAACAAGGTATGTAACCAGAGTCACTCCTGCGTTATATAAGAGCATCTTACCATATCACCATATCACAGTAAATGTTGTATTACAACAAAGCCCTTTCATCATCACCACATAAATAAAACACCACACAAAGGATGTCACTTTGCGCCGACAAGGAGCTGGCATACAATAGTCATGTCAGTGTACTGCCACACCAGTATGTCATGAATATAAAACATACCATAGTTCTGAGACAAAAACAAGTAAAAAATGTGTCAAAAGGTTTTCTTTACAATCGAGTTTGTGTACAAGCGTATAATCAAAGCCACCGAAAATAGATCTATCTTTAGAGTGTTGGTCTCGGTGTATAATGCTGTATGAAGCACAGAACCATGAAGCAACCAAGGCCCGATGGTGGCCTGTTTATATCGTGCCAGAATACGATTAGAGCTAACACAACCTTAAATAAAAATAAAAACTATTGAGGCTGGATGGCTGCAATTTGGTGTTTTTTGATGAGGTGGAGGGTGGATGATCCAGCATGCAATTTGCAGCCCTCTAGCCTCAGTAATTTTAAGATCTGAGGGCGGACAGAAACCGGTACCAGAAGTGTTCTTTTACAGAAAACTAAAATGTGAATCTGGCATTGACTGAGGAGGCTGATGCGTCTCCTTTGACAAACAAATGACTACGAGTACAGAAGTTCTTATGCCCCCAACAATCACCTCCCCTTTCCACCTAAAGGGATCCTGCTCACAAACAGAGACAGGATTAGACAGTCCAGGCCAGTAAGAAACAAAACCGGTTTAATTCAAACTCGTAATTTTTTAGTTGGTCCATGGCCCAGCAAAACGTATCCTCCTCCCCTCCCAAACCAAAAAAGAATAATATAAACCTAAAAAAGGCCGGCCAGTCAGATTTAGGGGTTTTATAAAATCTGAGGTCATCGGATCTTTCCTTAGGTCATGAAAATATAATTTTCGAAATGTTTGATAATCATGAGATAGATTATCAGAAACAGGAATTGACACCAACAAGACTTTGGTCTCTTTGGTGTACAAATAAATTTTAAGCAAGGTTTTATTAAGAATGTAACTCGACAATATTTTGTTCCCGGATGAAGTGAGATACTGTTATAAGTTACCTCTCTCTCTCTCTCTCTCTCTCTCTCTCTCTCTCTCTCTCTCTCTCTCTCTCTCTCTCTCTCTCTCTCTCTCTCTCTCCTCCTTCATCGTTTTCTTCCTCTTTTTCTTTACAATTTGTGTATATGTATATACTGTGTATATATATATATACATCTCTATATATATATATATATATATATGTGTGTGTGTGTGTGTGTGTATATATACAGTATATATATATATATATATATATATATATATATATATATATATATATATGTTTATATATATATATATATATATATATATATATGTGTCTTATATATATGTTTGTGTGCATTCAAATGTGTACACAGTGTTTAACATCCATGTACGTATCTTGAATATATATGAATGACTACATAAAAAATGAAATTGCGTACAAATCGTGTTCTGTACTCTGCACGTCATTTTATCCGGCCGTTGAACAAAGTCATCAAAATCAAAATGCGACCACCCTATAAATATAGACCCTCGCAAACAATTCCCCAGCCATTATTCATTCAAAATTCGTCATTTATAGATGTAAACGGATTCGGGACTTCATTCTGTTATGTTTGAGGAATTTCCATGCCTAAAAGATGAAAGGAGCTTTTGACTGTTGACAGACGTATTCGGTTTTGAAAATATTGGGAGCTATCAAAAGGCTGTTTTGTATGTGCGTGTGTGTGTGTGTGTGTGTGTTTCCCGTTTCTGGTCTGTGTATTCCACGGTACTGTAGCAAAAGAAATGCATTTTATGAAATGAGTGTTGATTGCTTTCTCTATGCCACCGTGTGTATGCCTTTATATATGTTTGTCTATATTTTTGAGTAGTCTGTATTTCAACACGTTTTCACAATAAGAAATAATTTACAAAATTAAATCTACAATTTTCCATCTCCATCTCTCTGAGTGTTTACGAGTTTTTAGTCGTTTTATTTTTATTTCACCACGTTTCTTTCCGAGAAAAATTAGTTTTTGGGCAGTTAAAACTTCTCTTATTAGTTTTCATATATTTTAATCACCTTCGATAACTTAGCCATCAGTTTTGTTAGTTTACTTAAAAGAGACTTTCACTTTGTTAGTATTCAAATAATAATTTCTTGGAAGGGCCCAGTGAAGAATTATTCTGCCATATAAGCGTGTTTCTTTTTTACTTTCCACGATACATCTGTCAGATTCTTCCAGATACGTCAAGTTTCTAGAGTATACTAACGGTCTTAGTGGTACAATTAAAATACTATCCAATTACATTCTGCGCATTCATTACTGATACTGTATAAGTGTTGGAATGCATAACTGTCACTTAGAAATTTGTCATTATATAATGATATAAATTAATAGAATGAAAATAAGATTAAATATGTATTACCTTCACTTTCTCCTCCACTTCCTAACAGTTGATTCATAGTGCAACTGCAAACTTATACTGTCAAATTCCGCTTCAGCGCTGAATGGCCTAAGTTGCCCCAGTGCTTGGCATGTATGCCTAAAATCTATAAATCTTTCAATCAACATATGTCTTCTGGCAAGTAATGTCATTATACTACATAAATTTTGGTAATTTTTTTTAACAATTTGTGTCGTCAGCTAATTACGTCTCCTGTAGTTATACGCCTGAAAAAATTGACTGATGTACCTTTGGTATTTAATCGAATAGCATGCGCTGACTACCCAGATATTTCGACATTTGATGCTATAATGTCAACATTACCTATCACAGTATCAAACCAGGCAACGTAGATTAGTTTCTTCTTCTAATAGATTAAATTATTTATAATGCTTCATCAGGACACTGCCCAACAATTCGAAATATTTTTTTCTCTGCCATTATTCTTCCTTGCTCTTAAATCTCAAAAGTATGTTTTTTAAGGCTAAATTCCAGCAGCTGATAATCTTTTTATAATGCTAAACATCCGCAGCCAATATCACCGAAGCTAATCGTGACTTGCCCAGGAGCCATGCTCATCTCCACCACTGAATTTGAGTGATATTAGCTACCGGATATTTGCCGTCCCAACTAAAAAGAAAAGTTAAAAAACATTACACTTTCCTCAAATTACCACAGATACGAGGTTGATTGCTTAGTCTCGATGTGCTTCGGAATTCCTCCATTTTCTTTTATCATTTTCATTTTTCTTACCTGTTTATTCGCTTTTTTTGTACACTTCCTCTTCCTCTTCATTCTTATCTTTTTATGGTCGTCAGTCATACGTCAGTCATACATCATTATCATTATTTTCGTTTTTGCCATCTTCAAATATATGTCCATCTTCTCTCTCCATCTTCACTTCCTTTTTCCTTTCCTTCCTCAGTCTCTCCCTATCTCATTATCTGTCATTTTTACAGCGTAACCCCAATACCCAAGTTTCCTCAAGATATTTTAACAATTATTACTGGAATTGGATGTGATCCACAACGAGCTACATAATTGTTCACTGCTTTAGTTAACAGAGGCATCTATACCAGATTTTAAGGCAATGTATCCATGCTGTGGGCCGCGAGGGAGAGAGAGAGAGAGAGAGAGAGAGAGAGAGAGAGAGAGAGAGAGAGAGAGAGAGAGAGAGAGAGATCTTTCTCTCCCTCTGGTGAATTATGGTTCTTCGATTGCCAGCTGTCAGATATATATGTATATATATATAATATATACATATATATGTGTGTGTGTGTATTTATGTATATATATATATGTGTGTATGTATGTATGCATATATATACATATACATACATACAGTATATATACATATATATATATATATATATATATATATATATATATATATATATATAATATGAATGTGTGTCTCTATATGTACTGTATATGTATACATATATACATATACGTATATTAAGAGAGAGAGAGAGAGAGAGAGAGAGAGAGATTCTTTCTCTCGCCAGGGTGAATCATGGTTCTTCGATTGCCAGCTGGCAGAGAGGGAGAGAAAGGGAGATTTCCATTTTTCACATGTTTTCCATATATCGATAATCAAAGGCTAAGAAGACTCCCTGAATCAGGTTTTCCATACATTTCCTCCGATGAGATTCCAATTCCTCTTCCCAAGATCTGTAGCCTCAAGGCGACGGCGGATACGAAAAAAAAAAAGAGCCTCGGTATTTGGGAGTGTTTCTTTGTAGGGAACTAGGTGAGTTTTAGACATGGAGTTGGTTGAATGTGTTTTGGAAAATTTAGTTCAGTGGGCTGTTAGGAATATGGAACAGACCTATAATCCTATGAAATGTTATGCAGTAACGAATACATGTAAAAAAGTCACAGGGAAAAAAGTTACGGAAATAAAGTCAGGGTGAAAAAAAAGTCACATTAATCTTTCCTACATAGTGACCCCACAAGGGATTTAACCCGGTATGCATCCACCTTTGCGGCGTGTTTAGTACAAGCCCGCTGGGGATGACCGTAAAAACATTAACAAAAGACTGTAAATATCAGAAAGATAATGCCCTCCAAGAAATGTTAGTCCTAGATAACGACCCCCGAAAACACTTAGGGGTCACTATCTGGGAAAGATCCAAAATATTTTATGAACCCCGAAAACCCTTGGGGATCAATATCTAGGAAAGATCCAAAATA
Source organism: Macrobrachium rosenbergii (assembly GCF_040412425.1). NCBI lineage: Eukaryota > Metazoa > Arthropoda > Malacostraca > Decapoda > Palaemonidae > Macrobrachium > Macrobrachium rosenbergii. The sequence goes on along the minus strand of NC_089743.1, from coordinate 85,388,229 downwards.
TTTTATGACCCCCGAAAACCCTTGGGGGTCACTATCTAGGAATCCTCCAAAATGTTTTATGACCCCCCGAAAACCATTGGGGATCACTATCTAGGAAAGTTCCAAAATATTTTATGACCCCCGAAAACCCTTGGGGGTCACTATCTAGGAAAGATCCAAAATATTTTATGTATTATGACTTTAATTGCTTTAATTACCACCATAAATTAATGTGACTTTTTTTCATGTGACTTTTTCTCCTAGCCAAAATTGTGACTTTTTTTAGTGCCTTTTTTTCCTGTGACTTTATTGCCGGCCACCAGAGTGAATACCTCAGCTTATCAGACACTGTGGGAGTCTGGCTTTCTGAGATAAGGAACAAAGTAACCAATATCCTATAGAATACCCTGACCTTGAATATTTTTTGAGATATCTTACAGCTAACAGCAGTTCCACAGAGTTCCTAAGCTGATCTAACCTGGACTTTAAACTTAGCAGTCATTTTGAGAGATTCATCTGAAAATGCATCACATCGAAAATGGTAGCATAGTAAACAATTATTATAATAATGATTATTATAATAATTATAATAATGTAGCTGATTAGTATAGAAGTCCTTTAAGCTGAGGAGTTACTTATATATATTTTGTCTTTCTGACAGTCCTAGATTACTTTCTGGAAGTTTTGATGCCCTGTGATTGATATTATTCAGAATCACAATGAGCAATAATTGAAGTCAGTTCCTGATACAGACGGTAGATATGAAAAGTACAAGGAAAAAATAAAAGTTATTGATTAAATTCCATAACATGACGACCATACCATATGGCAATCAACGCCAAAGATACACAAAAGGCCCATTCAATTCATACATAGTTAAAAAAAAATCTCCATACCTCGTATCTATGAAATAAAATTGTACGGGAGTATAAATGAAATTTTATATATATATATATATATATATATATATATATATATATATCTATATCTGTGTATATATATATATATATATATATATATATATATATATATATATATATATATATATATATATATATATATATATATATATATATATATATAATATATGAAATCAGGGATTTATATATATTACAGAAATCTCAAATCAGGGAAATTTGGAATTTGTGAAGTGACCAATTCGCTTATGAACGTTTGATCCCCAAGGACTTGTACTAAACAAGGCAAAACAGTGATTCATCTACACTGTTTCCCCCTGTTTAGTACTAACCCCTGGGGTGTCAAATGTGTTTTGCCGTGTTTAGTACTAGCCCTTGGGGGATCAAATGCACTTAGGGACATTTGATTCCTCAGGGAGTAGTACTAAACATAACGAAATACATTCAGGTAGATGAATCACTGTTTCGCCGTGTTTAGCCCTAGCCCTCAGGGATCAAATGTTCCTAAACGAATTGGTCATTTCACAAATTCCCTAGGGATTTCGTGAAATCCCTGATTTCACATATTCTCCGTAACATATACATACATACAGTGTATATATATACATATATATATATATATATATATATATATATATATATAATATATATATAATAAAATTCAATCGTTCGTGTGAATGTATACATATGTATATATACATATATATATTATATAAAATTCAATAGTTCATGTGAATGTATACATATGTATATATATATATATATATATATATATATATATATATATATATATATATATATATATATATATAGAGAGAGAGAGAGAGAGAGAGAGAGAGAGAGAGAGAGAGAGAGAGAGAGAGAGAGAGAGAGCATTCAGCCTTTCGTGGACTAAGGTATTCCATCAGCAAATGCCTCACACTCAATGGGAGGAAGGAGTTATTACATTTGGGGAGACTCGGCTATTGCCAAAACAAAAAGGAATCTTGGCTCGGTAACCTGACAGGGATTCCACCTCAAATGAAATACCTCACATTTCAGTACCAGTGGCTGAAATGTACAAGCACAGCTTGAGGCAATGAAAGTAATGTAAGGGAAAATAGTTAATATGAAGTGAAACCATTGGCTGTCAGTTTGTTACACCTGGCTGTGGACACTATATTATTTCAGAAAAATGAACGGGAAGAGTTTGAAGTGGAAAATTTCGGAATACTGGGTACAATCAAATATACAAGGTGTGACCCCCATTGCCGTGCAGAAAAAATCCCATCTATGGAAAATACGGGTACTAGCAAATACGGCTACTGTTTTCTCCCATTGATATTTACAAATTTTTTACGAACTCGAGAATTGTAAATAGTGCAACTCGAGAAAATAATTAGAGTACAGGAAATATATTGACATTTCTTTAAAATGTTATTTGCCCAAAAGGATAATATATAAAAAGCACAAGCAAAAAGGGAATTTCTGCTAAAACTGTGAAAATTACCTGTAATAATCTGAAACTAAGATTTAACTGCGCCACTGAAATTACCTCGATAAAACTCTCTCTCTCTCTCTCTCTCTCTCTCTCTCTCTCTCTCTCTTCTGAGCTTTGGAAAGAAAAATCATTTCTGGAACTTTTGAACTTCAGACCCTCTTTCCCTTTGCGGAAAGATAACAGTTAAAGACCTAATTGCCTTTAATAGATGAAGACAACAGAATTCAATATTATTTTTTAATACTTTAATGGGGAATAAGATGTAGTCTAATAAAAAAAAGTGTTTAGTAACTACCATGAGATAGAATATAGAAAATAAATCGAGAGAATTTCACAAACAGGTAAACGCATTACAACATAAATCGTAATGTAACTCAAAAAACCAATGAGAACCATCCGTGGCTCGTCAAAATCACATTTCGTAAAGCAATATCGATGCTATCGGGCAAACAAAGTTACGCTGAAGCGTGGGTTCCTCGCTACGAGTGGCTTAGATGTCAGTGAACGAACAGTCATCTGTCAGGCAGAAAGAACGTTTCAGTTTGACAATAGTGGTACGTCAAGAGGGCGTAACCTGGTCTTGTCTGACTTGTCGCACTAAGTGCCAGCTGTTAATGTAGGATTGCGCAGTTAGCTGTTAATGTAGGATTGCTCAATCAACTGTTAATGTAGGATTGCGCAATCAGTTGTTAATGTAGGGTTGCGCAGTCAGCTGTTAATGTAGGCTTGCGCAGCCAGCTGTTAATGTAGGCTTGCGCAGTCAGCTGTTAATGTAGGATTGCCCAATAAGCTGTGCTGTTAATGTAGGACTGCGAAATCAACTGTTAATGTAGGATTGCGCAATCAGTTGTTGATGTAGGACTGCCCAATCAGCCCTTACTGTAGGATTGCGAAATCAACTGTTAATTTAGGATTGCGCAAGCAGCCGTTAATGTAGGATTGCTCAATCTGTTGTTGATGTAGGATTGCGCAACCAGTTGTTAATGTAGGATTACGCAATCAGCTGTTAATGTAGGATTGCGCAATCAGCTGTTGATGTAGGATTGCGCAATCAGCTGTTAATGTAGGATTGCGTAATATGATATATTTTTTTTATTCGAATAAGATTTGAATGATTCTTGGGAAGCAGTCCCCAGTCCACGTCAGTCCCAGAACCGGATCAGAAAGAAACTGAATTTCAGCTTAACGCACTTAGCTTGAAAGAAAAGCCTAGCAATGCTTACCCTTGCAACAAGCCTTAGTTTTTCTCCTGCCAGATGGAACTGCTGGTAGTGGGTCCAAAAGCCCAAATGAGGGGGTGGGGCGCGGAATAGGGAAGTGTTTCCTAAAACCTTCACTAGTATCTCTGATAAAAGCCTTATCACGATCGCCTCCAGTGCCGTGTGACGTAGTGGCCACTGTGAAATTCCGCCACTCAAATCTTTCCCGTGCTTTATCTTCCATAGATCTCCACTCCTATCAGCCTCCCTTTCCATAGCTCTCATCCAAGTGGATCTGGGTCTCCAATCTTTTCCGGTGCCCACAGTTCCGGTGCCCACAGGGGCTCAACTGGCACTATCACGTACTATTTTTCCACTGGTTGTGCAAAGGACATGTCCAGCCATCCCCATCTCCATTATCTACAGACGGAATTTCCTTAATTTCCCTTAAGGTATCATTTCGAACTCTACCCTGCCAACGGACTCCTGATATCCTTCTTAAAAAGCTTTATTTGCAAGTCAAAAAAATCTTCTAGGTCTAGTTTCATTGTCAAACCAAGATCCATGTTTGTATTGTAATACAGATCGTATTAGACTAATGGATTCATACTTTCCAGTGTAATTTCAGTCTATTTGATTTCCAAACCTGATTCATCCAGGTCTTTGTTTGATTTGCATTTTTTAGTCTCTCGCCAAATTCCAGCTGGATATCTGTATTCCTAAATGTCTGAAATTGTCAACCTCATTAATCCTTTCTCCATTTAATATTGTCTCGTCCTTTTGTACATACCCCGTTTTCACTAATGCTTTTTTTTTTTAATTTATTTTCAGCCCCACCCCTCTAGTTTATGGTGCAATCTATTGAGCTAGGTTTATAAATCTTGTGGTGTATTATAGATTAAAACAGTATCATCTGCAAGTGTCAAGTTTCTATCGTTACTCAAATCTTAATACCTCAATCTTCAATTCACTTCCTATAAAAAAATAAAAATATATATATATATATATATATATATATATATATATATATATATATATATATATATATATATATATACAGTATATATATATATATATATATATATATATATATATATATATATATATATATATATATATAACATAAAGTTATTAATTTCCTTTAGGACTGAAAAAACTATGACTGTGAAAAAAAACGTGGCAGGAAATTAGCTTATATTTCTCGACGGAAATACGGAGCTTGAATCTGAGGTCTGCTGAAAAAATAAGAATTTGAAAAATAACGAAAATCAGATGTAAAAGGAAATGATAAAACCACAGAAAAAAAGAGACAAAAAATAAAAACAATGAAAACATAAGAAAGCAATTCTGTCAAAGAATTTGGGGAGAAATTGCGCGAACAAGATAAAGAAAGAAAAAAGCATAAAAACGGAAATCAAGAGAGCAGGGGGAACGTGTAAAACGAGATAATGATAATAATTGCCCAGCGATAAAAGAAACGAAGTCTGGAAAGGGGAGAGAGAGAGAGAGAGAGAAAGAGAGAGAGAAGAGGTAAAGAAACCTGGGAAGGGTAAAATAAAAAAAAAAAAAAAAAAAGAATAGATACCGAGACAGACAAAAACTTGGGACATGACTTGCCTCTTGATCTCGTGCAAAGAACGGGAAATCATTTATGGCGAGAATGACACCAGAGATAAAAAAAAAAAAAAAAAGAATAAGGAGAAATGGAGCGGAGATGGAGGAAATGGACAAAATGGCGACAAGACGGAAGGACGTAAGAGGAATGAAGATAGATAAAGGAGCTAGGGAGAAAAGAATGCAATGGTGATAAGGTGGAAGGGAGAGAGAGAGAGAGAGAGAGAGAGAGAGTATCACTGGGGAAGGAAATGGATCTAATACTGAAGAGGAACAGCGATAAGGATGAGAAACAACAGGAAATAAGGAAGAGATGACTTTAGGAGCAAGAGCAACAGGATAGGAGAAGTATCCTTTTGGAAAATCAGTGACTTTATATATATATATATATATATATATATATATATATATATATATATATATATATATATATATATATATATATGTATATATATATATATTTATATGTGTATAAGTGTGTATATATATATGTGTATATATATACATATATATATATGTATATATATACACCTGCATATATTTGCGTACTACTATCGTCAGAAATAACGG